>NC_138235.1:8562217-8644717 GCF_964197995.2 Scardinius erythrophthalmus | reverse complement strand
AGCCGACTTCCTGTTGGGCTGGCGTAAAACTTAGAGCACGAAAGTAGTTCGGCCCGATGAGATCTATATGTGCAGGGTGCGATTTGCCGGGGGGGATGCGTGGGATTTCCCCCTTTCTGGTCAATGTATCCCTGCCTCTGCTTAATTATTTTTATCCCCGGTGGGGATAAATTTATCCCCCCCTCAAAGTGATCAGTGCTACTACACTAGTGGCGAGACGGATCACAAAACTTATCATGGATCCGTGGTTTGATTAAAGTCAATTTTATTTTAAAATGCTACTTTGGCTGGCTCTGATAGCTGCCGCAGCCTCTCTGTTGCTCAATGTCCCGCCCACGGCGCTATCTGATTGGTTACACCTCACGAGTAATAGCCTATCAACACTTGCGAGATGGTTGCAGGTCCGTTGGGCAGTGGAGCTGTGTGTCGAAAGGAAGGCATATTCACAGTAATATGCTGAATAATATTCAGCATATTACTGAAGCGGGAATAAACATCACAGTCTGATTATCTGTTTCTATGATGACAAGCAGAGTTAGTGTCCCAGTCACACCACTGAGAATGGCCGAAGTTATACATATGCCTACGGTGTTTCACTCCATTGAGGCTAAGCGAGAAAAAAAAAAAAAAAAAAAATGCTAAAGCAAAGGTTTTTTGATTACTCACACACTCTTTAGCGTCTGGCGCGAGTGATTTCAATGTTAAGTCAATGTAAAGACGCGTTTACGCGCGTCTAGTGGTCCCGCGGCGCGAATGAGGCGTTTAGCGCGGCGCGGGCGCCGTGTCCAGTTCGCGCGAATGAGGCGAACTGACTAACACAGATAATGCATGGATGTCTTTTCTATCATTTTACTGTAGCTCAGCATCGCTTTGTAAAGTTAACGTTATTACTTTAACAGCAACCGTAAAACAGTTTCTACTGTGATGTGTGATGGTTTAACTTTGCAATCAATCGTGGTTCATTCTTACATGTTTTTTTCGTTGTGCATGATCACAGTTCAAATGTGTGGGGAAAGATAGGCTATTATAGTAAAAATATTGCGTTAGGCTACTTCATGCAGGGCCGGATTAACCATTAGGGCAACTGGTCACTTGCCCAGGGGCACATGACATCAAGGGGCCCTGACAGGGGCGGAGCTCAGTCAGATCCAGGTAAATAAAAATGTTTTTGATAATACAATTTTCGTTTAACAACATTAACGTTAAACAATTAAACGTCAAAAACAATTAAAACTCTCTCGTAATAATATTAATAAGAACATGCTAATTCGTCTCTTCAGTTACGTCACGCCAGCGCCCAGCTAGTAATTTTCTTTTTTGCGCAAATCGGATTTTAACTAGCAGCGCCCTTTTTATGTTATTACAAAAATGGCTTAACCGCTATCTATGATGCATTTAATAAAGAAAAACGTCTTGACAACGATGACTGGACGCCGTAACAACTTAACACTTTTGTTGTTTGAAAAGAAAACTAACAGATAGGCTAAGTTTATGACGATGTGAAAATATTCAATTCAAAACCCAGACGGACATTTGTTCTATAGAGTCTGTAATCTAACAAAGATATCAATAGCAATATTAGTTTTAACATTAGGCTATGTGACCATTGTAGCCTATATCGACATGAAATATTCATTCAAAATCATTCGTGCATTAATGCTGCATAATTGTGAGAATGCTTTGACGCCTTTCTACAGCGCACGATGCTTAAGGGAATGTTTGCCAATTCCACCAACTGCGGTAAACGTAGTCTATAATTTGTATTATTTAAAATTACTTTTAACATTTAAAAACAGACGTTTTCAGATTCCAAAGCTTTCAGAAGGTTCCTAATGGCAATGCTGCTTTCCTGGTAGCCTTGAGTAAATTAACTTGTCTAAGAAAATGATTCATAAAACGAATAAATATCAGTCGAGCCTATGTTTACTTTAGTCACTGACACAGACGAAAATGAAAAGACTCAGTCAAAGTTCGGCTTAAGGAGGGGAAGAAATAGGCCAGGATAAGAAGACTGAGAGAATAAGAAATATGAAGATGAGGAGCAGGTATTGACAAATAATCTAATGACAAGGTTTTAAAGCTATTTCTTATAATTTTTTGGCCTTCAAAAGTCTTAAATTGCACATATGTAGGTCAGAGAAATCAAAATTTTCTCGGGGGAGCATGCCCCCGAACCCCCCTACCTGGGGGGGGGGGGCCTTGAGTCTTGTTGCCCAGGGTAGAGGGCTGCATTGGGATTGAGTGGACCCAACGCAAATCTCGCGGGAGCGGGCGGTTTGAACTTTGCTGCGGGCGGGAATGGGCGGCTAAAAAAAACACTGCGGGATCGGGAGGTAGCCTAGCGACATGATGGAGATGTCAATAATGGCACTTTTCCACTACACAGTACCAGCTCGCTGTGTAAAAGTTGTAATCTGCTTCCAGGTACTTTTTTTTCGTACCACCTCCGGCGAGGTTCTAAACGAGCTGAGGCGATACTAAAATGTGACGTGAAAACACGGCAGACTGCTGATCAGAGAGAATCATCACTATTCACTGTGTCATCATTGCACGTGCCAGACGGAGTATCCTGAATAAAAACAGCAAAAACAAAAACAAAACCATCCAAAAACAGCATACACTCGATTTCCTCCATTGTCCTGTGTGTATGTGTCCAGAATACATGCCGGCCAGGGAAACGAAACAAACAACCCCATGAATCTCTTCACTAATAGCAATACAAATACATGTTTTTTCCTGCGGGACGAGAGAAGACACAAAATCAATGCATCTCTATTATTGTGCGGGAATAAATTCTCAGAGTTTTGCGGGTGTGCGGGCGGGAGTGGACATACGTATTGCGGGAGCGGGCGGGAGTGTAACACATACGTTGCGGGAGCGGGCGGTAATGGTCAGAAATTCTGCGGGCGCGGGCGGGAGCGGGATGAAGAAAACAGTCCCGCGCAGGGCTCTAGCCCAGGGCACAGGAAATTTTTAATCCGGCCCTGACTTCATGAGTTAATAAGAAAAAAGATTTTACAATTCCTGCAAATGCAGTGATGAAGTTCATGTTCTCATGATTTATTTCTATGAATACAATTTTTTCAAAACATCCCCCCCTCTGTTTTTTTCACAAATCGCACCCTGTATATGTGTATCGAGTTTCAAATTAATTCATGCAAGCGTGTTTGATATATGGACCGAGTTTTAGAACCCCGTTCAAGGGGGCGCTGTTGAGCCCCCCTGCCACGCCCGGTTACCAGATTCAGCCCCGCCCTGATGGCCGCGGGTTCTGACCTGTGTGCAAAGTTTCAAGAGTTTTCGAGCACGTTTAGGGACCCAAAAGCCCCAGAAACCTTGAAAAACAAATGAAAAAGTAAATCTCACTCAACTGACAAATCACCCCCACCCCTCACACACTCAGAGACAGAGAGAGAGAGAAAATTCTCCAAAAAATCACATTCAAACCAAAATATCTGACTTTCTGTTGCTTTGAGCTAATAAGTGTAAATTAGAAAGTTGTCCGGTTCGATAAGAACAATATACATACCAAGTTTTGTGATTCTAGGTAAAACTAAGCCCCCATTTTTGACTAAAGGTGGCGCTACTGAGTCCCTCACCACGCCCGTTTCTGAAACTTTGCCCATGTCTACTGGATAATAAGTGTGATTTGTCTGTCGAGTTTCATGCAATTTCAAGTATGTTAAGAGTCTCAAAAGCATCAAAAAAGAATATTAAAATTTGATGCGTTGCCATGGCAACAGTATCTAAGATATCAATAATCCTTTCACAGGTCTACATCTGCTGTGTGTCTACATTATACACATAAAGTTTGAAGCAAATCGGGTAAAAATAAGAGAGTGATTTCAAAGCATTTTGAAAGTGACACACTTCCTGCTGCCAGTTGGTGGCGCTATAACTTTGACTCACAATAGTCACATCCTTGTGTTCGGCCTCTTACAACGAACACACTGCTGAAGTTTCATCAAGATCAGATAATGTATGCTGAAGTTATAACACACTTCCTGTGTCCCTTATTCGCCATAAATTCGTTTCCTTGCCACGGCCAAACCGTTCGAGATATCAAAAATCCGTCCGCAATTTAGCATCCTCAATGTCTTGACTTCATGCTGACCGAGTTTGGAGGCGATTGGATGAATTCTCTAGGAGGAGTACATTAAATTCCACAGAATGCGTTTCAAAACAACCCATAATAGCCAACTTCCTGTTGGTCTGGCGTAAAAAGTAAAAGTACGAAAGTTGTTCGGCCCGATGAGATCTATATGTGTACCGAGTTTCATATTATTACATGCAAGTGTGTCTGATTTATGGACCAAGTTTTCGGACCCCGTTAAAGGGGGCGCTGTCGAGCCCCCCTGCCACGCCCGGGTACCAGCTTCAGCCCGGCCCTGATGGCCGCGGGTTCTGACCCGTGTGCAAAGTTTCAAGAGTTTTCGAGCACGTTAAGGGTCTCAAAAGTGCCCGAAAGGTTGACAGAAAAATAATAATAATAATAATAATAATAATAAAATATAGCTGCGAGCAGCGATTACGGGCCCAAGCCGGTGGCACCGCAACCCCGGTGCCTTTAGTTACCTAAAGGCACCGGGGTGGCGGTACCGCCGGCTTGGGCCCTCCATCGCTGCTCGCAGCTATATTTATATATATATATATATATATATACACATACATACACACACATACATATATATGTATATATATATATATATATATATATATATATATATATATATATATATATATATATATATATATATATATAAATTATTGTTCAAAAGTTTGGGGTCAGTAAGATTTTTAATGTTTTTAGGAGAAGTCTCTTCTGCTCACCAAGGCTGCATTTATTGATTAAAAATACAAACAAAAACAGTAATATTGTGAAATATTATTCCAATTTAAAACAGCTGTTTTCAATTTTTAAATATTTTACATAGTAATTCATTTCTGTGATCAAAGTTGAGTTTTCAGCATCATTACTCCAGTCTTCAGTGTCACATGATCCTTCAGAAATCATACTAATATGATGATTGATGCTCAATAAATATTCATTATTATTTTCAATGTTGAAAACAGTTGTGTACAGATTTTTTTTTTCAAAATGCTTTGATGAATGTTAGTTCAAAAGAACAGCATATATTTCAAATATATATATTTTTAACATTATAAATGTCTTTACTGTAACTGTTGATCAGTTTAACTCATCCTTCATAAATAAAAGTACTGATTTATTTTATTTATTTACCCCAAAAATAAAATTTTAATTATTACTAACCCAAAACTTTTGAGCGGTAGTGTTTAACGTTACAAAAGCTTTAGATTTCAGATAAATGCTGTTCTTTTGAACTTTCTATTCATCAAAGACTGTACACAACTGTTTTCGACATTTAAAATAATAATGAATGTTTCTTGAGTATCAATCATCATATTAGAATAATTTCTGAAGGATCATGTGACAGTGACGACTGGAGTAATGATGCTGAAAACTCAGCTTTGATCACAGGAATAAATAACAGTTTAAAATATATTAAAATAGAAAGCAGCTGTTTTAAATTGGAATAATATTTTACAATATTACTGTTTTTGTTTGTATTTTTAATCAAATATATGCAGCCTTGGTGAGCAGAAGAAACTTCTCTGTTATGTGCGCGCCACAGACTGCACGCACGTCCGCTTAGAGTTCCGCCTTTTGCCTTCCGTCAATATTACGTTATTAGAAAAATATTTTTTTAGAGAATCGATTTTTTGACATTTGTGAATCGATTCAGAATCGTCCACGTCCGCATCGCGATGCATCTAAGAATAATTTTTTTCTCCCACCCCTAGATTTCATACAAATAAACAGTTACAATTAAGTCACTTACATTTTAGATGCAATGTTGACTGTTTTTGTTCTGTTTCAGCAGCGAAAATAGTTAAACAAAGATCACGGCAGAACCATCACTTATCACGTGTTTTCTCATAACTGAACGATTCAGCATTTTTAACGAATCGGTTGACTCAAAGATTGAATGATCAATCCATAAACATCTGTCTTAATCATGATCGACTCCCACTAAAAGCACCCACTCACGTCGATTAACCGGTGGGAAAATATCCTCAGACACATACCTAATAAATGTATATTTAAATACAATATTGGCCTACCTGGTTAAAAGTTTTATATACTATTTTGATGTCCTTTTGGACACAAGAGGGCAGTATAGCCCTATATGTTTGCTTTTTTGTTGAACCAAATCCCAGATAGCAATTACATCTGGCCCGGATCCGTTTTAAGCCCCTTGCCTCCGTTTCTATCTTAGAGACGTTTTCTGATTGTGAACCAGATCCGTGCCAGATAGAGGTTTCAGCTTAAACATTCTAACTGCCATCAGTTCAGTATTTATATCATTTTACAGATCTGGCCCAGATCACTTTTCCCATAGGTAACCGAAAGACATTAGCTGTGTCTGACACTGATTTGGTCCAGATCTGCAATATGAATCTGAGTCGATACTGTTTTCACATAGGCTACACTGGTGTGGCCCGAATCTGTGATACATATCTGAGCCGACTGCATTTAAAAAAGGGCTAAAAACTGCTCTGGCCCATATCTGCAAAACGGATTTGAGCCAACACTGTTTTGACAGAGACTACCTGATGTGGACCACATCCGAAATACTTCTCTCAAACTGTGTGAAGAACTCCGTGGAATAAACATTTTCAAAACAACATGGTTACCTGTCTGCATATTTTTTTTTTCTATCTTAGAGCATGAGATAAATGCATTGTCATAAGCTGAGCAATATTATCAGTGTTTAAAAACTATACAGAAACATTCTGTGATGCTATAAGGTCCGTTACAGCACACACTGTAAAAAAAAAAGTGTAATTTTACAGGTAATTGTCTGTATTTGTTTACAGATTTTTACCGTTTTGTCATTATTACAGCAAATATCTGTAAAATAAAAGGCTGTGATTTAAAGGTCCACTGTTAAATTTGCAGGTAATTGCTTGTATTTTGGTTTTACATCAATTTTACGTTTTTTAAAATGAACTTGTCTGTATTTTTACAGAGTTATGTGTAATTTTACAGGAATTATTATAATATTTTACAGATTTTTTTTCTGTGAAATTAGAAAACAAAGTAAAGGTATAACTGCGAAAATCAGCATCTATTCAATATGTTTTCCTTACAGATTATTAAGCATGTGGGGGTTAAAGTGAGTTTTTTTTTTTTAGGTTAAATAATAGTATTTGTGCATACAGTACCCTACATAGGCTACAGTAGGCCTGTATTGAATTATTTTTTATTTCACATTTTATTTTATACTCATTTTGATCATTATTTCATTGTCTTATTCTCCCATAATTTCATGTATATTTTATGAATATTTTTTCCAAATCTCCGTTGCTGCACATTCAGGGCTTTGTGTGTGTGAGTGCGAGCGCGCGATGACGCAGATTCAAATTCGCCGCCATTACTTTTCCGCTGTTTACTCCCGCCCACAACGGTTAACGTTAGCTGATCAGTCGAGTTTGGGCAAGCGGGAGATTTGAATTCAGTCTAACGTTACTCTCGTGAAGTGGATTGTGAGATCAACAGTGGTTCAAAGCAATCGTATTCGTCAAGAGCAGCCGTGAGCAGGAGTTCTGTTTTCAGTCAGTCCGTTTGAATTATTCGGAAATAACGCCCTTTTCTGTGAGCCTTGTTCGTCACGGCGGACATCATGCCAACCGATCACCGGCTGAGGTAAGAGTCTCATTATCCTAAGTTACATGTGAACGATATTTTATATTACATTTGTGTACGTTTACAGTTTTCAAGCTAACGTTAGCATTCTTAAATGATGTTCAGTCATAACTGGCGAGAGCTGGAGGGCAAAACACTGAAAATGTAGCATGCGTCTTTACATTTTCCATCTGTTTTAAGAAAGATCAGCTGAACCCACACCTCAAAAGACCTAAAACAAGCTTTCGTAGACTTGTTATACATATCAAAGTCCGTTTAATTGTGTATAAAATCTTTGTTAATACGCGATCTGTCAGTAAATCAATCTCTTAAATGGCGGGACATTTTGAAACACCGTCTGGAAGCTGAAAACTCTTCTCTTAAAAAATATCCTCGGTTTTAATTATAGTAACCACGTTTTTGGCGTATTTTTATTACCATTTTTAATAACTACAGTTATACTACAAATACAAATAGTCCTACCATGTTTTTTTGTTTTGTTTTCTTTGTGGTTAAACCATAGTTAATTTTCGTTAGGGTTAACATGGCTATCTCAAGACTGGTAAGAAAACGAATTCAGTAAATACTGTACTTGATGATACAGGAAAGCACATGCGACTAGAATATGAACACAACATGATAAATTGCATATTCTGGGTGCATCTGCTTGCCAACACGTAGCTATATAATGCATATATTAGGCTTATAAAATAAAAGTTGATAGAATGTTTGTGTTCTGATGAAGAATTTAACGTATCTACATTTTGGATGACCTGGGGTCATCATAGTAGCCTTTTCATAGGATACTTTTGATCATTGGTTATGAAAATTGCATTGATCCAGATGAACAGACAGTTAACTTACACCCCTAACGTTAGGTGTCTCGTCTCAGCTCAAAACTTCACTGTTAGCCTTTCCTGCTCAGCTTCCAGATCATAGTCAGGTTTTGCATTGTCTTAGTGGAACATATTCTTATGTGTAAATGTAATACTGAGTGGTTAATTTTTTGTGATTTCAGGTCAAGTGGAAAGCAGAATGATCATGGCAAACAAGGTATGGGAAGAAGTAATTTAAAATATTGTAATGGCCGAGTCTTCTGATTCCATATGATTGCACTAAAAGTGGCAGAAAATTTAATTTGTTTTATACTGTATTTTCCCATGTGAATATTCATTTGATCCTTGTGAGGCCACTGTAGCTGCACAAGGCTTGGTTTTACTACAGTAAAACCACGATTGTGTTAGATTCCACCCATCTATTTAATTTTTTTTTTTTGTTTTTTTTTTGTAGTGTAACTAGGCTTTGTCATTTAGAAACATGACTTTTCCTATCACTTAATGACACACATCTCTACCTTTCATTGCAGCCAGAGGATCTGACGGTTGCTGCTTGTATCTCAGCCTACCTGATGGAAAATTCTTGCCGGATGAATGACCTTCACCTTAAACTCAACCTTGCCAAGGCAGAACTGCTTATGGTTTCAGCCAAACCATCCTTGCTGTGTGATCCTGCTGATTTGCCTTATACAACATCAGAAAGATTCGGCCCTTCCTATCGGAGCCACACAACTCCTTGTCTAAGCTCTTGTTCTATCCAGACTGGACTATTGTAATGCTCTCCTGGCAGCTCTTCCAGCATCAGTCAAACCTCTGCAACTGATCCAGATGCTGCAGTAAGACCTAAACTCACTGCTTCAGATCTGTGTGTCTCCAGAAGCTTGTGTTCTGCAAGTGAACGGCGCCTTGTGGTGCCATCATCCCAAAGAGACACAAAATCACTTTCACTGACCTTTCCCTGGACTGTTCCCTGCTGGTGGGATGACCTGCCCAACTCAACACATTTTACAGAAACTGCTAAAGATCCATCTTTTCATAAACACTTGACACAATAATACTAAATCTTTGTTTTAATAAAAAAAAGAAAAATTGTGCACTGTGCTACACTAACTGGGACTTGTCACTGCACTTGTTGCTTCTATTGTTCTCTTAATTTTAAGTCACTTTAGATAAAATGTAATTGTAAATGTTTAAAATAAGTTATATTAGAGTATAAAGGTATACAGCAATTGTCTTTTAATGTGGATATTTTTACATGTTCTAAATTATATACTTAGCTTGTATTTCCTATCATTCACGTATCTTGATGTTCAGTGTTGTTTAATGAGTAATACTGTAAATGTGCAGGTATTCCGTACTTATACGTTTAGTTAATTTAACAGAAATTGACTGTACATTTGCTATTATTAAGTACTTAAATAGAGATTGGTCGAAGTTGTGAAACGATCTGCAAAAATTAAAACTGTAAATATACAAACTTTGTATTTGAATTTATGTACTTATTGCATTTTTATACATAACTTCTTATTTTACACAGAAAAACTATGTGTTAAAAGATAATTACTGTAGATAGATAGAGCATTATTATAAAAGAACTTTATGTATGCCTAGGTAGCATAGGTTACTATGATACCCTAACTGACAAAAATGCCGAAAATAAGGCAAAAGGACAATCCAGTAGTGATTTAAGCGGAATCGTAACACATCCGGCACAGCTCCGGTAGGCGGAATCGTTTCACGCACCCGTTACGCATCTGTAACGGGATGATCAGGCGGTGCTGGATCGGCGCTGGCACATATCCGTAACAACCCCTAAAAACAGATCAGAAACGGCTTTGGCCCGATGTGCGTTTGGACTCAGGAACGAGTCCGTGAGGCGGATGCGGGACAGACCCGGCTCTATCGTTTTGCGATTGCGGCCCTGTTCCGTTACAGCGTCCAGTGGCTATCTGGGATAGCACTAAATAGCCTGTTTTAACTTTTTCATTCTTCTTGAATTGCAAAAACAGAATAAAATGGGTTTAGTTGTGATATTTGTATTCTTTTATATAGAAATAAATGGTATATAATTACATTTTTAGAAGATTTTTAGTGTTTCCTTTTTGGACATTATTTAATCCCTCGCCATAGCAAAACCGTTTAAGATATTTATTATCCATTCACAATTTAGCATATTTAATGTAGTTTCATCATGTTGAAAAAGTTTGGTACGAATAAAATAAATAGTTTAAGAGGAGTGGCTAAAAATTCAGAGGCTGATTTAGCAAAAAAAAATCACATTCAGACCAAAATATCTGACTTCCTGATGGCCAGAGCTATTGAATGTAAATTAGAAAGTTGTCCAGCTTGATGAGAACAATATACAAACTATTTTTTCTTTACTGTAGTTAAAACTAACCCCCCCACTTTTGTCAAAAGCATGTTGAAAGTGACACACTTCCTGCTGCCAGTTGGTGGCGCTATAACTTTGACTCACAATAGCTACATCGATCTGATCGGCCTCTTACCACGAACACACTGCTGAAGTTTCATCAAGATCAGTTAATGTATGCAGAAGTTATTCCACTTCGTGTTTCTCTTTTCTCGCCATAAATTCGATTCCTCGCCACAGCCAAACCGTTCGAGATATCAAAAATCCGTTCGCAATTTAGCATCCTCAATGTCTTGACTTCATGCTGACTGAGTTTGGAGGTGATTGAATGAATTCTCTAGGAGGAGTACATCACATTCCACAGCAAGCGTTTTCCAAACAACCCATAATAGCCGACTTCCTGTTGGGCTGGCGTGAAACTTGACAGAGGGAAAGTTGTTCGGCCCCATGAAATCTATATGTGTACCGAGTTTCATATTAATTCATGCAAGCGTGTTTGATATATGGACCAAGTTTTCAGACCCTGTTCAAGAGGGCGCTGTTGAGCCCCCCTGCCACGCCCGTTTCTGAAACTTTTCACATGTCTACTGGCTAATAAGTGTTATGTGTCTGTCGAGTTTCATCCAATTTCAAGCATGTTAAGAGTCTCAAACGCATCCGAAAAGAATATTAAAATTTGATGCGTTGCCACGGCAACAGTATCTAAGATATCAATAATCCTTTCACAGGTCTACATCTGCCGTGTGTTTACATTATACACATAAAGTTTGAAGCAAATCGGGTAAAATTAAGAGGGTGACTTCAAAGCATTTTGAAAGTGACACACTTCCTGCTGCCAGTTGGTGGCGCTATAACTTTGACTCACAATAGTCACATCCTTGTGATCGGCCTCTTACAACAAACACACTGCGAAAGTTTCATCAAGATCAGTTAATGTATGCAGAAGTTATAACACACTTCCTGTGTCCCATTATTCGCCATAAATTCGTTTCCTCGCCACAGCCAAACCGTTCGAGATATCAAAAATCCGTCCGCAATTTAGCATCCTCAATGTCTTGACTTCATGCACACCGAGTTTGGTTGTGATTGGACGAATATTCTAGGAGGAGTATTTCAAATTCCAGAGGATGCGTTTTTCAAACAACCCATAATAGTTGACTTCCTGTTGGGCTGGTGTAAAACTTAGAGCACGAAAGTTGTTCGGCCCGATGAGATCTATATGTGTACTGAGTTTCATATTATTATATGCAAGCGTGTTTGATTTATAGACCAAGTTTTCGGACACCATTCCAGGGGGCGCTGTCGAGCCCCCGTGCCACGCCCGGGTACCAGCTTCAGTCCGGCCCTGATGGCCGCAGGTTCTGATGTGTGTGCAAAGTTTCAAGAGTTTTCGAGCATGTTAAGGGCCCCAAAAGTGCCCGAAAGGTTGACAAAAAAATAATAATAATAAATAATCCTACCGAAAACAATAGGGCCTTCGCCCTTTCAGGGCTTGGGCCCTAAATATAGCTGCGAGCAGCGATTACGGGCCCAAGCCGGTGGCACCGCAACCCTGGTGCCTTTAGTTACCTAAAGGCACCGGGGTGGCAGTACCGCCGGCTTTGGCCCTTCATCGCTGCTCGCAGCTATATATATATATATATATATATATATATATATATATATATATATATATATATATATATATATAAAAGACCAAAAATATTGCTTGACTTACCTTATTCTGATTTTATGATACTCTCAAAATATTCCACAACAAATCCTTTAAATTTAATGTAAAAATAAAAATGAAAGAAAGCAGTGTTGGGCTCACGTAACCCTCTCATTAGAATCAAAATGTTTCAACATTTGCGATGTATTTGGATGCTAAACTATTCTTTATTATAGGCTTTGTTCTTCACTCGTGTTCCAATATCGACGGAAAAAATCATCCTCTTCACATGCGCAAAAATGTGCTTGGAAAATTCACAGTGGAGCGGTGCTTACTGTGAATGTACGAATTGTACTACTGACTATTTAGAGCAGTGTAATCTTTATATGTTAGGTTGACCATTTTATTATTATATTTTATTAAGTCTATAATGAACAGGCTGCAATGTCAAGATTGCAATGCTGGAGTGTGTGTGTGTGTGTGTGTGTGTGTTGTGTGTGTGTGTGTGTGTGTGTGTGTGTGTGTGTGTGTGTGTGTGTGTGTGTGTGTGTGTGTGTGTATGTGTGTGTGTGTGTGTGTGTGTTCATGTTTTTCTGTCCCGGTGGGGACTTTAACCTGAATGCACACAGACTCATGGGGACTCGTGTCACAGTGGGGACCTAAATAGAGGTCCCCATGGGTAAACAAGCTTCATCCAGAATGAGTTTTTTTGGAAATATATAAATGCAGAAAGTTTTCTGTGATGGGTAGGTTTAGAGGTAGGGTTAGTGTAAGGAGATAAAATATACAGTTTGTACAGTATAAAAATCATTAAATCTATGGAGAGTCCCCACAAAGATAGTAAACCGTGTGTGTGTGGGTGTGTGTTTGTGTGTGGCGTTGGCGCGATTGAACAGTGGACACATAAAAACATACTCCGTCATTATAAAGGACGACATTCAAACTGCAAAGTGTTAACTTGTATTTGTGTACAGTCGCAATAAAACACAACATTCTGCTTTTGTAAAATAATTTCAAGCAATCCACCCCCCGAAAGGCGCTAATTTTAAAATGAAACTAAAATGCTCATGGCTGCACGGGCATTCATAACGGTGCGCATCCACGGCGAGGAACGAGCAGAACAGAGTGAACGTTTTTCAGTTAATTCCTACTTCCATAGGAATTCATTTGAAACGCTCGCTCAACCACTATCAATGTCAGTGCGGACGAACATATTTTACTTTCGTTTTTAAGTTGGCGATTCAAAAGCCCCCAGTGGTGTCACACGTCGATTAACCGGTGGTAAAATATTCTCACCGTCACATACCTAGTATATTTTTATGTAGATACAATAGGCCTACCTGATTTTGAACACAAGAGGGCAGTATAGCCCTATGTATGACTTGATTTTTATGGGACTAAATAGTACAATTACTATTTTTAAACTTGAAAAAAAAAAAAAAGAATAAAATGGGTTTAGTTGTGATATTTTTATACTTTTATATAGAAATAAATGGTGTTTAATTACATTTTTAGAAGATGAGGCTTTAAGGGTTACTTTACTTTAGTCCCTCACTATAGCAAAACCGTTTGAGATGTTTAATATCCGTTCACAATTTAGCATCTTTAATGTATCTTTATCATTTTGAAAAAGTTTGGTGTGAATAAAATAAACCAGTTAGGAAGAGTAGCTAAAAACTCAATGTCTGAAATATCCAAAAAATCCACAATCAAACCAAAATATCTGACTTCCTTTTGCTCTGAGCTAATAACTGTAAATTAGAAAGTTGTCTGACTCGATGAGCCCAATATATATACTGATTTTTGGAACTGTTGGTAAAACTAACCCCCCCACTTTTGTCAAAAGCATGTTGAAAGTGACACACTTCCTGCTGCCAGTTGGTGGCGCTATAACTTTGGCTCACAATAGTTACATCCATCTGATCGGCCTCTTACCACGAACACACTGGTGAAGTTTCATGAAGATCAGTTAATGTATGCAGAAGTTATACCACTTCGTGTTTCTCTTTTCTCGCCATAAATTCGTTTCCTAGCCACGGCCAAACCGTTCGAGATATCAAAAATCCGTCCGCAATTTAGAATCCTCAATGTCTTGACTTCATGCAAACCGAGTTTGGTGGGGATTGGATGAATTCTCAAGGAGGAGTACTTCGCATTCCACAGCAAGCGTTTTCCAAACAACCCATAATAGCCGACTTCCTGTTGGGCTGGCGTAAAACTTGACAGAGGGAAAGTTGTTCGGCCCGATGAGATCTATATGTGTACCGAGTTTCATATTAATTCATGCAAGCGTGTTTGATCTATGGACCAAGTTTTGGGACCCCTTTCAAGGGGGCGCTGTTGAGCCCCCCTGCCACGCCCGGGTACCAGCTTCAGCCCGTCCCTGATGGCAGGGGGTTCTGACTTGTGTGCAAAGTTTCAAGAGATTTTGAGCATGTTAAGGACCCCAAAATCCCCTTAAACCTTGATTAACAATATAAAAGCAATAGTCAAATCCCCCCTCCCCTCACACACACAGAGACACAGAGAGAGGGAGAGAAAATTCTTCAGAAAATCCACATTCAAACCAAAATATCTATCTTCCTGTTGGTCGGAGATAGATCATGTAAATTAGAAAGTTGTCCGTCTTGATGAGAACAATACACATACCAAGTTTTGTTGCTGTTGATAAAACTAACCCCCCCACTTATGACTAAAGGTGGCGCTACTGAGCCCCTCACCACGCCCGTTTCTGAAACTTTGCACATGTCTACTGGTTAATAAGTGTTATGTGTCTGTCGAGTTTCATCCAATTTCAAGCATGCTAAGAGTCTCAAACGCATCCGAAAAGAACATTAAAGTTTGATGCGTTGCCACGGCAACAGTACCTAAGATATCAAAAATCCTTTCACAGGAGCACATCTGTCGTGTGTTTACATTATACATATAAAGTTTGAAGCAAATCGGGTAAAAATAAGAGGGTGACTTCAAAGCATTTTGAAAGTGACACACTTCCTGCTGCCAGTTGGTGGCGCTACAACTTTGACTCACAATAGTCACATCAATGTGATCGGCCTCTTACATTGAACACACTGCTGAAGTTTAATAAAGATCAGTCAATTTATGCAGAAGTTATAACACATTTCCTGTTTCTCTTTTCTCGCCATAAATTCGTTTCCTCGCCACGGCCAAACCGTTCGAGATATCAAAAATCCGTCCGCAATTTAGCATCCTCAATGTTTTGACTTCATGCACACCGAGTTTCGAGGGGATTGGATGAATTCTCTAGGAGGAGTATTTCAAATTCCAGAGCGTACGTTTTTCAAACAACCCATTATAGCTGACTTCCTGTTGGGCGGAGCTAATAACATAGAGTTCGGAAGTTATTCGGCCTGATGAGATCTATATGTGTACCGAGTTTCATACTAATACATTCTTGTATGTGTCCAAGATTTCAGATTTCATTCTAGGTGGCGCTGTTGAGCACCCCTGCCACGCCCGGGTACCAGCTTCAGCCCGGCCCTAATGGCCGCGGGTTCTGACCTGTGTGCAAAGTTTCATGAGTTTTCGAGCATGTTAAAGGCCCCAAAAGCCCCCGAACCCTTGAAGAACAATAATAAATATAGCTGCGAGCAGCGATTACGGGCCCAAGCCGGTGGCACCGCAATCCTGGTGCCAGGGTGGCGGTACCGCCGGCTTTGGCCCTCCATCGCTGCTCGCAGCTATATTTATATTTATATATATATACACACACACACACACACACACATACATACATATATATATATATATATATATATATATATATATATATATATATATATATATATATACATATATATATATATATATATATATATATATATATATATATATATATATATATATACACACACACACACACATACATATATATATATATATATATATATAAATAAATTTAAGGGACAAGACACAGATAATTTTACTTGCCTGACCTGATTAGAACAAAGAAAAAAATAAAATAAAATAATAAGTAGGGGATCACTAAATCGAGAGAATATTCTGATTTTATGATACACTCAAAATATTCCACAACAAATCCTTTAAATGTAATGATATTCAGAACGGAACAAGAATAAAAAATAAAAAATAAACTATAAACAAAGCCAAAACGAAAAAATAAATATAATTAAAGCTGCAAGCAGCGATGAAAGGGCCCTCGCACCCGTGCCATCAACACTCGGTGGCTTTAGGAAGACAGAGCATGGTTGGGAAATGTACATTTAAGGAGGTATATATAGTAAGAGTATGTCAAAGTCAGTTACAAAATGTTTTGTATAATGGTGATAATAGCATGCTTCATGACTCAGCTAAGTGTTGCTAGCATGTTTAGTGTGTTTCTAGCATGCTTAGTACACAATAATTATGTGGTTAGTACTGCATTACTGTGTTAACCATGTCAGTTTCTGTTGCCAGTAGGTGGCGTTATGACTATAACTGAATATGAGCTTGGATGTGTGTTCAGGACAGAACTCTTATCAAACGTGTGAAGTTTGGTGCAAATTGGACATTGCCTTCTTGAGTAACAACAAAGTCATGTTTCATTGAATTAGCATGCTTTAGCACTTAGCTAAGCATTGTTAGCATGTTTTAACATGTTTCTAGCATGTTTAGAACTCAATGGCATTTTTAACATGTTGCTAGAACGGCATCAACGTGTTAAACATGTCACTTCCTGTTGCCAGTTGGTGGCGCTATTACTATAATTGAACATTCTCATGTAGATGTGTTCAGGCCATGACTCTTATCAAAAGTGTGAAGTTTGGGGCAGATTGGACATTCCATGCCTGAGTTACAGCAAATTCCTATTTAATTGCAATAATAGCATGCTTTAGCACTTGGCTAAGAGTTTGCTAGCATGTTTTAGCATGTTTCTAGTATGTTGTTAGCATGTTTAACACTTGCTGGCACTTTTTTATATGTTATTAGGAGTCCATAACAGTGTTAAACATGTCACTTCCTGTTGCCAGCAGGTGGCGCTATGACTGTAACTGAATATAAGCATGGTCATGTGTTCAGGACAGAACGCTTATCAAAAGTGTGAATTTTGGGGCAGATTGGACATTCCATGCCTGAGTTACAGCAAATTCATATTTAATTGCAGTAATATCATTCTTTAGCACTTAGCTAAGTGTTTGCTAGTATGTTTTAGCATGTCTATAGTATGTTGGTAGGATGTTTAGCACCTACTGGCATTTTTTTATATGTTATTAGGAGTCAAGAATAGTGTTAAACGTCACTTCCTGTTGCCAGCAGGTGGCGCTATGACTATAACTAAATATGAGCATGGACATGTGTTCAAGAGATAACTCTTATCAAACGTGTGACGTTTGGGGTAGATTGTACATTGCCTTCTTGTGTAACAACAAAGTCCTGTTTCATTGAATTAGCATGCTTTAGCACTTAGCTAAGTATTGCTAGTATGTTTTAACATGTTTCTAGCATGTTTAGAAGTCAATGGCATTTTTAACATGTTGCTAGAATGGCATCAACGTGTTAAACATGACATTTCCTGTTACCAGTAGGTGGCGCTATTACTATAACTGAATATTCTCATGTAGATATGTTCAGGACAGAACGCTTATCAAAAGTGTGAAGTTTGGGGCAGATTGGACATTCCATGCCTGAGTTACAGCAAATTCCTATTTAATTGCAATAATAGCATGCTTTAGCACTTAGCTAAGAGTTTGCTAGCATGTTTTAGCATGCTTCTAGTATGTTGTTAGCATGTTTAGCACTTGCTGGCACTTTTTTATATGTTATTAGGAGTCCATAACAGTGTTAAACATGTCACTTCCTGTTGCCAGCAGGTGGCGCTATGACTATAACTGAATATGAGCATGGTCATGTGTTCAGGACAGAACTCTAATCAAATGTGTGAAGTTTGGGGCAGATTGGACATTCCATGCCTGAGTTACAGCAACTTCCTGTTTCATGGCGAAACATCAAAATTTGTCAGGCCGCCGAGGACCCGCCCTTCGACGAAAACTCAAGATCTTCGCAATTTAACGTCGCAAAGGCCTTAAGATTACACTCACCAAATTTGAAGATGATCAGATTAAAACTGTAGGAGGAGTTCGTTAAAGTACGAGGCCTGAAAATGTCAAAAACTGCACAAAAATCTGGGAGGAAGTTCAAAATGGCTGACTTCCTGTTGGGTTTAGGGCTATGCTCCAAGAGACTTTTTTGTAGGTATTAGGTCATTACATGTATGTACCGAATTTCGTGCACGTACGTGGAACGTTGCGGGAGGCGCACTCCGTTGAACTTTTATAGGTGGCGCTATCGAGCCATTTTGCCCCGTCCAATTCTGAAACCTATATCAGATGTAAATTTTCGCCAGTTCTGACGCGTGTGCAAAGTTTCGTGAGTTTTCGAGCATGTTTAGGCCCTCAAAAATGCAATTAAATGCGGAGAAGAATAATAATAACTAGAAAAAAAAGTTTGTTGAGACAAACTTTAAGTTGGCTTGAGAAAGCCGGACCAGAGAGTTTGAAGAAGTTTAAAGTAGTTAGAAGTTTAAAGTAGTTAGAAATTTGAAGTAGTTAGAAATTTGAAGTAGTTTGAAGTTTAAAGTAGTTTAAATTTTGATTGATAGATTAGTTAGAAAGAAAGAATAGTTAGAAAGAAAGAAAGAAAGAAAGAAAGAAAGAAAGAAAGAAAGAAAGAAAGAAAGAAAGAAAGAAAGAAAGATTAGGTAGAAAGATTAGGTAGAAAGAAAGAATGAAAGAAAAAATAAAGAAAGATTAGGTAGAAAGAAAGATTAGGCAGAAAGAAAGAAAGATTAGGTAGAAAGAACAATAAAGAAAGAAAGAAAGAAAGAAAGAAAGAAAGAAAGAAAGAAAGAAAGAAAGAAAGAAAGAAAGAAAGAAAAGAAAAGATTAGGTAGAAAGAAAGAAAGAAAGAAAGAAAAAGATTAGGTAGAAAGAAAGAAAGAAAGAAAGAAAGAAAGAAAGAAAGAAAGAAAGAAAGAAAGAAAGAAAGATTAGGTAGAAAGAAAGAAAGAAAGATTAGGTAGAAAGAAAGAAAGAAAGAAAGAAAGAAAGGAAGAAAGAAAGAAAAAGATTAGGTAGAAAGAAAGAATGAAAGAAAAATGAAAGAAAGAAAGAAAGAAAGAAAGAAAGAAAGAAAGAAAGAAAGAAAGAAAGAAAGAAAGATTAGGTAGAAAGAAAGAAAGATAAGTTAGAAAGAAAGAAAGAAAAGTAAGCAAGAAAGAAAAGAAAGATTAGTTAGAAAGAAAGAAAAAGAAAAAAGAAAGATTTGCTAGAAAGAAAGAAGAAAGATTGGCTAGAAAGAAAGATAGAAAAAAGAAAGAAAGATTAGTTAGAAAGAAAGAAAAAAAATTTGTTAGAAAGGAAAGAAAGATTAGTTAGAAAGATTAGATAGAAATATAAGTTAGAAAGAATGATTAGTTAGAAAAAGAAAGAAAGAAAGAAAGAAAGAAAGAAAGATTAGTTAGAAAGAAAGATAGATTGATTAGTTAGAAAGAAAGAAGAAATATTAGTTAGAAAGTAAGAATGAATGAATGGTGGATTAGTTAGAAAGAAAGAAAGAAAGAAAGAAAGAAAGAAAGAAAGAAAGAAAGAAAGAAAGAAAGAAAGAAAGAAAGAAAGACTAATTAGTTAGAAAGAAAGATAGATTAGTGAGAGAGAAAGAAAAAAGATTGATTAGTTAGAAAGAAAGAAAGAAAGAAAGAAAGAAAGAAAGAAAGAAAGAAAGAAAGAAAGAAAGAAAGATGGATTAGTTAGAAAGAAAGATAGAAAGATAGATTAGTTAGAAAGAAAGATAGATAGTTTAGTTAGAAAGAAAGAAAGATAGATTGGTTAGAATGAAACAAAGAAAAATATATTAGTTAGAAAGAAAGATGGATTAGTTCGTTAAAAAGAAAGAAAGATTGATTATTTAGTTAAAAAGAAAGATAGATTATTTAGTTAAAAAGATAGATAGATAGATAGATAGATAGATAGATAGATAGATAGATAGATAGATAGATAGATAGATAGATGAGTTAGAAAGATAGATAGATAGATAGATAGATAGATAGATAGATAGATAGATAGATAGATAGATAAATAGAAAAGGTTTGAAGTTAGATAGTTAGATAGATAGATAGATAGATAGATAGATAGATAGATAGATAGATAGATAGATAAGTTCAAAATATAGATTTAGCCAAATATAGTTTACCATGATTTACCATAGTTTACAATGATTTACTATAGTATACCATGATTTACCATGTTCAAGTATGATTTACTGATTCAAGCATGATTTACCATAGTTTACCATGATTTACCACGATTTACCATAGTTTACCATAGTTTACCATAATTTACTATAGTATACCATGATTTACCATGTTCAAGTATGATTTACTGATTCTAGCATGATTTGTCATAGATTACCATGATTTACCATAATTTACCATGATTTACCACGATTTACCATAGTTTACCATGATTTACTATAGTATACAGCGATTTACCATGTTCAAGTATGATTTACTGATTCTAGCATAATTTAGCATAGTTTACCATGATTTACCACGATTTACCATAGTTTACCATGATTTACTATAGTATACCACGATTTACCATGTTCAAGTATAATTTACTGATTCTAGCATGATTTACCATAGTTTACCATGATTTACCACGATTTACCATAGTTTACCATGATTTACTATAGTATACCATGATTTACCATGTTCAAGTATGATTTATTGATTCTAGAATGATTTACCATAGTTTACCATGATTTACTATAGTATACCACGATTTGCCATGTTCAAGTATAATTTACTGATTCTAGCATGATTTACCATAGTTTAGCATGATTTACCATAGTTTACCATGATTTACCATGATTTACCATAGTTTACCATTATTTACTATAGTAAACCATGATTTACCATGTTCAAGTATGATTTACTATGATTCTAGCATGATTTACCATAGTTTACCACGATTTACCATAGTTTACCATGATTTACCATAGTTTACCATGCTAGCATGATTATCGTGTTGCTAGCATGATGCTAGAATTTTTTTTTACCATGTTGCTAGCATGGTTTACCATGATTTACCATAGTTTACCATGATTTACCACGATTTACCATAGTTTACCATGATTTACTATAGTATACCATGATTTACCACGATTTACCATAGTTTACCATGATTTACTATAGTATACCATGATTTACCATGTTCAAGTATGATTTACTGATTCTAGCATGATTTAGCATAGTTTACCATGATTTACCACGATTTACCATAGTTTACCATGATTTACTATAGTATACCACAATTTACCATGTTCAAGTATAATTTACTGATTCTAGCATGATTTACCATAGTTTACCATGATTTACTACGATATACCATAGTTTACCATGATTTACTACAGTATACCATGATTTACCATGTTCAAGTATGATTTACTGATTCTAGCATGATTTACCATAGTTTACCATGATTTACCATAGTTTACCATGATTTACCACGATTTACCACGATTTACCATAGTTTACCATGATTTACTATAGTATACCACGATTTACCATGTTCAAGTATGATTTACTGATTCTAGCATGATTTATCATAGTTTACCATGATTTTACCATAGTTTACCATGATTTACCACGTTTTACCATAGTTTACCATGATTTACTATAGTATACCACGATTTACCATGTTCAAGTATGATTTACTGATTCTAGCATGATTTAGCATAGTTTACCATGATTTACCATGATTTACCATAGTTTACCATGATTTACTATAGTATACCACAATTTACCATGTTCAAGTATAATTTACTGATTCTAGCATGATTTAGCATAGTTTACCATGATTTACCACGATTTACCATAGTTTACCATGATTTACTATAGTATACTAGGATTTACCATGTTCAAGTATGATTTACTGATTCTAGCATGATTTATCATAGTTTACCATGATTTACCATAGTTTACCATGATTTACCACGATTTACCATAGTTTACCATTATTTACTATAGTATACCATGATTTACCATGTTCAAGTATGATTTACTGATTCTAGCATGATTTATCATAGTTTACCATGATTTACCATAGTTTACCATGATTTACCATGATTTACCATAGTTTACCATTATTTACTATAGTATACCATGATTTACCATGTTCAAGTATGATTTACTATGATTCTAGCATGATTTACCATAATTTACCACGATTTACCATAGTTTACCATGATTTACCATAGTTTACCATGCTAGCATGATTATCATGTTGCTAGCATGATGCTAGAATTTTTTTTACCATGTTGCTAGCATGGTTTACCATGATTTACCATAGTTTACCATGATTTACCACGATTTACCATAGTTTACCATGATTTACTATAGTATTCCATGATTTACCACGATTTACCATAGTTTACCATGATTTACTATAGTATACCATGATTTACCATGTTCAAGTATGATTTACTGATTCTAGCATGATTTAGCATAGTTTACCATGATTTACCACGATTTACCATAGATTACCATGATTTACTATAGTATACCACAATTTACCATGTTCAAGTATAATTTACTGATTCTAGCATGATTTACCATAGTTTACCATGATTTACTACGATATACCATAGTTTACCATGATTTACTATAGTATACCATGATTTACCATGTTCAAGTATGATTTACTGATTCTAGCATGATTTACCATAGTTTACCATAATTTACCATAGTTTACCATTATTTACCACGATTTACCATAGTTTACCATGATTTACTATAGTATACCATGATTTACCATGTTCAAGTATGATTTACTGATTCTAGCATGATTTATCATAGTTTACGATGATTTACCATAGTTTACCATGATTTACCACGATTTACCATAGTTTACCATGATTTACTATAGTATACCATGATTTACCATGTTCAAGTATGATTTACTGATTCTAGCATGATTTATCATAGTTTACCATGATTTACCATAGTTTACCATGATTTACCACGATTTACCATAGTTTACCATGATTTACTATAGTATACCACGATTTACCATGTTCAAGTATGATTTACTGATTCTAGCATGATTTATCATAGTTTACCATGATTTTACCATAGTTTACCATGATTTACCACGTTTTACCATAGTTTACCATGATTTACTATAGTATACCACGATTTACCATGTTCAAGTATGATTTACTGATTCTAGCATGATTTAGCATAGTTTACCATGATTTACCATAATTTACCATAGTTTACCATGATTTACTATAGTATACCACAATTTACCATGTTCAAGTATAATTTACTGATTCTAGCATGATTTAGCATAGTTTACCATGATTTACCACGATTTACCATAGTTTACCATGATTTACTATAGTATACTAGGATTTACCATGTTCAAGTATGATTTACTGATTCTAGCATGATTTATCATAGTTTACCATGATTTACCATAGTTTACCATGATTTACCACGATTTACCACGATTTACCATAGTTTACCATTATTTACTATAGTATACCATGATTTACCATGTTCAAGTATGATTTACTGATTCTAGCATGATTTATCATAGTTTACCATGATTTACCATAGTTTACCATGATTTACCATGATTTACCATAGTTTACCATTATTTACTATAGTATACCATGATTTACCATGTTCAAGTATGATTTACTATGATTCTAGCATGATTTACCATAGTTTACCACGATTTACCATAGTTTACCATGATTTACCATAGTTTACCATGCTAGCATGATTATCATGTTGCTAGCATGATGCTAGAATTTTTTTTACGATGTTGCTAGCATGGTTTACCATGATTTACCATAGTTTACCATGATTTACCACGATTTACCATAGTTTACCATGATTTACTATAGTATACCATGATTTACCACGATTTACCATAGTTTACCATGATTTACTATAGTATACCATGATTTACCATGTTCAAGTATGATTTACTGATTCTAGCATGATTTATCATAGATTACCATGATTTACCATAGTTTACCATGATTTACCATGATTTACCACGATTTACCATAGTTTACCATGATTTACTATAGTATACTAGGATTTACCATGTTCAAGTATGATTTACTGATTCTAGCATGATTTATCATAGATTACCATGATTTACCATAGTTTACCATGATTTACCACGATTTACCACGATTTACCATAGTTTACCATGATTTACTATAGTATACCACGATTTACCATGTTCAAGTATGATTTACTGATTCTAGCATGATTTAGCATAGTTTACCATGATTTACCATGATTTACCATAGTTTACCATGATTTACTATAGTATACCACAATTTACCATGTTCAAGTATAATTTACTGATTCTAGCATGATTTACCATAGTTTACCATGATTTACCACGATTTACCATAGTTTACCATGATTTACTATAGTATACCATGATTTACCATGTTCAAGTATGATTCACTGATTCTAGCATGATTTACCATAGTTTACCATTATTTACCACTATTTACCATAGTTTACCATGATTTACTATAGTATACCATGATTTACCATGTTCAAGTATGATTTACTGATTCTAGCATGATTTACCATAGTTCACCATTATTTACCACGATTTACCATAGTTTACCATGATTTACTATAGTATACCATGATTTACCATGTTCAAGTATGATTTACTGATTCTAGCATGATTTACCATAGTTTACCATGATTTACCACGATTTACCATAGTTTACCATGATTTACTATAGTATACTATGATTTACCATGTTCAAGTATGATTTACTGATTCTAGCATGATTTATCATAGTTTACCATGATTTACCATAGTTTACCATGATTTACCACGATTTAATATAGTTTACTATGATTTACTATAGTATACCATGATTTACCATGTTCAAGTATGATTTACTGATTGTAGCATAGATAGATAAGGTTTGAAGATAGATAGATAGATAGATAGATAGATAGATAGATAGATAGATAGATAGATAGATAGATAGATAGATAGATAGATAGATAGATAGATAGAAAAGTTTTGAAGATAGATAGATAGATAGATAGATAGATAGATAGATAGATAGATAGAAGGTTTGAAGATAGATAGATAGATAGATAGATAGATAGATAGATAGATAGATAAGGTTTGAAGATAGATAGATAGATAGATAGATAGATAGATAGATAGATAGATAGATAGATAGATAGATAGATAGATAGATAGATAGAAAATGTTTGAAGATAGATAGATAGATAGATAGAAAAGGTTTGAAGATAGATAGATAGATAGATAGGTAGATAGATAGATAGATAGATAGATAGATAGATAGATAGATAGATAGATAGATAGATAGATAGATAGATAGATAGAAAGATAAAGTTTGAAGATAGATAGATAGATAGATTTATTAGTCCATAGAATGGTAGTTTAATTGAGTCTAGGGCTTCAGGGAGTTTAGATTTGAGTTTTTGGCTTGTACACTAATGGGCCACCGTAGTCTTGGCTCAATATGAGCACTCTGCAATGTAAGTCTATGGGATTTTTATGGTTTTTAATATTAATTTTTAAGAAAACTGAAAGTCAAATCAGTCTGAAAAGATATAGCAACTCAAGTCAGAACAGTCTGAAGGTCTGACCCGAGTTTGGAGTTTGTAGAGTTAAAGCTCTAGGAGGAGTTAGAATTGATAAATTTTGGGTCAGAAGAATAAGAAGAAGAATAATAACTAGATGCAAAAGTTCGTCGAGACAAACTTTAAGTTGGCTTGAGAAAGTTTGGACCAGAACGTTTTTTTGCTAGGCGGTTGCTAGGGTGTTCTGGGTGGTTGCTATGGTGTTGGCTAGGCGGTTGCTAAGGTATTTTGGGTGGTTGATAGGCGGTTGCTAGGGTGTTCTGGGTGGTTGCTATGGTGTTGCTAGGCGGTTGCTAGGGTATTCTGGGTGGTTGCTAGGCGGTTGCTAAGGTATTTTGGGTGGTTGCTAGGCGGTTGCTAGGGTGTTCTGGGTGGTTGCTAGGGTGTTGCTAGGCGGTTGCAAGGGTGTTCTGAGTGGTTGCTAGGTGGTTGCTAGGGTGTTTTGGGTGGTTGCTAGGTGGTTGCTAGGGTATTCTGGTTGGTTGCTAGGGTGTTTTGGGTGGTTGCTAGGGTGTTCTGGGTGGTTGCTATGGTGTTACTAGGTGGTTGCTAGGGTATTCTGGTTGGTTGCTAGGGTGTTCTGGGTGGTTGCTAGGCGGTTGCTAGGGTGTTCTGGGTGGTTGCTATGGTGTTGCTAGGCGGTTGCTAGGGTGTTCTGGGTGGTTGCTAGGCGGTTGCTAGGGTGTTCTGGGTGGTTGCTATGGTGTTGCTAGGCGGTTGCTAGGGTATTCTGGGTGGTTACTAGGCGGTTGCTAAGGTATTCAGGGCGGTTGATATGGTGTTACTAGGTGGTTGGTAGTTGTCACAGATGGTTACTCTGGAGTTTTTATAGAGTTCTTAGAATGATTTAACACTTAACTAATCGCTATTAGCATGTAGCTATTCACTGCTAGCATGTGTAGCATGTTGGAAGTGCTGTTTGCTAGCATGAGTCAAAAGAGCCAAACCTCATCTCTATACGATGTTCTGATACAGAGATATAGGTCTTGCAAAACGGTTGCTAGGGTACTCAAGTTTGGTTGCTATGGAGTTGCTTGGGAGCTGGAAGCTTTAAACTTAAGAAGTGGTTTGAAGTTTAAAGTAGTTTACGAGAATTTGAGTTTTGAGTTTATAAGTTTAAATGAGTTTAGAGTTTAAGTTTAAATGAGTTTAGTGTGTGTGTGTGTGTGTGTGTGTGTGTGTGTGTGTTCACACACACACACACACACACACACACACACACACACACACACACACACTCAGAGTTTATGAGTTTAGAGTTTATAAGTGTATAAATTGATGAGTTTATAAGTGTAAGAGTTTTTGAGTTTAGAGTTTATACGTTTTAAATGAGTTTAGAGTTTATAAGTTTAAATGAGTTTAAGAGTTCAGAGTTTATTAATTTATGAGTTTAAGAGTTCATAAGTCTATGAATTCATGAGTTTATAAGTTAATTAGTTTATAAGTGTATGAGTTTAGAGTTTATTAGTTTAAATGAGTCTCAATGGCTCATATAGTATATAAAATGGCAGTTTGGTTTAGTCTTCAAGGTGTTTAGATTTAAATTTTGTCGGTTTGAATTTTTTAGAACTCCCCAATGTAAGTCAATGGGAGTTTTTGAATGAGTTTTTTCGAGTTTTGATCGTCATTTTTAGGAAAACCGTAAGTCCGATCAGTCTGAAAAGATATAGCAACGCGAGTCAGATCAGTTTGAGTGTCTGTGCCGAGTTTGGAGTATGTGGAGTTAAAGCTCTAGGAGGAGTTTGAGTTGTAAATTTTTAGGGTCAGAAGAATAATAATAACTAGAATGTACATTTCCTGAAGAAAATGTGAAATGGTGCTTGCAGTGGCAAAACTCGCCACTCGGTTGCTAGAATGTGGTACATGATTGCATACGAGCCAACAAACATGTCTGTACGATGTTCTGGTGCTGAGATATGGCTTATTCATGTTGTTCAGGTGGTTGCTAGGGTGTTGCTAGGGTGTTCTGTGTGGTTGCTAGAGCGTTGCTAGGTGGTTGCTATGGTGTTGCTAGGCGGTTGCTAGGGTATTCTGGGTGGTTGCTAGGGCGTTGCTAGGCAGTTGCTAGGGTGTTCTGGGTGGTTGCTATGGTGTTGTTAGGCGGTTGCTAGGGTATTCTGGGTGGTTGCTACGGCGTTGCTAGGTGGTTGCTAGGGTATTCTAGGTGGTTGCTATGGTGTTGCTAGGTGGTTGCTAGGGTATTCTGGGTGGTTGCTAGGGCATTGCTAAGCAGTTGCTAGGGTGTTCTGGGTGGTTGCTATGGTGTTGCTAGGCGGTTGCTAGGGTATTCTAGGTGGTTGCTAGGGCATTGCTAGGCAGTTGCTAGGGTATTCTGAGTGGTTGCTATGGTGTTGCTAGGCGGTTGCTAGGGTATTCTGGGTGGTTGCTATGATGTTGCTAGGCAGTTGCTAGGGTATTCTGGTAGTTGCTAGGCGGTTGCTAGGGTATACTTGGTGGTTGCTAGGGCGTTGCTAGGTGGTTGCTAGGGTGTTCTGGGTGGTTGCTATGGTGTTGCTAGGCAGTTGCTAGGGTGTTCTGGGTGGTTGCTATGGTGTTGCTAGGCGGTTGCTAGGGTATTCTGAGTGGTTGCTAGGCAGTTGCTAGGGTGTTCTGGGTGGTTGCTAGGGTGTTGCTAGGCAGTTTCTAGGTTGTTCTGGGTGGTTGCTATGGTGTTGCTAGGCGGTTGCTAGGGTATTCTGGGTGGTTTCTAGGCGTTGCTAGGCAGTTGCTAGGGTGTTCTGGGTGGTTGCTAGGGTGTTGCTAGGGTGTTCTGGGTGGTTGCTATGGTGTTTCTAGGCGGTTGCTAGGGTATTCTGGGTGGTTGCTAGGGCGTTGCTAGGCAGTTGCTAGGGTGTTCTGGGTGGTTCCTATGGTGTTGCTAGGTGGTTGGTAGGGTATTTTGGGTGGTTGCTAGGCGGTTGCTAGGCAGTTGCTAGGGTGTTCAGGGTGGTTGCTAAGGTAATATGGGTGGTTACTATGGTGTTACTAAGTGGTTGGTAGTTGTCACTGATGATTACTATTGCAGTTCTTAGCATTTTCTTGGCATGATTTAGCACTTACCTAATCGCTATTAGCATGTAGCTATTCACAGCTAGCATGTGTAGCATGTTGGAATTCCTCTTTGCTAGTATGAGTCAAAAGAGCCAACCCCCATCTCTATACGATGTTCTGATGCAGAGAAATAGGTCTTGCAAAATGGTTGCTAAGGTACTTTGTTTGGTTGCTAGGGAATGGCTTGGCAGCTGCCAATCATGAAACTCTAAAGGCTGCTTGTCAGTATGAATGATATAAACCAACTCCCATTCCTCTGTGACATTCAGAATGAAAGACATCCCTCTATGGATTTTGGTTGCTAAGGTGCTTGACAATGGTTGCTAGGGCGGGGCTAGCAAGTGTTGTGGTGTCTCATGAATGGCTGTTTGCTGCCCTGAGTCAAACTTGTCTTAACCCCATCTCTTTATGATGTTCTGGTGCAGAGATATAGATCTTGTAAAATGGTTGCTAGGGTACTCTGTTTGGTTGCTATGGAGTTGCTTGGCAGCTGCCAATGATGAAACTGCAAAGGCTTCTTGTCACTATAAATGATATAAACCAACTCCCATGCCTCTGTGACATTCAGAATGGAAGATATCCCTCTTTGGATTTTGGTTGCTAAGGTGTTCGACAATGGTTGCTAGGGAGGGGCTAGGAAGTGTTGAGGTGATTCATGATTGGCTGTTTGCTTCCCCGAGTCAAATGAGACCACCCCCATGTTTCTATGACAATTCAGTCCGGAGATATCCCTTTGATCTCTTTCAATGGAAGTCTATGGGACTTGTTGCTAAGGTGCTCTAAATGGTTGCTAGGGCGTGGCTTGATAGCTTCACAATGATCCTTAGAGACTGATTGGTCGTCTGATTAAAATGAGCCCGCCCCCTTGTCTCTCTGACACTGTAATCCAGAGCTACGTTCAATACAAAATCCCTATGCAATGTGTATGGGCCGTCCTACACCATTGTAAGTCAATGGGAAACTTTGGGACGCTCCTGCCCCCCAGGGGTGCAACTTTTACCCCATTGTGAGGTATGTTCTTACAGAGCCTGTCAGCCTCTTCAAATGTGGCAAATCACACGTTTCTCCGAAATCCTCGCTCCGAGCTACGAGTGCTCAAAGTTCGTCCCAATGTTAAGTCATTGGGACTTTTTGGGACGCTTTTTCACCCCTGGGGCGAACACCGCCCCCCCGATCGCTTATAAAAGTCATAGCACACCTCTCCTCAATGAGCCGGTCGATTTGACACCTCACTCAGGGGTCTGTGACAAACGGTGCGGGGCGAGTTATGCGCCAAACTTTTGTCCGGAATAATAAGAAGTAGAAGAATAATAACTAGAATGTACATTTCCTGAAGAAAATGTGAAATGGTGCTTGCAGTGGCAAAACTCTCCACTCGGTTGCTAGGGTGTTGTACATGATTGCATACGAGCCAACAACCATGTCTGTACGATGTTGTGGAGCTGAAATATAGCTTCTATATGTTGCAATATGGTTTATATGTGGCTCTAAACGGTTGCTAGGGCGTTGCTAGGCGGTTGCTAGGGTATTCTGGGTGGTTGCTAGGCGGTTGCTAGGGTATTCTTGGTGGTTGCTAGGCCGTTGCTAGGTGGTTGCTATGGTGTTGCTAGGCGGTTGCTAGGGTATTCTGGGTGGTTGTTAGGGCGTTGCTAGGCAGTTCCTAGGGTGTTCTGGGTGGTTGCTATGGTGTTGCTAGGCGGTTGCTAGGGTATTCTGGGTGGTTGCTAGGGCGTTGCTAGGGTGTTCTGTGTGGTTGCTATGGTGTTGCTAGGCGGTTGCTAGGGTATTCTGGGTGGTTGTTAGGGCGTTGCTAGGCAGTTGCTAGGGTATTCTGGGTGGTTGCTATGGTGTTGCTAGGGTATTCTGAGTGGTTGCTATGGTGTTGCTAAGCAGTTTCATAGGTGTTCTGGGTGGTTGCTAGGCAGTTGCTAGGGTATTCTTGGTGGTTGCTAGGGCGTTGCTAGGCAGTTGCTAGGCAGTTGCTAGGGTGTTCTGAGTGGTTGCTAGGGTGTTGCTAGGCAGTTGCTAGGGTGTTCTGGGTGGATGCTAGGCATTGCTGGGCAGTTGCTAGGGTGTTCTGGGTGGTTGCTAGGCAGTTGCTAGGTGTTCTGGGTGGTTGCTAGACAGTTGCTAGGGTGTTCTGGGTGGTTGCTAGGCAGTTGCTAGGTGTTCTGGGTGGTTGCTAGGCAGTTGCTAGGGTGTTCTGGGTGGTTGCGAGTGCCTTCAGTACGGCACTCGGCCTGCGGCCTCATGCCTATGGCCGAATAGGCACAAGCATGGAGCGATTTCGCAAGGCCACGAGTGTAATATTGCTTTAAAAAAGAAAAAAAGCAGTTGCTAGGGTGTTCTGGGTGGTTGCGAGTGCCTTCAGTACGGCACTCGGCCTGCGGCCTCGTGCCTATGGCCAAATAGGCACAAGCATGGAGCGATATCGCAAGGCCACGAGTGTAATATTGCTTTAAAAAATACAAAAAAATTATAAAAACATTTTTTTTGGGGTTTAGGGTGGTTGCTAGGGAGCTCTTAGTGGTTGCTAGGGTGCTGAAACTGGTTGCTAGGGTGTGGCTATGAAGAATTTAGGCCATTACTTATTGGCTGCTTGATAATATAAATCCTCTGAGGGAGAGAGAGAGGGAGAGACGCAGGGGTGTCAGGCCCTTTGGAGTCTGTGTGTGTGAAAACGGCAGTTGGGATTCAAATATTTTTAGAACTCCCAATGTAAAGTCAATGGGACTTTTTTGGCCGCTTTTTCGCCCGCTGTGCGAACATCGTACACCCGATCGCTTAGAAAAGTCATAGCACACCTCTCCTTAATGAGCCGGTCGATTTGACACCTCACTCAAGGGTCTGAGACAAACGGTGCGGGGCGAGTTTCGCGCCAAACTTTGTCCAGAATAATAATAAGAAGAATAATAAGTATGCAAGAGAACACTAATGATGCCTTGCTTTCAGCAAGCACCATTAATAAGTATGCAAGAGAACACTAATGATGCCTTGCTTTCAGCAAGCACCATTAATAATAAGTTTAAATAGGATTTCAGTAAGTTGGCTCTCTCAAGCCAACTTAACTAGATGCAAAAGTTCGTCGAGACAAACTTTGAAGTTGGCTTGAGAAAGTTCGGACCAGAACGTTTTTTGCTAGGCGGTTGCTAGGATGTTATGGGTGGTCGCTATGGTGTTGCTAGGCGGTTGCTAGGGTGTTCTGGGTGGTTGCTATGGTGTTGCTAGGCGGTTGCTAGGGTGTTCTGGGTGGTTGTTATGCTGTTGCTAGGTGGTTGCTAGGGTGTTCTGGGTGGTTGTTATGCTGTTGCTAGGTGGTTGCTAGGCTGTTCTGGGTAGTTGCTATGGTGTTGCTAGGCGGTTGCTAAGGTATTCTGGGTGGTTGCTAGGCGGTTGCTAGGGTGTTCTGGGTGGTTGCTATGCTGTTGCTAGGTGGTTGCTAGGGTATTCTGGGTGGTTGCTAGGCGGTTACTAGGGTGTTTTGGGTGGTTGCTATACTGTTGCTAGGGTGTTCTGGGTGGTTGCTATGCTGTTGCTAGGCGGTTGCTAGGGTGTTTTGGTGGTTGCTATGCTGTTGCTAGGCGGTTGATATGGTGTTTTGGTGGTTGCTATGCTGTTGCTAGGGTATTATGGGGGTTGCTAGGGTGTTGCTAGGCGGTTGCCAGGGTGTTCTAGGTGGTTGCTATGATGTTGCTAGGCGGTTGCTAGGGTGTTTTGGTGGTTGTTATGGTGTTGCTAGGCAGTTGCTAGGGTATTCTGGTTGGTTGCTAGGGTGTTGCTATGCTGTTGCTAGGCGGTTGCTAGGGTATTCTGGGGGTTGTTAGGGTGTTGCTAGGCGGTTGCTAGGGTGTTCTAGGTGGTTGCTATGATGTTGCTAGGCGGTTGCTAGGGTGTTCTGGGTGGTTGCTATGGTGTTGCTAGGCAGTTGCTAGGGTATGCTTGGTGGTTGCTAGGGTGTTGCTAGGTGGTTGCTAGGGTATTCTAGGTGGTTGCTAGGGTGTTGCTAGGCGGTTGCTAGGGTGTTTTGGTGGTTGCTAAGGTGTTGCTAGGCGGTTACTAAGGTATTCTGGGTGGTTGCTAGGCGGTTGCTAGGGTGTTCTGGGTGGTTGCTAGGCGGTTGCTAGGGTGTTCTGGGTGGTTGCTATGGTGTTGCTAGGCGGTTGCTAGGCGGTTGCTAGGGTGTTCTGGGCGGTTGCTATGGTGTTGCTAGGTGGTTGGTAGTTGTCACAGATGGTTACTATGGAGTCTTTATAGAGTTCTTAGCATGATCTTGGCATGATATAGCACTTAACTAATCGTTATTAGCATGTAGCTATTCAGTGCTAGCATGTGTAGCATGTTGGAAGTGCTGTTTGCTAGCATGAGTCAAAAGAGCCAAACCTCATCTCTATACGATGTTCTGATACAGAGATATAGGTCTTGCAAAACGGTTGCTAGGGTACTCAAGTTTGGTTGCTATGGAGTTGCTTGGGAGCTGGAAGCTTTAAACTTAATAAGTTTAAAGTGGTTTGAAGTTTAAAGTAGTTTACGAGTTTTTGAGTTTTGAGTTTATAAGTTTAAATGAGTTTAGTGTGTGTGTGTGTGTGTGTGTGTGTGTGTGTGTGTGTGTGTACACACACACACACACACACACACACACACACACACACACTCAGAGTTTTTGAGTTTAGAGTTTAGAAGTTTTAAATGAGTTTAGAGTTCATAAGTTTTAATGAGTTTAGAGTTTATAAGTTTAAATGAGTTTAAGAGTTTAGAGTTTATTAATTTATGAGTTTAAGAGTTCATAAGTCTATAAGTTATAAGTTAATTAGTTTATAAGTGTATGAGTTTAGAGTTTATTAGTTTAAATGAGTCTCAATGGCTCATATAGTATATAGAATGGCAGTTTGGTTTAGTCTTCAAGGTGTTTAGATTTAAATTTTGTCGGTTTGAATTTTTTAGAACTCCCCAATGTAAGTCAATGGGAGTTTTTGAATGAGTTTTTCGAGTTTTGATCGTCATTTTTAGGAAAACATTAAGTCCGATCAGTCTGAAAAGATATAGCAACGCGAGTCAGATCAGTTTGAGTGTCTGTGCCGAGTTTGGAGTATGTAGAGTTAAAGCTCTAGGAGGAGTTTGAGTTGTAAATTTTTACGGTCAGAAGAATAATAATAACTAGATGCAAAAGTTCGTCGAGACAAACTTTAAGTTGGCTTGAGAAAGTTTGGACCAGAACGCTTTTTGCTAGGCGGTTGCTAGGGTCTTTTGGGTGGTTGCTAGGCGGTTGCTAGGGTCTTTTGGGTGGTTGCTATGCTGTTTCTAGGCGGTTGCTAGGGTATTCTGGGTGGTTGCTAGGCGGTTGCTAGGGTGTTTTGGGTGGTTGCTAGGCGGTTGCTAGGGTGTTCTGGGTGGTTGCTATGGTGTTGCTAGGGTATTATTGGTGGTTGCTAGGCGGTTGCTAGGGTGTTCTGGGTGGTTGATATGGTGTTGCTAGGCGGTTGCTAAGGTATTCTGGGTGGTTGCTAGGCGGTTGCTAGTGTGTTCTGAGTGGTTGCTATGGTGTTGCTAGGGTGTTCTGGGTGGTTGCTAGGCGGTTGCTAGGGTGTTCTGGGTGGTTGCTATGGTGTTGCTAGGCGGTTGCTAGGGTATTCTGGGTGGTTGCTAGGCGGTTGCTAGGGTGTTCTGGGTGGTTGCTATGGTGTTGCTAGGCGGTTGCTAGGGTATTCTGAGTGGTTGCCAAGCGGTTGCTAGGGTGTTGCTAGGCGGTTGCTAAGGTATTCTGGGTGGTTGCTAGGCGGTTGCTAGGGTGTTCTGAGTGGTTGCTATGCTGTTGCTAGGGTGTTCTGGGTGGTTGCTATGGTGTTGCTAGGCGGTTGCTAGGGTATTCTGGGTGGTTGCTAGGCGGTTGCTAGGGTGTTCTGGGTGGTTGCTATGGTGTTGCTAGGCGGTTGCTAGGGTATTCTGAGTGGTTGCTAGGCGGTTGCTAGGGTGTTCTGGGTGGTTGCTATGGTGTTGCTAGGCGGTTGCTAAGGTATTCTGGGCAGTTACTAGGCGGTTGCTAGGGTGTTCTGGGCGGTTGCTATGGTGTTGCTAGGTGGTTGGTAGTTTTCACAGATGGTTACTATGGAGTCTTTATAGAGTTCTTAGCATGATCTTGGCATGATATAGCACTTAACTACTCGTTATTAGCATGTAGCTATTCAGTGCTAGCATGTGTAGCATGTTGGAAGTGCTGTTTGCTAGCATGAGTCAAAAGAGCCAAACCTCATCTCTATACGATGTTCTGATACAGAGATATAGGTCTTGCAAAACGGTTGCTAGGGTACTCAAGTTTGGTTGCTATGGAGTTGCTTGGGAGCTGGAAGCTTTAAACTTAAGAAGTGGTTTGAAGTTTAAAGTAGTTTACGAGAATTTGAGTTTTGAGTTTAAATGAGTTTAGAGTTTAAGTTTAAATGAGTTTAGTGTGTGTGTGTGTGTGTGTGTGTGTGTGTGTGTGTGTGTGTGTGTGTGTGTGTGTGTGTGTGTGAACACACACACACACACACACACACTCAGAGTTTATGATTTTAGAGTTTATAAGTGTATAAATTGATGAGTTTATAAGTGTAAGAGTTTTTGAGTTTAGAGTTTATACGTTTTAAATGAGTTTAGAGTTTATAAGTTTTAATGAGTTTAGAGTTTATAAGTTTAAATGAGTTTAAGAGTTCAGAGTTTATTAATTTATGAGTTTAAGAGTTCATAAGTCTATGAATTCATGAGTTTATAAGTTAATTAGTTTATAAGTGTATGAGTTTAGAGTTTATTAGTTTAAATGAGTCTCAATGGCTCATATAGTATATAGAATGGCAGTTTGGTTTAGTCTTCAAGGTGTTTAGATTTAAATTTTGTCGGTTTGAATTTTTTAGAACTCCCCAATGTAAGTCAATGGGAGTTTTTGAATGAGTTTTTTCGAGTTTTGATCGTCATTTTTAGGAAAACCGTAAGTCCGATCAGTCTGAAAAGATATAGCAACGCGAGTCAGATCAGTTTGAGTGTGTGTGCCGAGTTTGGAGTATGTGGAGTTAAAGCTCTAGGAGGAGTTTGAGTTGTAAATTTTTAGGGTCAGAAGAATAATAATAACTAGATTAAAAAGTTCGTCGAGACAAACTTTAAGTTGGCTTGAGAAAGCCGGACCAGAAAGTTTGAAGAAGTTTGAAGTTTAAATTAGTTTAAAGTTTAAAGTAGTTTGAAGTTTAAAATAGTTTGAAGTTTAAAGTAGTTTATAGTTTAAATTAGTTTAAAGTTTAAAGTAGTTTGAAGTTTAATTTAGTTTAAAGTTTAAAGTAGTTTGAAGTTTAATTTAGTTTAAAGTTTAAAGTAGTTTGAAGTTTAATTTAGTTTAAATTAATTAGGTTGTTCTGGGTGGTTGATATGGTGTTGCTAGGCGGTTGCTAGGGTATTCTGGGCGGTTGCTAGGGTATTCTGGGTGGTTGCTAGGCGGTTGCTTGGCAGTTGCTAGGGTATTCTGGGTGGTTGCTAGGCGGTTGCTAGGGTGTTCTGGGTGGTTGCTAGGTGGTTGCTAGGGTGTTTTGGGTGGTTGCTATGCTGTTGCAAGGGTGTTCTGGGTGTTTGCTATGGTGTTGCTAAGCGGTTGCTAGGGTGTTCTGGGTGGTTGCTAGGTGGTTGCTAGGGTTTTCTGGTGGTTGCTATGGTGTTGCTAGGTGGTTGCTAGGGTGTTCTGGGTGGTTGCTAGGGTGTTATGGGTGGTTGCTAGGGTGTTGCTAGGTGGTTGCTAGGGTGTTCTGGGTGGTTGCTATGATGTTGCTAGGCGGTTGCTAGGGTGTTTTTGGTGGTTGCTATGGTGTTGCTAGGCGGTTGCTAGGGTGTTCTGGGTGGTTGCTATGATGTTGCTAGGCGGTTGCTAGGGTGTTTTGGTGGTTGCTAGGGTGTTGCTAGGCGGTTGCTAGGTTGTTCTGGGTGGTTGCTATGCTGTTGCTAGGCGGTTGCTAGGGTGTTTTGGTGGTTGCTATGGTGTTGCTAGGCGGTTGCTAGGGTGTTCTGGGTGGTTGCTATGATGTTGCTAGGTGGTTGCTAAGGTGTTTTGGTGGTTGCTATGGTGTTGCTAGGGTATTCTGGGTGGTTGCTAGGGTGTTGCTAGGCGGTTGCTAGGGTGTTCTGGGCGGTTGCTATGGTGTTACTAGGTGATTGGTAGTTGTCACAGATGGTTACTATGGAGTTTTTATAGTTCTTAGCATGATCTTGGCATGATTTAGCACTCAACTAATCGCTATTAGCATGTAGCTATTAACTGCTAGCATGTGTAGCATGTTGGAAGTGCTGTTTGCTAGCATGAGTCAAAAGAGCCAAACCTCATCTCTATACGATGTTCTGATACAGAGATATAGGTCTTGCAAAACGGTTGCTAGGGTACTCAAGTTTGGTTGCTATGGAGTTGCTTGGGAGCTGGAAGCTTTAAACTTAAGAAGTTTAAAGTGGTTTGAAGTTTAAAGTAGTTTACGAGTTTTGAGTTTATAAGTTTAAATGAGTTTAGAGTTTAAGTTTAAATGAGTTTAGTGTGTGTGTGTGTGTGTGTGTGTGTGTGTGTGTGTGTGTGTGTGTGTGTGTGTGTGTGTGTGTGTGTTCACACACACACACACACACTCAGAGTTTATGAGTTTAGAGTTTATAAGTGTATAAATTGATGAGTTTATAAGTGTTAGAGTTTTTGAGTTTAGAGTTTATAAGTTTTAAATGAGTTTAGAGTTTATAAGTTTAAATGAGTTTAAGAGTTCAGAGTTTATTAATTTATGAGTTTAAGAGTTCATAAGTCTATGAATTCATGAGTTTATAAGTTAATTAGTTAATAAGTGTATGAGTTTAGAGTTCATTAGTTTAAATGAGTCTCAATGGCTAATATAGTATATAGAACGGCAGTTTGGTTTAGTCTTCAAGGTATTTTGATTTGAATTTTCGTCGGTTGGTCAGTTTGAATCTGGATTTGAATTTTTTAGAACTCCCCAATGCAAGTCAATGGGAGTTTTTCCGAGTTTTGATCGTCATTTTTAGGAAAACCGTAAGTCCGATCAGTCTGAAAAGATATAGCACACTTGGTCAGATCAGTTTGAGTGTCTGAGCCGAGTTTGGAGTATGTGGAGTTAAAGCTCTAGGAGGAGTTTCATATAGAAATTTTAGTCTCGGAATAATAATAATAACTAGATGCAAAAGTTCGTCGAGACAAACTTTAAGTTGGCTTGAGAAAGTTTGGACCAGAACGGTTTTTTGCTAGGCGGTTGCTAGGGTGTTCTGGGTGGTTGCTATGGTGTTGCTAGGCGGTTGCTAAGGTATTTTGGGTGGTTGCTAGGCGGTTGCTAGGGTGTTCTGGGTGGTTGCTATGGTGTTGCTAGGCGGTTGCTAGGGTGTTCTGGGTGGTTGCTAGGCGGTTGCTAGGGTGTTCTGGGTGGTTGCTATGGTGTTGCTAGTAGGTTGCTAGGGTATTCTGGGTGGTTGCTAGGGTGTTCTGGGTGGTTGCTAGGGTGTTGCTAGGCGGTTGCAAGGGTGTTCTGGGTGGTTGCTAGGTGGTTGCTAGGGTGTTTTGGGTGGTTGCTAGGCGGTTGCTAGGGTATTCTGGTTGGTTGCTAGGGTGTTTTGGGTGGTTGCTAGGGTGTTCTGGGTGGTTGCTATGGTGTTACTAGGTGGTTGCTAGGGTATTCTGGTTGGTTGCTAGGGTGTTCTGGGTGGTTGCTAGGTGGTTGCTAGGGTGTTTTGAGTGGTTGCTAGGCGGTTGCTAGGGTATTCTGGTTGGTTGCTAGGGTATTTTGGGTGGTTGCTAAGGTGTTCTGGGTGGTTGCTAGGCGGTTGCTAGGGTGTTCTGGGTGGTTGCTATGGTGTTGCTAGGCGGTTGCTAGGGTGTTCTGGGTGGTTGCTATGGTGTTGCTAGGCGGTTGCTAGGGTGTTCTGGGTGGTTGCTAGGCGGTTGCTAGGGTGTTCTGGGTGGTTGCTATGGTGTTGCTAGGCGGTTGCTTGGGTATTCTGGGTGGTTGCTAGGCGGTTGCTAAGGTATTTTGGGTGGTTGCTAGGCGGTTGCTAGGGTGTTCTGGGTGGTTGCTAGGCGGTTGCAAGGGTGTTCTGGGTGGTTGCTAGGTGGTTGCTAGGGTGTTTTGGGTGGTTGCTAGGGTGTTCTGGGTGGTTGCTATGGTGTTACTAGGTGGTTGCTAGGGTGTTCTGGGTGGTTGCTAGGCGGTTGCTAGGGTGTTCTGGGTGGTTGCTATGGTGTTGCTAGGCGGTTGCTAGGGTGTTCTGGGTGGTTGCTAGGCGGTTGCTAGGGTGTTCTGGGTGGTTGCTATGGTTTTGCTAGGCGGTTGCTAGGGTATTCTGGGTGGTTGCTAGGCGGTTGCTAAGGTATTCAGGGCGGTTGATATGGTGTTACTAGGTGGTTGGTAGTTGTCACAGATGGTTACTCTGGAGTTTTTATAGAGTTCTTAGAATGATTTAACACTTAACTAATCACTATTAGCATGTAGCTATTCACTGCTAGCATGTGTAGCATGTTGGAAGTGCTGTTTGCTAGCATGAGTCAAAAGAGCCAAACCTCATCTCTATACGATGTTCTGATACAGAGATATAGGTCTTGCAAAACGGTTGCTAGGGTACTCAAGTTTGGTTGCTATGGAGTTGCTTAGGAGCTGGGAGCTTTAAACTTAATAAGTTTAAAGTGGTTTGAAGTTTAAAGTAGTTTACGAGTTTTTGAGTTTTGAGTTTATAAGTTTAAATGAGTTTAGAGTGTGTGTGTGTGTGTGTGTGTGTGTGTGTGTGTACACACACACACACACACACACACACTCAGAGTTTATGAGTGTAGAGTTTATAAGTGTATAAATGGATGAGTTTATAAGTGTACAAGTTTTTGAGTTTAGTTTATAAGTTTAAATGAGTTTTGAGTTTATAAGTTTAAATGAGTTTAGAGTTTATAAATTTAAATGAGTTTAAGAGTTCAGAGTTTATTAATTTATGAGTTTTAGAGTTCATAAGTCTATGAATTCATGAGTTTATAAGTTAATTACTTTATAAGTGTATGAGTTTAGAGTGCATTAGTTTAAATGAGTCTCAATGGCTCATATAGTATATAGAACGGCAGTTTGGTTTAGTCTTCAAGGTATTTTGATTTGAATTTTCGTCGGTTGGTCAGTTTGAATCTAAATTTGAATTTTTTAGAACTCCCTAATGTAAGTCAATGGGAGTTTTTCCGAGTTTTGATCGTCATTTTTAGGAAAACCGTAAGTCCGATCAGTCTGAAAAGATATAGCAACTAACTTCAGATCAGTTTGAGTGTCTGAGCCGAGTTTGGAGTATGTAGAGTTAAAGCTCTAGGACGAGTTTGAGTCAACAGTTTTTAACAGAAGATTAATAATAATAACTAGATGCAAAAGTTCGTCGAGACAAACTTTGAAGTTGGCTTGAGAAAGTTTGGACCAGAACGTTTTTTGCTAGGCGGTTGCTAGGATGTTATGGGTGGTCGCTATGGTGTTGCTAGGCGGTTGCTAGGGTGTTCTGGGTGGTTGCTATGGTGTTGCTAGGCGGTTGCTAGGGTATTCTGGGTGGTTGCTATGGTGTTGCTAGGCGGTTGCTAGGGTGTTCTGGGTGGTTGTTATGCTGTTGCTAGGTGGTTGCTAGGGTGTTCTGGGTGGTTGTTAGGCGGTTGCTAGGGTGTTCTGGGTAGTTGCTATGGTGTTGCTAGGCGGTTGCTAAGGTATTCTGGGTGGTTGCTAGGCGGTTGCTATGGTGTTCTGGGTGGTTGCTATGGTGTTGCTAGGCGGTTGCTAGGGTATTCTGGGTGGTTGCTAGGCGGTTTCTAGGGTGTTCTGGGTGGTTGCTATGCTGTTGCTAGGCGGTTGCTAGGGTATTCTGGGTGGTTGCTAGGCGGTTGCTAGGGTGTTTTGGGTGGTTGCTATGCTGTTGCTAGGGTGTTCTGGGTGGTTGCTATGCTGTTGCTAGGCGGTTGCTAGGGTGTTTTGGTGGTTGCTATGCTGTTGCTAGGTGGTTGCTATGGTGTTTTGGTGGTTGCTATGCTGTTGCTAGGGTATTATGGGGGGTTGCTAGGGTGTTGCTAGGCGGTTGCCAGGGTGTTCTACGTGGTTGCTATGATGTTGCTAGGCGGTTGCTAGGGTGTTTTGGTGGTTGCTATGGTGTTGCTAGGCAGTTGCTAGGGTATTCTGGTTGGTTGCTAGGGTGTTGCTAGGTGTTGCTATGCTGTTGCTAGGCGGTTGCTAGGGTATTCTGCGGGTTGTTAGGGTGTTGCTAGGCGGTTGCTAGGGTGTTCTAGGTGGTTGCTATGATGTTGCTAGGCGGTTGCTAGGGTGTTCTGGGTGGTTGCTAGGGTGTTGCTAGGCAGTTGCTAGGGTGTTTTGGTGGTTGCTATGGTGTTGCTAGGCGGTTACTAAGGTATTCTGGGTGGTTGCTAGGTGGTTTCTAGGGTGTTCTGGGTGGTTGCTATGGTGTTGCAAGGCGGTTGCTAAGGTACTCTGGGTGGTTGCTAGGCGGTTGCTAGGGTGTTCTGGGCTGTTGCTATTGTGTTACTAGGTGGTTGGTAGTTGTCACAGATGGTTACTATGGAGTTTTTATAGAGTTCTTAGCATGATCTTGGCATGATTTAGCACTTAACTAATCGCTATTAGCATGTAGCTATTCACTGCTAGCATGTGTAGCATGTTGGAAGTGCTGTTTGCTAGCATGAGTCAAAAGAGCCAAACCTCATCTCTATACGATGTTCTGATGCAGAGATATAGGTCTTGCAAAACGGTTGCTAGGGTACTCAAGTTTGGTTGCTATGGAGTTGCTTGGGAGCTGGGAGCTTTAAACGTAAGAAGTTTAAAGTGGTTTGAAGTTTAAAGTAGTTTACAGTAGTTTGAAGTTCATGACAGATAGATAGATAAATAAGTATAAATACACACACACGCGCGCGCGCACACACACACACACACACACACACACACACACACACTAACTCGCTCACACACTCACTCACTCAGACACACGCACACTCAAGAGTTTATGAGTTTAGAGTTTATAAGTGTATCAATTGATGAGTTTATAAGTGTATGAGTTTTTGAGTTTATAAATTTAAATGAGTTTAGAGTTTATAAGTTTAAATGAGTTTAAGAGTTCAGAGTTTATTAATTTATGAGTTTAAGAGTTCATAAGTCTATGAATTCATGAGTTTATAAGTTAATTAGTTTATAAGTGTATGAGTTTAGAGTTCATTAGTTTAAATGAGTCTCATTGGCTAATATAGTATATAGAACGGCAGTTTGGTTTAGTCTTCAAGGTATTTTGATTTGAATTTTCGTCGGTTGGTGAGTTTGAATCTAAATTTGAATTTTTTAGAACTCCCCAATGCAAGTCAATGGGAGTTTTTCCGAGTTTTGATCGTCATTTTTAGGAAAACCGTAAGTCCGATCAGTCTGAAAAGATATAGCAACGCGAGTCAGATCAGTTTGAGTGTCTGAGCCGAGTTTGGAGTATGTAGAGTTAAAGCTCTAGGAGGAGTTTCATATAGAAATTTTAGTCTCGGAATAATAATAATAACTAGATTAAAAAGTTCGTCGAGACAAACTTTAAGTTGGCTTGAGAAAGCCGGACCAGAAAGTTTGAAGAAGTTTAAAGTAGTTTGGAGTTTAAAGTAGTTTGAAGTTAGGGTTAGTTTAAAGTTTAAATTAGTTTGAAGTTTAAATTACTTTAAAGTTTAAATTAGTTTTAAGTTTAAAGTAGTTTAAAGTCTAAATTAGTCTAAAGTTTAAATTAGTTTAAAGTTTAAATCAGTTTGAAGTTTAAAGTAGTTTAAAGTTTAAAGTAGTTTACAGTTAAAAAGTTGTTGGGGGTTTTCTAGTGGGTTGCTAGGGTGTTCTGGGTGGTTGCTATGGTGTTGCTAGGCGGTTGCTAGGATATTCTGGGTGGTTGCTAGGCGGTTGCTAGGGTGTTTTGGGTGGTTGCTATGGTGTTGCTAGGCGGTTGCTAGGGTATTCTGGGTGGTTGCTAGGCGGTTGCTAGGGTGTTTTGGGTGGTTGCTAGGGTGTTCTGGGTGGTTGCTATGGTGTTGATAGGCGGTTGCTAGGGTGTTCTGGGTGGTTGCTAGGGTGTTCTGGGTGGTTGCTATGCTGTTGCTAGGTGGTTGCTAGGGTATTCTGGTTGATTGCTAGGGTGTTCTGGGTGGTTGCTAGGCGGTTGCTAGGGTGTTCTGGGTGGTTGCTATGGTGTTGCTAGGCGGTTGCTAGGGTGTTCTGGGTGGTTGCTAGGCGGTTGCTAGGTGGTTGCTAGGGTGTTCTGGGTGGTTGCTATGCTGTTGCTAGGCGGTTGCTAGGGTATTCTGGGTGGTTGCTAGGCGGTTGCTAGGGTGTTTTGGGTGGTTGCTAGGTGGTTGCTAGGGTGTTCTGGGTGGTTGCTAGGGTGTTGCTAGGTGGTTGCTAGGGTGTTCTGGGTGGTTGCTATGATGTTGCTAGGCGGTTGCTAGGGTGTTTTGATGGTTGCTATGGTGTTGCTAGGCGGTTGCTAGGGTGTTCTGGGTGGTTGCTATGATGTTGCTAGGCGGTTGCTAGGGTGTTTTGGTGGTTGCTATGGTGTTGCTAGGCGGTTGCTAGGGTATTCTAGGTGGTTGCTAGGATGTTGCTAGGGTGTTTTGGTGGTTGCTAGGGTGTTGCTAGGCGGTTGCTAGGTTGTTCTGGGTGGTTGCTATGCTGTTGCTAGGCGGTTGCTAGGGTGTTTTGGGTGGTTGCTATGATGTTGCTAGGTGGTTACTAGGGTATTTTGGTGGTTGCTATGGTGTTGCTAGGGTATTCTGGGTGGTTGCTAGGGTGTTCTGGGTGGTTGCTATGGTGTTACTAGGTGGTTGGTAGTTGTCACAGATGGTTACTATGGAGTTTTTATTGAGTTCTTAGCATGATCTTGGCATGATTTATCACTTAACTAATCGCTATTATCATGTAGCTATTCACTGCTAGCATGTGTAGCATGTTGGAAGTGCTGTTTGCTAGCATGAGTCAAAAGAGCCAAACCTCATCTCTATACGATGTTCTGATACAGAGATATAGGTCTTGCAAAACGGTTGCTAGGGTACTCAAGTTTGGTTGCTATGGAGTTGCTTGGGAGCTGGGAGCTTTAAACTTAAGAAGTTTAAAGTGGTTTGAAGTTTAAAGTAGTTTACGAGTTTTGAGTTTACAAGTTTAAATGAGTTTAGAGTTTAAGTTTAAATGAGTTCAGTGTGTGTGTGTGTGTGTGTGTGTGTGTGTGTGTGTGTGTGTGTGTGTGTTCACACACACACACACACACACACACACACACACACACACACACACACACACTCAGAGCTTATGAGTTTAGAGTTTATAAGTGTATAAATTGATGAGTTTATAAGTGTTAGAGTTTTTGAATTTAGAGTTTATAAGTTTTAAATGAGTTTAGAGTTTATAAGTTTTAATGAGTTTAGAGTTTATAAGTTTAAATGAGTTTAAGAGTTCAGAGTTTATTAATTTATGAGTTAAAGAGTTAATAAGTCTATGAATTCATGAGTTTATAAGTTAATTAGTTTATAAGTGTATGAGTTTAGAGTTTATTAGTTTAAATTAGTCTCATTGGCTAATATAGTATATAGAACGGCAGTTTGGTTTAGTCTTCAAGGTGTTTAGATTTGAATTTTCGTCGGTTGGTGAGTTTGAATGTAAATTTGAATTTTTTAGAACTCCCCAATGTAAGTCAATGGGAGTTTTTCCGAGTTTTGATCGGCATTTTTAGGAAAACCGTAAGTCCGATCAGTCTGAAAAGATATAGCAACTAACTTCAGATCAGTTTGAGTGTCTGAGCCGAGTTTGGAGTATGTAGTGTTAAAGCTCTAGGACGAGTTTGAGTCAACAGTTTTTAACAGAAGAATAATAATAATAACTAGATTAAAAAGTTCGTCGAGACAAACTTTAAGTTGGCTTGAGAAAGCCGGACCAGAAAGTTTAAAGAAGTTTAAAATAGTTTGGAGTTTAAATTAGTTTAAAGTTTAAAGTAGTTTAAAGTTTAAATTAGTTTGAAGTTTAAAGTAGTTTGAAGTTTAAATTAGTTTGAAGTTTAAAGTAGTTTAAAGTTTAAATTAGTTTAAATTTTAAAGTAGTTTAAAGTTTAAATTAGTTTGAAGTTTAAAGTAGTTTGAAGTTTAAAGTAGTTTGAAGTTTAAAGTAGTTTGAAGTTTAATTTAGTTTAAAGTTTAAAGTAGTTTGAAGTTTCATTTAGTTTAAAGTTTAAAGTAGTTTGAAGTTTCATTTAGTTTAAATTAATTAGGGTGTTCTGGGTGGTTGATATGGTGTTGCTAGGCGGTTGCTAGGGTATTCTGGGTGGTTGCTAGGCGGTTGCTAGGGTGTTCTGGGTGGTTGCTATGGTGTTGCTAGGCGGTTGCTAAGGTATTCTGGGTGGTTGCTAGGATGTTCTGGGTGGTTGCTATGGTGTTGCTAGGCGGTTGCTAGGGTGTTCTGGGTGGTTGCTATGGTGTTGCTAGGCGGTTGCTAGGGTATTCTGGGTGGTTGCTAGGCGGTTGCTAGGGTGTTCTGGGTGGTTGCTATGGTGTTGCTAGGCGGTTGCTAAGGTATTCTGGGCGGTTGCTAGGCGGTTGCTAGGGTGTTTTGGTGGTTGCTATGGTGTTGCTAGGCGGTTGCTAAGGTATTTTGGGTGGTTGCTATGCTGTTGCTAGGCGGTTGCTAGGGTATTCTGGGTGGTTGCTAGGCTGTTGCTAGGGTGTTCTGGGTGGTTGCTATGGTGTTGCTAGGCGGTTGCTAGGGTATTCTGGGTGGTTGCTAGGCGGTTGCTAGGGTGTTCTGGGTGGTTGCTAGGCTGTTGCTAGGGTGTTCTGGGTGGTTGCTAGGGTGTTGATAGGTGGTTGCTAAGGTATTCTGGGCGGTTGATATGGTGTTACTAGGTGGTTGGTAGTTGTCACAGATGGTTACTATGGAGTTTTTATAGAGCTCTTAGCATGATCTTGGCATGATTTAGCACTTAACTAATCGCTATTAGCATGTAGCTATTCACTGCTAGCATGTGTAGCATGTTGGAAGTGCTGTTTGCTAGCATGAGTCAAAAGAGCCAAACCTCATCTCTATACTATGTTCTGATACAGAGATATCGGTCTTGCAAAACGGTTGCTAGGGTACTCTAGTTTGGTTGCTATGGAGTTGCTTGGGAGCTGGAAGCTTTAAACTTAATAAGTTTAAAGTGGTTTGAAGTTTAAAGTAGTTTACGAGCTTTGAGTTTGCAAGTTTAAATGAGTGTAGAGTTTAAGTTTAAATGAGTTTAGTGTGTGTGTGTGTGTGTGTGTGTGTGTGTGTGTGTGTTCACACACACACACACACACACACACACACACACACACACACACACTCAGAGTTTCTGAGTTTAGAGTTTATAAATGTATAAATTGATGAGTTTATACGTGTAAGAGTTTTTGAGTTTAGAGTTTATAAGTTTTAAATGAGTTTAGAGTTTATAAGTTTAAATGAGTTTAGAGTTTATAAGTTTAAATGAGTTTAAGAGTTCAAAGTTTATTAATTTATGAGTTTAAGAGTTCATAAGTCTATGAATTCATGAGTTTATAAGTTAATTAGTTTATAAGTGTATGAGTTTAGAGTTCATTAGTTTAAATGAGTCTCATTGGCTAATATAGTATATAGAACGGCAGTTTGGTTTAGTCTTCAAGGTATTTTGATTTGAATTTTCGTCGGTTGGTGAGTTTGAATCTGGATTTGAATTTTTTAGAACTCCCCAATGCAAGTCAATGGGAGTTTTTCCGAGTTTTGATCGTCATTTTTAGGAAAACCGTAAGTCTGATCAGTCTAAAAAGATATAGCAACTAACTTCAGATCAGTTTGAGTGTCTGAGCCGAGTTTGGAGTATGTAGAGTTAAAGCTCTAGGACGAGTTTGAGTCAACAGTTTTTAACAGAAGAATAATAATAATAACTAGATGCAAAAGTTCGTCGAGACAAACTTTAAGTTGGCTTGAGAAAGTTTGGACCAGAACGTTTTTTGCTAGGCGGTTGCTAGGGTGTTCTGGGTGGTTGCTAAGCGGTGGCTAGGGTATTCTGGGTGGTTGCTAGGCGATTGCTAGGGTGTTCTGTGTGGTTGCTATGGTGTTGCTAGGCGGTTGCTAGGGTGTTCTGGTTGGTTGCTAGGCGGTTGATAGTGTGTTGTTAGGCGGTTGCTAGGGTGTTCTGGGTGGTTGCTATGGTGTTGCTAGGCGGTTGCTAAGGTATTCTGGGTGGTTGCTAGGCAGTTTCTAGGGTGTTCTGGGTGGTTGCTATGGTGTTGCTAGGCGGTTGCTAGGGTGTTCTGGTTGGTTGCTAGGCGGTTGCTAGGGTGTTGTTAGGCGGTTGCTAGGGTGTTCTGGGTGGTTGCTATGGTGTTGCTAGGCGGTTGCTAAGGTATTCTGGGTGGTTGCTAGGCGGTTGCTAGGTGGTTGCTTGGGTATTCTGGGTGGTTGCTAGGCGGTTGCTAGGGTATTCTGGGTGGTTGCTAGGCAGTTTCTAGGGTGTTCTGGGTGGTTGCTATGGTGTTGCTAGGCGGTTGCTAGGGTGTTCTGGGTGGTTGCTAGGCGATTGCTAGGGTGTTCTGTGTGGTTGCTATGGTGTTGCTAGGCGGTTGCTAGGGTGTTCTGGTTGGTTGCTAGGCGGTTGCTAGGGTGTTGTTAGGCGGTTGCTAGGGTGTTCTGGGTGGTTGCTATGGTGTTGCTAGGCGGTTGCTAAGGTATTCTGGGTGGTTGCTAGGCGGTTGCTAGGTGGTTGCTAGGGTATTCTGGGTGGTTGCTAGGCGGTTGCTAGGGTATTCTGGGTGGTTGCTAGGCAGTTGCTAGGGTGTTCTGGGTGGTTGCTATGGTGTTGCTAGGCGGTTGCTAGGGTGTTCTGGGTGGTTGCTAGGCGGTTGCTAGGGTATTCTGGGTGGTTGCTAGGCGGTTGCTAGGGTGTTCTGGGTGGTTGCTATGGTGTTGCTAGGCGGTTGCTAGGGTGTTCTGGTTGGTTGCTAGGCGGTTGCTAGGGTGTTGTTAGGCGGTTGCTAGGGTGTTCTGGGTGGTTGCTATGGTGTTGCTAGGCGGTTGCTAAGGTATTCTGGGTGGTTGCTAGGCGGTTGCTAGGCGGTTGCTAGGGTATTCTGGGTGGTTGCTAGGCGGTTGCTAGGGTATTCTGAGTGGTTGCTAGGCAGTTGCTAGGGTGTTCTGGGTGGTTGCTATGGTGTTGCTAAGGTCTTCTGGGTGGTTGCTAGGCGGTTGCTAGGCGGTTGCTAGGGTATTCTGGGTGGTTGCTAGGCAGTTGCTAGGGTGTTCTGTGTCGTTGCTATGGTGTTGCTAGGCGGTTGCTAGGGTGTTCTGGGTGGTTGCTATGGTGTTGCTAGGTGGTTGCTAGGGTATTCTGGGTGGTTGCTAGGCAGTTGCTAGGGTGTTCTGGGTGGTTGCTATGGTGTTGCTAGGTGGTTGCTAGGGTGTTCTGGGTGGTTGCTTGGCGGTTGCTAGGGTGTTGTTAGGCAGTTGCTAGGGTGTTATGGGTGGTTGCTATGGTGTTGCTAAGGTATTCTGGGTGGTTGCTAGGCGGTTGCTAGGCGGTTGCTAGGGTGTTCTGGGTGGTTACTATGGTGTTGCTAGGTGGTTGCTAGGGTGTTGCTAGGTGGTTGGTAGTTGTCACAGATGGTTACTATGTAGTTTTGATATAGTTGTTTGCATGATCTTGGTATGATTTAGCACTTAACTAATCGCTATTAGCATGTAGCTATTCGCTGCTAGCATGTGTAGCATGTTGGAAGTGCTGTTTGCTAGCATGAGTCAAAAGAGCCAAACCTCATCTCTATACGATGTTCTGATACAGAGATATAGGTCCTGCAAAACCGTTTCTAGGGTACTCAAGTTTGGTTGCTATGGAGTTGCTTGGGAACTGGGAGCTTTAAACGTAAGAAGTTTAAAGTGGTTTGAAGTTTAAAGTAATTTACAGTAGTTTGAAGTTTATGGCAGGTAGATAAATAAGTTAATAGATAGATAGATAAACACACACACACATACGCACACACACACACACACACACACACTAACTCGCTCACACACTCACTCAGACACACACACACACTTAGACACACACACACGCACACTTAAGTGTTTGAGTTTAGAGTTTATAAGTGTATGAGTTTTTGAGTTTTGAGTTTATAAGTTTAAATGAGTTTAGAGTTTATAAGTTTAAATGAGTTTAAGAGTTCAGAGTTTATTAATTTATGAGTTTAATAGTTTATAAGTCTATGAATTCATGAGTTTATAAGTTAATTAGTTTATAAGTGTATGAGTTTAGAGTTTATTAGTTTAAATGAGTCTCAATGGCTCATATAGTATATAGAACGGCAGTTTGGTTTAGTCTTCAAGGTGTTTAGATTTAAATTTTCGACATACACACACACACAAGCATGCACACACAGACTCTCAAGCCGGCCGCACACCGGACGCGCAGCTCAGCGCCGCGCAGCGCCACGTCTAGGATAACTGTCACCTGAAAATCCGTTAGCATCAGCAATTTTCTGATTTCTGTAAATAAATATAAAACTAAATGTATATTGCAGCACGGGGTTAAGTGCGTATATACATTAACTACGATTTGAGACACATAAATGTAAATTTAATATAAAACTATGTAAATGGCGCTGTGTGGCGCGGCAGGGTTTTGAACACGGTCCTGAGCCGTTGCTGGGCTCCGCGGACAGACGCCGCCGGTGTGTGTACTCTCATAGAGAATAATGTGTTCGAATTTAAAAGACGTGGCGCTGCGCTGCGCGGCGCTGAGCTGCGCGTCCGGTGTGCGGCCGGCTTAACTCTCTCTCACACACACACACACACTATCTCTCTCACACACACACTCACTAACTCACTCACACACACACAGACAAGCTCATTAACACACACACACACACACACACACACACACACACACACACACACACACACACACACACACACACACACACACACACACTCACGCACATAGACACACTCTCTCTCTGTCACACACACACACACACACACACACACAGACAGAGTTTATAAGTGTACACGTTTTTGAGTTAAGAGTTTATAAGTTTAAATGAGTATGTACGAGTATTTGAGTTTACACACACACACACACACACGCTCTCTCTCTCTCACACACACACACACACACACACACACACACACACACACACACACACACACACGTTTTGAGTTTAGAGTTCATTAGTTTAAATGAGTCTCAATGGCTCATATAGTAGAACGGCAGTTTGGTTTAGTCTTCAAGGTATTTTGATTTGAATTTTCGTCGGTTTGAATTTTTTAGAACTCCCATTGTAAGTCAATGGGAGTTTTTGAATGAGTTTTTTCGAGTTTTGATCGTCATTTTTAGGAAAACCGTAAGTCCGATCAGTCTGAAAAGATATAGCAACGCGAGTCAGATCAGTTTGAGTGTTTGAGCCGATTTTGGAGTATGTAGAGTTAAAGCTCTAGGAGGAGTTTGAGTTGTAAATTTTTACGGTCAGAAGAATAATAATAATAATAATAAGTTTAAATAGGATTTCAATATGTTGGCTCTCTCAAGCCAACTTAACTAGAATGTACATTTCCTGAAGAAAATGTGAAATGGTGCTTGCAGTGGCAAAACTCTCCACTCGGTTGCTAGGGTGTTGTACATGATTGCATACGAGCCAACAACCATGTCTGTACGATGTTGTGGAGCTGAAATATAGCTTCTGTATGTAGCAATATGGTTTATATGTGGCTCTAAACGGTTGCTAGGGCATTGCTAGGGTATTCTGGGTGGTTGCTATGGTGTTGCTAGGCAGTTGCTAGGGTGTTCTGGGTGGTTGCTATGGTGTTGCTAGGCGGTTGCTAGGGTATACTGGGTGGTTGCTATGCGGTTGCTAGGGTATTCTTGGTGGTTGCTATGGTGTTGCTAGGCGGTTGCTAGGGTATTCTGGGTGGTTGCTAGGCGGTTGCTAGGGTATTCTTGGTGGTTGCTAGGGCGTTGCTAGGTGGTTGCTAGGCTGTTCTGGGTGGTTGCTATGGTGTTGCTAGGGTATTCTGGGTGGTTGCTATGGTGTTGCTAGGCGGTTGCTAGGGTATTCTGGGTGGTTGCTATGGTGTTGCTAGGCGGTTGCTAGGGTATTCTGGGTGGTTGCTAGGCGGTTGCTAGGTGGTTGCTAGGGTGTTCTGGGTGGTTGCTATGGTGTTGCTAGGCAGTTGCTATGGTATTTTGGGTGGATGCTAGGGCGTTGCTAGGCAGTTGCTAGGGTGTTCTGGGTGGTTGCTAGGCAGTTGCTAGGTGTTCTGGGGGGTTGCTAGACAGTTGCTAGGGTGTTCTGGGTGGTTGCTATGGTATTTTTCGTGGTTACTAGAGCGTTTCTAGACGTTGCTAGGGTGTTCAGGATGGTTGCTAAGGTATTTTTTTTAGTTGCTATGGTGTTACTAGGTGGTTGGTAGTTGTCAAAGATGGTTACTATGGAGTTTTTATAGAGTTATTAAAATCTTTAATAACGAGTACCTTCAGTACGGCACTCGGCCTGCGGCCTCGTGCCTATGGCCGAATAGGCACAAGCATGGAGCAATATCGCAAGGCCACGAGTGTAATAGTGCGTTAAAAAAATACAAAAAATGTAAAAAACATTTTTTTGGGGTTTAGGGTGGTTGCTAGGGAGCTCTTAGTGGTTGCTAGGGTGCTGAAACTGGTTGCTAGGGTGTGGCTATGAAGATTTTAGGCCATTACTTATTGGCTGCTTGATAATATAAATCCTCTGAGGGAGAGAGAGAGGGAGAGACGCAGGGCTGTCAGGCCCTTTGGAGTCTGTGTGTGTGAAAACGGCAGTTGGGATTCAAATATTTTTAGAACTCCCAATGTAAAGTCAATGGGACTTTTTTGGCCGCTTTTTCGTCCGCTGTGCGAACATCGTACACCCGATCGCTTAGAAAAGTCATAGCACACCTCTCCTCAATGAGCCGCTCGATTTGACACCTCACTCAGGGGTCTGAGACAAACGGTGCGGGGCGAGTTACGCGCCAAACTTTTGTCCAGAATAATAAAAAGAAGAAGAAGTAGAAGAACTAGAATGTACATTTCCTGAAGAAAATGTGAAGTGGTGCTTGCAGTGGCAAAATTCGCCACTGGGCAGATGCTAACACAATTGACATGTTGTGATACCATGATATACCACGTTTTAGCATCATTTACCACGATTTACCATGATTCTAAGATGATTTACTACGATTTACCACATTCCAGCATGATTTACTAAGATTAACATGTTGTTAGAATGATGCTAGCATGATTAGCATGTTGTTAACATGATTAGCATCTTAGTAGCATGATGCTAGCATGTTTAGCATGTTGCTAGCATGTTTTTAGCTAGATGCTAACATGATTAGCATGTTGCTAGCATTATGCTAGCTTGATTAGCATGATGTTAGCCTGATTAGCATGTTGGTAGCATGATGCTAGCATGATTAGCATGTTGTTTGCAATATGCTAGCTTAATTAACATGTTGCTAGCATGATGCTAGCTTGATAAGCATGTTGGTAGCATAATGCTAGCATGATTAGCATGTTGCTAGCATGATGCTAGCTTGATTAGCATGATGTTAACATGATGCTAGCTTGATTAGCATGTTGGTAGCATGATGCTAGCTTGATTAGCATGTTGGTAGCATAATGCTAGCATGATTAGCATGTTGCTAGCATGATGCTAGCTTGATTAGCATGATGTTAGCATGATGCTAGCTTGATTAGCATGATGCTAGCATGATGTTAGCTTGATTAGCATGTTGGTAGCATAATGCTAGCATGATTAGCATGTTGGTAGCATAATGCTAGCATGATTAGCATGCTGCTAGCATGATGCTAGCTTGATTAGCATGATGTTAGCATGATGCTAGCTTGATTAGCATGTTGCTAGCATGATGCTAGCTTGATTAGCATGTTGGTAGCATAATGCTAGCATGATTAGCATGTTGCTAGCATGATGCTAGCTTGATTAGCATGATGTTAGCATGATGCTAGCTTGATTAGCATGTTGCTAGCATGATGTTAGCTTGATTAGCATGTTGGTAGCATAATGCTAGCATGATTAGCATGTTGCTAGCATGATGCTAGCTTGATTAGCATGATGTTAGCATGATGCTAGCTTGATTAGCATGTTGCTAGCATGATGTTAGCTTGATTAGCATGTTGGTAGCATAATGCTAGCATGATTATAATGTTGCTGCATGATGCTAGCTTGATTAGCATGATGTTAGCATGATGCTAGCTTGATTAGCATGTTGCTAGGATGTTTTTAGCAAGATGCTGTTGCCAGGTGGTTGCTAGGGTGTTCTGGGTGGTTGCTAAGGTGTTCTGGGTGGTTGCTAGGCAGTTGCTAGGGTATTCTTGGTGGTTGCTAGGCAGTTGCTAGGTTATTCTTGGTGGTTGCTATGGTATTCTGGGTGGATGCTAGGGCGTTGCTAGGCAGTTGCTAGAGTGTTCTGGGTGGTTGCTAGGCAGTTGCTAGGTGTTCTGGGTGGTTGCTAGGCAGTTGCTAGGTGTTCTGGGTGGTTGCTAGGCAGTTGCTAGGGTGTTCAGGGTGGTTGCGAGTGCCTTATGTACGGCACTCGGCCTGCGGCCTCGTGCCTATGGCCGAATAGGCACAAGCATGGAGCAATATCGCAAGGCCACGAGTGTAATATTGCGTTAAAAAATACAAAAAAAATAAAAAATATTTTTTTTTTGGTTTAGGGTGGTTGCTAGGGAGCTCTTAGTGGTTGCTAGGGTGCTGAAACTGGTTGCTAGGGTGTGGCTATGAAGATTTTAGGCCATTACTTATTGGTTGCTTGATAATATAAATCCTCTGAGGGAGAGAGAGAAGGAGAGACGCAGGGGTGTCAGGCCCTTTGGAGTCTGTGTGTGTGAAAACGTCGGTTTGGATTTGAATTTTTTGGAATGCCCAATGTTAAGTCAATGGGACTTTTTTGGCCACTTTTTCGTCCGCTGTGTGAACATCGTACACCCGATCGCTTAGAAAAGATATAGCACACCTCTCCTAAATGAGCCGGTCGATTTGACACCTCACTCAGGGGTCTGAGACAAACGGTGTGGGGCGAGTTACGCGCCAAACTTTTGTCCAGAATAAGTATGAGCAATAACAATAGTGATGCTTTCAAAAAAGCACCACTAATAATAAGTATGCAAGAGAACACTAATGATGCCTTGCCTTTGGCAAGCACCATTAATAATAATAAGTTTAAATAGGATTTCAGTAAGTTGGCTCTCTCAAGCCAACTTAATAATAAGTTTAAATAGGATTTCAGTAAGTTGGCTCTCTCAAGCCAACTTAATAAGTTTAAATAGGATTTCAGTAAGTTGGCTCTCTCAAGCCAACTTAATAATAATAATAATAATAAGTTTAAATAGGATTTTAATATGTTGGCTCTCTCAAGCCAACTTAATAATAAGTTTAAATAGGATTTCAATATGTTGGCTCTCTCAAGCCAACTTAATAATAAGTTTAAATAGGATTTCAATATGTTGGCTCTCTCAAGCCAACTTAATAATAATAAGTTTAAATAGGATTTCAATATGTTGGCTCTCTCAAGCCAACTTAATAATAATAATAATAAGTTTAAATAGGATTTCAATATGTTGGCTCTCTCAAGCCAACTTAACTAGATGCGAAAGTTCGTCGAGACAAACTTTGAAGTTGGCTTGAGAAAGTTTGGACCATTACGTTTGAAGAAGTTTGAAGTTTAAATTAGTTTGAAGTTTAAATTAGTTTAAAGTTTAACGTAGTTTGAAGTTTAATATAAAGTTTACATTAGTTTAAAGTTTAAAGTAGTTTGAAGTTTAAATTAGTTTAAAGTTTATATTAGTTTGAAGTTTAAAGTAGTTTAAAGTTTAAATTAGTTTAAAATTTAAAGTAGTTTAAAGTTTGATGGAGGGATAGATAGATAGCTAGATAGATAGCTACAGTAGATAGAGCCTCAATGGTTAAATTTTATCAGTGAGCATATTTTAAAATCTTAATCATAACTTTTATATCAACAACTCGTAATAATAGGAAAATGATATTGCAAGAACAGCTAATGTGGTGATGGACGCCTGTTGTCACAGTAACCAGGTGAAAGAAATGAGGAAATTAAAGTGCTACATTATGAGACACAATTGCCCTGCCTCTTAAACTTAAAAGGTTACAAATTTTCCCCTATATAGTCAACTTTGTATTTAATGAAAAAATGCATTTCTAACAAATGTGACAGTTGTAATGTACCAGAAAATGTTGAGCATGTTATTTTGTGGTGTAATAAATATAGTGCTGAGAGGATCAGTTTACATGACAAGATATACGGATTAGAACGTGGATGGATAACGACATTCACATTTGAAGTGAAATATGAAAATAAAGTAAAGTGTTGAGGCATTACAGGTAAAGATGCTCACATGCAAGATTACTTTTCTTTTCAGCGTTGAGCATTACCACCAATCACACAAGTCTCTGTTGAGCTCATGCAATAACCAATCAGATTAGTTACCGATGAAGAAACAATCTGCGGGTTCGCGGGAGCTTTTTGCCTCGTTCATGTCATGTGCTGTTCTCCTCAGTCACTATTTTTTGTATTTTTCTCCCTTTTTCTGACATTCTGGCTGGATTCTGCCTATTCGCTCGAGGAAAAGTGTAGATGCGATGTAAGTAAGATATTAATTTATAATCCTTTTGATTTTTCATGCTACTAAAATAACAATGTCTCTTTCTAATGCGTAAAAAGCAATTAACTGATTCCTAAATGGTTCTTGTCATACAAGAAGAACAGCTAATGTGGGGATGGACGCGCGTTGTCACGGTAACCAGGTGAAGGTAATGAGTAAATCAAATTGCTAGATTTTGAGACACAATTACTCTGTTCCCTCTAAAATGGACAAAACTGCATATTCGACAAGGGTTAAAAAATATCTCCTACACAATCAATGTTAATCTATTACGACTGTCGATAGATAGACAGAAAATATTACGTTTTATACTTTTTTTCAGCGTTGAGCATCACAGCCAATCACACAAATCTTTGTTGAGATCATAATGCAATAACCAACCAGATTAGTTACTGGTGAAGAAAAAAAAAAGCGTATTCGGGGGAGTTTTTGCTGTGTTTAACACTATGTGTTGCTCACCACAGTCAGACAGACAGATTGCGAATTCTGTCGTGGGAAAGTGCAGACACGACGCAAGTAAGATATTGATTTAAAATCCTTTTGTTTTTCATGCTACTAAAATAACAATGTCTTGATTTTCTAAAAAAACAGTTAACTAATTCATAAACGGTTCTTGACTGTGCGACACACAAGAATGACCCCACACAGATCGTTTTCTGTATTCTTGTAATGACATTAATCATTATATCACGAACAATGATCGACAGTAATGACGTTTTTAACTTACAAGGTAATTTTTTTTGATAACAGCTACAACCTTTCGGTGAATGCTTTCTGCTAAGATATGTGCATCATCTTTTGTGTCAAATCCTTACATTTATTCAATTAATTAAAACAAATATATTCTGACAGGATTTTGGTCTCAGAGAACGTTTTGACGTTATGAAGAAATGACTAAATTAAATGACAATAAATTAAATGACAGTAAAAAGACAATCTTTGCAATGCTGAGGAAAAACAGAAGCAGAATTCTGAAATAGCATTGTTTAATGCAGCTCACAGTAAATCAGTAATAACTTAATTAGTAATGGACGTTATTAATCATTTACTTTTGAAATAATAAAAAAAATCAAACTAAAATTTAAATGTTAAATTAAAACCGCCACTAGGTGGCAGCAATTCACTTTTAGTGAGTCATTGAGATTCAACCGTTGTTGTTAAAATTTCTTGTTTTCGGTAAGGGTACGTCTAATTTATGTACTTTTATTAAAAATGTATGTAATTTTACTCCTAAATTGAAAAACCCCATTCTACAACAACATAGACATATCTTGATGGAACCAAAGGGGCAGGGTTTTAATGTCATACCTGCACGACGCTGTCACGAGTCACGGGAAACACCGGATCACGGTGTGATTAAAGTGCACAAGTTTTAAACAATCAGGATAGGATAAATGTCAAGGTGTAGTTGATGGGAAACACAGGGACTACATCCTGTTAAATGCATGACAAATGTATGAGTTTGTTGATATATCTCAATTAATGGGTTTTGCATTATTTTTGTGTAATTTCACACTTGTGTAACTTGAAGATTGTAACTTTCTGTTTCTATTCTCCCAGTGTTGCATTCAAATGGGTGACTAAAGTCCACGAGTGGCTGGTCACACCTCAGATCCAAGATGAGAACCTTGCATCACAACACAACAGGTAAGTAAAACAGTGTACCTTTTCTGCAGGTAATTAGAGGGTATGCATTGCTGTCAAAAATATATGGATGATAGAAAAGACAACACTTTGAAACATGTAAAATTATATTTTATTATCTTTAATAAGGTGTTGTTGTTTTGAACAAACTATAGAAACTAAACAAGAACAAACTAAACAAGAACAATTTAAAGTAGCAGTCTTAGAACAAAAAAAAGTGGAAAAAGGAATGAGGGTGCTGGCTAATCTGATGAGGTCTCCGTCTCAATTACGGCACGGATCTGAAGCACCCGTCTGTTTATGTGCCTGAGGACCACTTTTATCGGTAGCTTGGCGAGGAGGTCATCAGGCTTCCCAGAAAACATGGTAACCGGAACAATGTACACCACCAACTCACTGCTGAGGATGTGGCAGTTGTCGTTGACCTCAGTGATGCCGATGATGTCGGCCTCTGTCTCCTGGACTTGCCCCTCAGGAATCTGTGGAAACAAACCATTATGGTAAGTTTTATTGTATTAGCACTGAAACACTGTAAGTATTTCTTTTTGTACAATTTTGCTTTTCTGTATATTAAATTCTTGTTTATTGACCTGTTGTATTAAAAAACACACTTGCAACTCTAGTCTATTATCAGATTACAGTATTGCTGATAATCTGAACATTTATGATTTTGTTCATGTGACATTTATTAATTGAAAGGTAGGTTTACAACTCCAAAATGCATGTTTTACTCTGTTTCAGTGTATACTATGGCAGCAGTAGTGTTGTGCATTATGTACCTCCACAGTCGTGTAGGGTGAGGAGTGGAATTTTCCTCGCCCGTTGTGGAGGATGCAGGGACGAAGGTGAGTAATCACCACCTCATCACCCACGTATACAACAGTCAGTGCCTCATCCCTCCACAGCGACACTTCAAACAACTTTCCTCCACACTGCAGCTGAATGTCCAGAACGGGGACATTAGTGCGTGTCATCTTCACGCCACGCAACTGGAAAAATTCAATTCATGGGTGAGTATAATACAGTTCTATTTCTTATTTTTGTTCCTGGATTTCCTCAACATTGCACATTTAGATTTTTTTTTAATTCAATTTGTTAATTACATGATTTGTTTTACAAATAAGTGAAAAATCCAAAATATGGAGTGTTGAGATTTCCTGAACGTGTGTTTAAATCACAGTGCCATAGTGACAGACAGATGAAGACGGTCAGATAGAAAGATAGATAGTAAATCTGGGGGTGAAAAAGCGTATATGGTGTCAATAGTCTTACTCAACTGTTATGTCCTGTGAATTTTCTAATAACTTTGAATCACCCATTAGATACACAAACTATTTCAAAATGAATATAATAAAATGTTGTAATGTATTTAGTATATTTTTGAGACTATTCAGCTCAAATATACAAAATTAGCAATATAATTGAATTTGCCACAGGTATTGCAGAACACGGTTATTATCACTGTTCATTGTTATAAAATTTCTGTTTTAGGCAACTTGGAACTGGATTATGAGGATGTAATGCTGTCAGGTTGGTAAATTATATTAGGTTAAAAGCTTAGAGAATTAGTTTAACACTGCAAAATGTATTAGACGGATAGAAAATTTACTCACTTCCATGATCTTCCCCTGGAGGCTGAGGTATCCACCCTTTGAAAAGTTGTGCTCTTCTTCACCACTCATCACTGGTGAAGATGGACACAGGGCATGTTTGGCCTCATTCTCCGCCTCCTCTGTGATCTCCAGTGGAACAGTTTTAAATTTCAGGGTTCCAGGGCCAACAAACAAATGCATCTGTCCAAATGCATTGGACAGGGTGTATGTCTGTAAAATATAACTAACCCCCTCCTCAAATTCCGGGGTAAACCCATCTGTTTTATTTAAATATGTTTTTAAGCCATCGCTTAAAGCACTTATAGACTGTGTTTTAAGCCTATTAATGGTAATCTTTTCTCCCTTTCGGAAGTTGAGGGCTCGCTGGCTCATGCTCGTTGCAACACACTTGCAACGCAGCAATGCTGCCGGAGATGTTGGAGTTGCCATGCTGACGAGAAGAAAAGGCAGAGAAAGGTACATGTGAATACTCTGGCAAATATTATTTACTTTTTGTTCATAAAATTAAAGTCAAAGCAATATTTTGAAGGAAATTGTGTTGAGTTTTGAAAGAATGGTTCACCCAAAAATAAAACACTACTGTTTATTTATTTGAAGTGGAAAAAAAATGACTTTAAAGGTTCCATAGTGTACATCTTTCTGAAGTTTTATTTTAGGTTTTTTATTTCCTGGATAATATATATTTGCTGTATAAGCACCAAAAACCATCTCAATATATATTTTACAGCTCCTTTCTCAGGAGCTCTGCCAAGAACAGGTCGAGTTTGCCCTGTCTACTTAATATTCATGAGCCTCTCTTCTGATTGGCCTGTTGTTCTCTGAGTGACCCACCATTGGTGGGGGTGGTGACTGAGTAGTTCTGACATCACATTTATACGGAAGTCACAATGGCTTGTGAAAAGGCACAGCTACTTTATGCAGACTGTGTGCATTTGTCTGTGGTTCGATTGTTTTGAAACTTACATGGTAGTTACATAGCCCCTAGAGCTCTGTTATCATGAAAAAAAGCCAGGAAATTTCAATTTTGACAATATGGGACCTTTAACAAATAACTTGTTCAGTCAGAACCCCTTCTCTGAGGAGGTTGTGACTGAACTTTATAAAATTTAATTTGAAAAATGTATTTTCTGAAGTAATTTATCCACTTATTTCAGTCAGAACCCCTTCTCTGAGACCACATCCTGTCAGAATATATTTTATTATACTGTCATTTTATTGTAGCTTCATAAAAATCATCAATTTAATTAGAAAAAGTGGAAAAATATCTTCAGAAAAAACATTTTTCAGTCAGAACCCCTTCTCTGAGACCAAATCCTGTCAGAATATATTTTATTATACTGTCATTTTATTGTAGCTTCATAAAAATCATCAATTTAATTAGAAAAAGTGGAAAAATATCTCTGAGATCAAATCTTGTTTTGTCACTGTCATATAGGCCTTAATATTTACATTTTATTGTAAGAGTTAATTTAGTTTGTTGAAAAGTAAAAAGGGTCTCACCTGATGTGTAGTTGTAGTTGAGTGGTCAAGTAAGGAGGAGGACAGTGGTCTTGAACTTGGCACCAGTCCAATCAGCGAATCAAAAGACATCACCAAGGCACATGATGACAGGACAGATAACCTTTGACCAATGGTTTTCTTTTTTCTCTTTTTTTTCTCCCTCCCCCTTCTTTCTCCCTCTCTCTCTTCCTCTCTCTCTATCTCCCCCTCCCCCAGAGAGAGGGACAGACAGCAGCCAGAGTGTGTGTAGAAGAGACACCAGGTTAATGTGTGTGTCCACCACAGTGACCCTCAGTAATGTGTGTGTGTGTGTGTGTGTGTGTGTGTGTGTGTGTGTGTGTGTGTGTGTGTGAAAACACTGGTAGCAAATGTTCACATGTTCTTATTTGTTACACTGTTCATTTAAATTAAAGTTATGTTAGAATGTTTTATTATATTGATGTCTTTATTATTATTTGTCCAAATCACCGAAACGAGTTGCATTTTAGCACTTCTGGTTCCATTGTCCCATGGGTTTTGTTAAATGACTGAAATAAGGTATATCCACAGCTTTTTTAATGTGTGTGCATCTTGGATGGGTTAAACACAGAACTTTCACTTCATTGTATAACAGGAAAAATTGTATTTGCCAGAAAGCCTGAAAGAATGGCCAGCTACATCTCCAGTCTGCCCTGCTTGATCACTGATCTGAGGACCACATTGGCAAATCAACAGCAAAAGTCATTTATGTGATAACAAACTGTAGGCTTTACATTACAATATAAATCAATTCACCTTATTGTATAATTTATTTTATTAAACAAAATATAATTTGGTCCCTCCTAATATAAAATAAGTTAAATAAATATTGTGGGTTTAAAAAGGGAATTGTGCACAAGTAATTAGCTGCCATATTTTTTAATATATATACAATTTATTTTTATTTTTTTGCTGGTGTTTTAATAAATTAATTGTGATTTAATAACTCCATTATGATGTTAATTATTTGATTACAAGGGTTGTGGTATTTAAACGAATGTAGCGGCTGGCCAATGAAATTGTTAAATGTTGGATAACAAATGAGATCGTTGAATGTTGCATAACTAATGAGCTGTACGTCATTCTGGATCCTTCCGCTCCTGCTGCTTGCTTCGGTTCGGGTGAGTGAGAAAGTTTGTCTGAGGTAATTAAAATGTGTGTGGGTTAACGATTTGAATGCAGTTAAACGTATTTAAGTGTTTATAACTGCTGAAACACGAATAATAGTTAATTTTCCAAAAAGCATTACGATAATGTGTAACGTTATCGTGTGGATGATGTGTAACGTTAACGGGTTCTGTCTTCTGTCTAATTTGTTCGTTTTGTTAAAAACCTTAATTTATATCCCCAGTATTTGTATTTTTTTATGTGAAATTGGACTTTTTTGCTCCTGTTTATATGAAATACGGACCGCCGTCAGATAAGCTTTTGGTAAAAAAAAATCTATTTCATTTTTCAATGGCGCCGCCATTTTAAGGGATAACGCTTACCGTTGCCATGGTTATTTCGTCAGTAAGACCAGAGAAATATGCAACGCTGCGTGAAAAGATCGTGAACGTAACTCCTCAATCTCTATAATGCTGACGTTACTCTTTTATAATAGAAACACGTCCATACTTCCATTCCTGTGTATTATCTGACTTGTTTCTCTATTTTGCTTGAGTGTAAATAGGTCGTTGTTGCTACTATGTAAGTATTTGATTGACAGCTTGAGATACATTTTCAGTCATAACGTTACATTTTATAACAGCAAAATTATTTGCAGATTACAGAGATGAAGAACATAGATATAAAGTGAATTTTTTTTCTTAAATTCACCTTACTTTGTGACCATCTAACTTTTGTGGTAAATAGGCTACATATATTTGTACAATTTCAGATTAGCATATTAATATGATTCAGATTAGTCAAATCATATTATTTTAAAACTTTACAGTTCTTCTGTACCATGCATGCAGGCCTGTGCAATATTTGATTCATATAATAGTGAATCATATGTGATTTCTTATTTTTCTCCTCCTTTCTTTTATGTGAACCTGTGTCTGTAAAAATCTTGCCAGTTCATTGCATCCATTGCGGTAAGTAATCTTTTAAACTGTCTGTCACATTCTCAATATTTGCATTTACAATAAATATAGAATAGCAATCTATATCGACATATTTCAGAACATATTTCAATATCATTTTTTGGAATCAAGATTATTTATTTCATTTACCTATTAGGTTTCGTATCTCCTCCACTGCCGTGTACCCACTGCCAACTGCCTTTGGCACCTTCATTCCAAGGTAATTCACTTATTCACATTAACCTCAGGGCTCGAATTTAGGCGCGGGATTGTGGGTATTGCGCATAATTTTAATCATTCCCGCAGGTCTCCCACTTATATCAACTGTTCTCTGGGATGTGTTTTCATGATAATCGAATGTAAATAGTTTTATCTCTAAAAACTGTTCTCTGGGATGTGTTTTCATGATAATCGAATGTAAAGAGTTTTATCTCTAAAAACTGATTCGCTTATAACGCTAGTATATGGGGCATGGAATAAGTAAGGGATAATGTATAGAGAGGCAGTCGTTATAGCGAATAACAACCCCGACAGGCTGAACAGGACCCCGACGCGAAGCGGAGGGGTCTTGAATCATCCTGAAGGGGTTGTTATTCGCTATAACGACCGACTCTCTATACATTATCCCGCTTATTACATGGTTACCTACAAAATAAATAAATAATTTGACACGAATTATTGATTTAAAAAGGAGTTTATTGATTTAAAAACGATTGTATTGCTTCCACCAAAGAAAATAGTCCGTTCCGCGTCCATAGCAACGCTGTTTTTCATGGCAACGGTCTGTTATACTTCGCAGCGGTCTGATATCAAGAAATAACACACCGCATTCTACATTGGAATTCAGCCAAGCCATGTAAAAATAGAAAGAAAGCGCTAGTTAATACCAATAACAAGGCTCAAAAAATATTATACATATATATATATATTTTACAGCATGTGGTATTCTCTTTTGTTATGTACTTAATATTTGCATAACATTTGTGAGTGGATCATTTATTTATTTTACTTATTAGATTTTGTAGTGTTCCACTGTTGTCTCCCTGCTGTTAAGGGTGGCCAGCAGCACCTTCATTTCAAGGTAATGTATATTCATATTCACCATATTAACAGTCAACAAATATGTACAAAATACTAGACTTTTTTTTCTTCTTTTTTTAGGTGACATTGCTGCTTTGAGTGTCTAGGTAAGTATCCCTTTAAACTTACTATATAATGTTCATCAGATTCATTACGGTAGTCATTTGTTTCCCTGCGGTTAAGGGTGGCCAACAGCACCTTCATTGCAAGGTAATTTATATTCATATTCACCATATTAACAGTCAACGAATGTGTACAAAATACTAGACTTTTTTTTTTTAGGTGACATTGCTGCTTTGAGTGACTATGTAAGTATCCCTTTAAACTTACTGATTAATGGTAATCAGAGTCATTAGTCATTTCTTTATAATATTCTGTCTGCATTTATTCTGTCTTTATTAACAAGGTTTCGTTAGTAAACACATTACACTGGCACTACAGCATAATGTAGTATTGTGGGATAGCAGCCACATCACAGCTTGAAGGAATAGCTAGAATTGTTTATCCTCACTAGTAGATTGGCTTTCTCATTTTGTTAATGTGAGACAAATTGTCACATTTATCAGTTTGTAAGGGCTATTCCACAGCTAGAAACAATGATTTAACCATTTATGAAAAATGTGTGAAAACTCTTTCCATCCTCAATTGTGTAAGTAACCCCCTTACATATAATTTTATTTGTAACTATATTTCTAGTGCATTTTTATATTGTCTGTTGTTATTTATGTAAATGATACTTGCCATTTTGCATTTAACAATGTAACTGACTTTATTTCTTTCTGTGTTTGTCTGTCTTGACCTGTCCTATACTTTCCTCTCCATAACTGTATATTATTCACTCAAACCTTTATCTTGCTTACTAATTTTAAAAAAATGCCTCTTCCATCCTTTCTCTTCCAAAACTCATAAATGGCCTGCCACCTCTTGCCACCTGCTTACTTGCTTGCACTATAAACTGCAAAATGCAAACTCACATCTGCTTCTAACCCTTATGCACCTACGCTTAGCTTGCTAACGCATCTTTAAAAAAAAGGCCAGTACCCATGAATTGATCTATGATCATGTACAAGTCTTGTTGCATCTTGATACATCTAAGTACATACTCAATACCACAAATATTTGCACCCATACTCACGTCCTGTAAGATCACCGTCTCAGGTAACAAAACTGTGCTGCATCTTCAGAAATAGTAAGAGAGAGTTTTAAAAGTTTTTAACTATTTTAAAGTAATTTTTTTTTTGATTAACCTAACTTCAAATCAATTAATTAACTGTTGTATTACTGTTACTAATATATATATATATATATATATACATATATATATATATATATATATATATATATATATATATATACAGTGTTTCCTTTAGGATTTTTTTTAGCAGTGGGGGCAGGTCTGTCCGAACAACCGCGCGATTATCCGCGGGATTCTCCGACATGCACTTTAACAATCACTGCTGATAGACGGCTTTCGTACAGCCCGGGCTTTATGGTAACTTGTTTTATTAGGAGCACTTGTGCTCCTAATTAAAAAAATTTAGGAGCACAGTCCAAATTTTTTTTTTTCCTTTAACGACACAATATTACTGTGCCACATTGTGTGACAAAAGTTTACCTTATGAACATTAAATATTTTCAGTTTTAGAAAAACAATTACACTGGCTGTCATAAATAAATTGCATAAAAAAAAAAAAAAAAAAACTAAATTCATACATTTCGTGCCTCACTAGCGATTCTTGCTTGAAGTGTGAATGTCCGCACACAAACATTGTTGGCCCTGCAGGGTTTTACCTGGGTCAAAAATGGTCTTCGGTGGCCAACACTTAAAAAAAAAAAAAAAAAGCTGTGATTTTACCTATGGATTTCATAGCTTTGTAAGATAAAATCCTTCTTTAATAGATTATTTTGGTATATAATCATATCAATATAAAAAAGCAGGGAGAAAAAGTAGCATTAAAAAGTTTATTTTAACTAATAGTCTTATTTTCTACCATCTACAATTGAATAGGCTACCATTCAGTTGTAAATGCTGTAGTTTATTAAGGCTAAATCTAGCTAACCATATAGGCTGTACTAAAGGGGGTAAGCACACCTTACGTTCTTATTTGTTCTGTAAATTATTTTTTTTAAACACTTTACAATATGGTTTGATTTAACATTAGTTTATTACTAACATGAACCATGAGCAATACATGTTACTGAACGTATTCATCTTTATTAATCTTAATAAAAATACAGCTGTTTATTGTTTGTTCATGTTAGTTCACAGTGCATTAACTAAATGTTAACAAATACAACTTTTGATTTCAATAATGTAGGCTATTAAATGTTGAAATGAACATTAGCAAAAATTAATACATTCTGTAGAAGTGCAGTTTATTAAAAGTTAATGTTAACTAATGTAGTTATAACTAGAGTTTAATAAATGGAACCTTATTGTAAAGTGTTACCGATCTGTTATACACCGATTCAGACGTCTCGTGAGTTCAGTGTTGGAAAGATCAGTCGTTTAACCATTCATTAAAACGTGGAACCTTGCTTCGCAAAGAGAGTGCTCGCGCACATGCGACCAGAGGGCGCGCGCTCTCGCTCTCTCGTTCTTTTAAACATGCGCCCAGCTGTCACAAGCGCAGCAGTTTATCTACATTACACACCGGTCAAATAAGACTTTGGCGGGACGAAAAAAACGCTTTGGCGGCTGCCAAAAAAAAAAATCTTCGATCGGGTCAGTCGCACAAGTGCGCCTAAATATCTTTTCATGATCGCACACAGACATATTTAGGCGCAAATGCGAGTGAAATGGTCGCACTGTAGAGCCCTAACGTTACCGTGGCGGCAAAAATTTTGCCGTGGCGGGCCGCCATTAACTAATCAACATAGAGGAAACACTGTATATATATATATATATATATATATATATATATATATATATATATATATATATACTCTTGTTATATATTAAATATTTAACTTTTCTATATATCTGATTGCATAAAAGGTGCTACGGTATCTTTATCTACGTTAAACACATTATCTTTTGTGTTTGTTTTCTCAAACATATTTGCTTGATTGCCAGTGCTGAAACATCACCATGCCAAGAAAAGGAAAGAGGAGTCAATCTCAGAAACAGCGCAGAAATCTAGAAGCTTCATGTGGCACCAGTAGAAGTACTTCTGGAGCAGGTATTATTGGTGAAAAACATTATTATGTTCTGTCTGTTACAGCATCGCACTTTCAAGGTGATACTAGGTATAAGCTTTACTCTAGAGGCCGTCAGTGTACGTGCAATGCTTTAATGTTCCTAGCTGTCCATAATGAACGCAATGAGCTACTCGGTTTCGATTTAGACCGCATTTTACAGAGAGGTGATGCAGTTTACACTAGTGTCAAACGAACACTGCAGAGCAAAGGGCAATTTGTGGCTAATTTTTTAAACTTTGATGAGCTGCCAAGCACAGTTAAGACCAACTCAAACTGCTACAACATCCTGAAACATCCTCAGAGAGTTGGATTTCTGAAAGATTCACCTGTCCTAGGCGAGTATGAAAACCTAGAGAATACTCTGCAGTGCCTCAGAGCTGATGTGAGTGACGCGTTGCTGCTGTGTGCAACCACGTGTATCGCCGTATTCAGAGATCGCTCAGGGAGGTTTGGCTATTTTGATTCTCACTGCAGATCAGCATATGGAATGCCTGAGGAAGAAAGCACAGGTACGGCCGTGATGTTGACCTTCTTCCGTTTAGAAGACCTGATCGAGAGGCTGATGCTATTGTTTCAAGGGTGTTTCGATTTGATAGACCAGCAACAATTTGATCTGCTGCCTGTATCGTTCATTAACCGGATAACTGAAAGAAGTGTACGTCCTGAAGTCTCCCTGAACTGCTGTGAGCTTGAACGTGATGTGCAACCATCCACCTCTTTTGAGAACGAAGCTCTGTCAAACAATGAACAATGCAGGTCTGCTGATGTCTCACAACTGTATGTTCAAGTCCAAGATGTGCAACCATCCACCTCTTTTGAGAACGAAGCTCTGTCAAACAATGAACAATGCAGGTCTGCTGATGTCTCACAACAGTGTGTCCAAGATCCGGTTGAACAACCATCTGAGACTACCGTTAATGGAGCCACATCAACTAATGATCAAGCCCACTTGACTTTGCAAGATAAAATGGACGTTATAACTTCTGTCACTCAGAATCAAGACAGTAATAAAAATGTATCATTCAGTGAACTTTCTCATGGCATGCTGTCACAGGATCAATTGCCATTGTCAGCTCCAAATCACCAATATTCACAATCGACAATCAAGCAGACAGAAAAACTGAACAAGAAGCAAAGGCGAAAGGCTTATTATAAAAAATGGCAGAAAGAAATGGTTCAGAGGCAAGGTGTTTATGACAAAAAACAGGCTGTATGTAAAGTCTATGATTCTAAAACAAGTAGTGAATACAGGGAAAGACGTAAACAAGCCATGAAGAACAAATATTGGAATAGTATGATTTACAGAGAAGAACACAAACAAGCAATGAAAAACAATTATAAAAATATTAATGAATACAGAGAGCGAAAAAAGGCTTATGTAATTAGCAAGTATAGAAATAATGAACAATTCAGGGATAAACAAAAGAATTACATAGTTAAAAATTACAGGAATGATGAACAATTCAGGGAGAAACAAAAGAAGTATATAATTAAAAATTACAGGAATGATGCACAATTTAGGGAGAAACAAAAGAAGTATATAATTAAAAATTACAGGAATGATGCACAATTCAGGGAGAAACAAAAGAAGTATATAATTAAAAATTACAGGAATGATGCACAATTCAGGGAGAAACAAAAGAAGTATATAGTTAAAAATTACAGGAATGATGAACAATTCAGAGAGAGACAGAAGGACTATATATTGAGAAATTATAAGAACAATGCTAAATATAAGGAACAGCATAGGCAATATCTTGTTGATCGATATTCAAAGGATCCAATTTTTAGGCAAAGGCAAATAGACCATTATACAAACCGATGCAAAAATGATCCTAACTTCTTTGAAAAAAGGAAGAACATTTTTAAACAACGTTATCACTGTGATGTACATTTTAGGGCTCGTCAGAAAGAATATAATTTATTCAAATCTAAAAACAAAATATCTGCACTCAAGGTACTTCACACAGTATGCTGTGCACAAGACATACAGCGCAAATACAAAAACATGAATCTGATGCGCCAGCAGAGAGACACTGTACAAAATAACCAACCTGACGCAGTACAAGATCCGACTGTGTTAAGAGCCTTAAATGTTTTCAGAGATGTTATAAAACAGGGGCCAACTTACGTCTGCACATGCTGTGGCAGAGCGCTCTTCTCAAATCAAGTGAAATCATGTGATCGTGAGCGCTATCAGAAGAATCCAACAGTTGCTTCAGTTTGCTTGACTGGAAACTATGTTCATGTGTGCTCCGACTGCCCTGATGAATGTCCCTTGGAGAACAGAAAAACAGAGTGGATCTGTCACTGCTGTCATAACACACTATTAAGAGGTCTGATGCCAGACATTGCTTTAGCCAATAATCTTCAGTTCGCTCCCATTCCTCCAGAACTCTGCGATTTGAATGTTCTTGAAAGACACGTTATTGCAAAGTACATTCCTTTTGCTAAGATTGTTACACTACCGAAAGGCCAGCAAAGAGCTATAAAAGGTGCTGTGATTTCTGTTGCATCTGAAGTAGAAACAACAGTGAATTGTTTACCCAGACCAAGAAGTGAATCACAACTGCTTACAGTGAAACTCAAAAGACGTCTGTGTTACCAAGGTCACTATCAGTTTCAGACTTTGAACATGCAAAAGGTTTTGTCTGCTTTAAGAAAGCTAAAAGATATCCATTCAGAATATAAAGATATCTTCATTAATGCAGAACTCTCTGAAGAAGAAATGTTTAATGAGCAGGAAGAGTGTGCAAATGACATCAATGCTTCTGAAGAAGAAATGTTTAATGAGCATGAAGAGTGTGCAAATGAAATCACAACTCCTGATGAGGAAATGGATATTGAGAACACTGAAGAACAGAGCAATGAGAATGAACACAATGATTCTAACGATGACACTGCAGAAGAGCAATCGAGAGGCCTTGCCTTGGACACATGTCTTCAGCCCCCAGATCTCGGCCAGCAGCTGTTGTCTTATGATGATGGAATATTTTGCATTGCCCCAGCAGAGAGAAACACTCCTGTAAACACTTTCAAAATTCCTAAACTTGAGTCTATGGCGTTTCCAGTGCAGTTTCCAGATGGCACAAACACATTTGATGAGCCTGGTAGAGCAAAACATGTTTCCCCCAGTAGATACTTTAACTCTAGACTATTCTCTATTGACAATCGTTGTGCGAAGGATACCAACTATATCTTCTTTGCGCAGTTTGTGACTGAAATGAACATGGCTACATCTAGTTTGTCTATCCAACTACGGAAAGGAAAACCCATGACCCGTGATGGACGCAGAATAAACTGCTCACTGCTGCAGGACAAACAGGAGTTAGAAAAGCTTATAATAAATAAGGAAGCTACACGATTCATGCAACCATTAAGAGGGACTCCAGCATACTGGGAGAAATCTCTCCGTGATCTGTTTGCTATGCTGAGACAGCTGGGCACTCCTACATTTTTCTGTACGTTTAGTGCTGCTGAGATGAGATGGCCTGATGTGATTACTGCTATTAAAGCACAACAAGGTGAAACTGTGAACTTTGCTGAATTAGACTGGTCCGAAAAATGTGAAATCCTCAGAAGTAACCCTGTGACAGGGATGAGAATTTTTGAAAAGCGAGTTGAAGCCTTGATGAGAGATTTGATTAATTCACCTGCTCGACCTATCGGTGAGGTAATTGACTTTTTTTACAGAGTAGAGTTCCAACTACGTGGCTCTCCACACATTCACTGCTTATTTTGGGTGAAAGATGCTCCAGAGTTTGAAAAAGATGAAGATAAGGATGTGTGTGATTTCGTTGATAAATACATCTCATGCAAATTACCAGACCCAGACAAAGACCCAGAACTACATAAAATTGTAAGTGAAGTACAGATGCACAGTCGTAACCACTCAAAATCCTGTAGAAAGAACAAAAAGCACTGCCGGTTTGGATTTCCTAAACCACCCATTAACAGAACAATGATATCACGCCCCAGGCCTCCTCCTGCAGAGAATGATGATGAAGGGAATGAATCAGAGGAAAGAAATGATGCCAGTTTCGCAAAAGAACAGCTACAGAAGGTGTGGGATCTACTGAATGACTCAACTCAGAGTTTTGATAATGTTACACAGCTACTTTATAAAGTAAACATGACCTATGAAGAGTACGAGAAACATATCCATACTATTTCTACATCAAGTTCAATATTCATGGAGAGACGACCACAGGACTGCTGGGTTAACGGCTATAATCCAATGTTGTTAAGAGCCTGGGATGCAAACATGGACATACAGTTCATTCTGAACCCCTACAGCTGCATCATGTATATTGTTTCGTACATTTCAAAAGCTGAACATGAGATGAGTGATTATCTTAAAAAAGTGATAAAAGACTCAAGTCATGATAACCTGTCTGAACGTGAGTGCATGAAGCAGGTCATGAATGCCTATTCAAAGAACAGAGAAGTCAGTGCTCAGGAGGCAGTCGCTCGCACATGCAGTCTGAAATTAAAATCAGCATCACGTGCTGTCATATTCATACCTACTGATGACAACGCTGTAAAGATGAGTTTACCAATGAGGTGCTTGGAGAGCATGGATGACGACATAGAGAATGTGTGGATGACAGGATTGCCAGAAAAGTACAAAGCCAGACCTAACAGACCTGAATTTGAGAACATGTGCATGGCTGAATTTGCAAGTGAATACCGCATTGTTTATGCAGGAAAGACAAAAGGTAAAAATGTTTTGCCACTTCAAAAAAACTTGGGACACATACAGAAAAGAACGAGGGGAAAACCTGCTGTCATCAGATTTGCCCGTTTTTCACAGCAGAAAAACCCAGAAAAATTCTATGGAACTTTTCTAAAGCTTTACTTGCCATATCGCTCAGATGAGCAGCTGAAGTCCACAAGATTTCCGACATATGAATCATTTTTTGCATTTGCTTCTGTAAAACTACCAGGAACTGATGAACTGCAGCGTGTGCACAATATTGTGAACGAAAACCGTGAGAAATATGAAAAACATAACGAGGCTATAGAAAAGGCAATTGAGGATTTTGAACAGAATGGTCCCGTTGAAGATGCATGGACTACATTGGCTCCAGCAAATGAACTGATCCGTTTGGAGAGCATATCGGAACGTGAACCCACTGATCCTAATGATGTGAACGAGCAGGACGATATTCCTGAATACACAGCATCTACCTCTGTCAGTAACACAGCTATGCCACTCGTGGAAGCTACCCAACAAAATCATGCACAGATTCGCAAAATGTACCAGAGCTTGAATCAAACACAAGCTTCCATATTCTATGTAGTCCGAGACTGGTGCAAAAGATGTGTCTCTGGTGAAAACCCACAACAATTTCTGTATTTTTTGAATGGAGGAGCAGGAGTTGGTAAATCACACGTTATCAAATCTATTTATGCAGAAGCAACCAAGATTTTGCACAGGCTTCCATGCATACGAGAGCATACTGACATTTCCAAGCCAACCGTTCTTTTAACAGCATTCACAGGAACCGCAGCCTTTAACATCTCTGGTAAAACACTGCACTGTCTTCTGAAACTCCCGAGAAGCTTGAAGCCTCCATACCAAGGCCTGGGAAACAGCTTGGATGAAATCAGGGCAGACCTTTCTAATGCACACATTTTAATTATCGACGAAATATCAATGGTGTCAAAACAGTTGTTTTCCTACATAAACTGGAGACTGCAACAGATTAAAGGAAATCAAAAACCTTTTGGTGGCTTATCTTTATTAGCTGTAGGAGATTATTATCAATTACCACCTGTGGGAAGAGCAAAACCACTCTGTGTGTATGAGGACCATGTGCTGGACTTCTGGGCAGATCATTTTAAAATGATAACTATGACACAGATCATGAGACAGAGAGATGATCTTGCATACGCTGAGCTGCTCAACAGACTGAGAGTAAAAAAGAAGCACGAGAAACTAACTGATGCAGACAGGTGCATGTTAGAAACCGTCATAAGATCCTCCCCTGAAGAGTGTCCCACTGATGCATTGCACATCTATGCAACCAATAAAGAGGTAGACAATCACAACAGTGAAGCCATATCCTCCCGCTTTTCAAATGTCATTACCATAAATGCACATGATTACAAAAAAGATCCCAGAACAGGAGAAATGAAAAGACAAGCGGCACCATTTAAAGGAGACAATCGTGACCTTATTGACACACTACAGATTGCTATTGGTGCACGAGTGATGCTAACCAGAAATATTGATGTGGAAGATGGACTGGTAAATGGCACTTTTGGCAAGGTGGCAAAAATAACAGCTCAGACCCGAGATGGATTGGTTCAATTAATTGGTCTTCATTTAGATAATGTGACTGCTGGACGAAAATATCGCAACAAAGCACCTGATGGAGATGACAACATTGTCTATATTGAGAGGTCAGAGGAACCATTGAAAAGAAAAGGAACAATGCGAAGACAATTTCCCATGAAGCTTGCTCTCGCATGTACCATCCATAAAGTGCAAGGAATGACGACTGATTGCGCTGTTGTATCTCTGAAGCACATATTCGAATCAGGCATGGCATACGTTGCACTCAGCAGAACAACATCACTCAGTGGACTGCACATTACTGACTTCGATGAAAAGAAAGTCTTCTGTAATCCAGAAATAAGTGCCTCCTTGGAGAACATGCCAAGAGCAGATTTTCAAAGTATCCAGCCCATCCTACATATTGTACACGACTCCAACCTGAATTCAGCTCTTAAAATCATCCATCATAACACAGAGGGACTGGAGTGTCATATGGAGGATTTAAAATGCCACCATGAGCTTCTCTTGGCTGATGTTCTGTGCCTCACTGAAACACACCTGTCAGGCTCTGCTGTTCCTGCACATCTACATCTGGATGGATACACCATGTACAAACGCAACAGGCATGCATCCTACACAAACTATGCACATTTGGCAAACAAGAATGGTGGTGGAGTGGCCATTTATGTTAAGGACAGCTTTCAAGTTTCTCCTCTGATGTACATACAGAATGTTACTGACTTGGAATATTTGGTTTTGAAGATAGAAGCCCCCAAACAAGCACTTCTCGCTGTAATCTACAGACCACCAAGTTATAATTTGGCAGAGTTTTTGGCACACCTGAACGCCCTCTTGACATCTCTGGAGATCATTGATTTGAGGCCTCTAATCGTCTGTGGCGACTTCAATGAAGATCAGCTTTCTCGTTGCAACAAACCTATTCTGAATTTGTTTGAAGATAAAGGATACACACAGTTAATCAGCACTGGTACAACAGAAAAAAACACTCTTCTAGATCCTGTATTCATAAGCGGCACACACTCAAACGTCAGAGCAGGAGTTCTACAGACGTATTACAGCTATCATGATCCGGTCTATTGTGTTTTAGAGTAGAAACATCAAATATATCATCACTAATCTGCATCACACATTTAACCCTGCTGTAAGATAACATCTTTATTTCAAGAAAAAAATGCTAATACAAATAAATTGATACTACAGACCTGTTCACATTGTCTACTTCTTGTGTGCATGTGTGTGTGAATGTGTTACATATAGACTGTGTGTTTGTTTGTTTGTTTGTTTGTTTGTTTGTTAGATAAGGAATGGATGGAGAGTGAATGTCTTTTCCAAGGATCGCCACCTTGACGTGGTGGAAAGGCTTGAGTGTTCCAGTGATCCCAAGAGTGAGTAATTCTGGAGCTTTTTACTCCAGTTTGACTTACTTACGGGGTGAGGTTCCAGACTAAGTGCGATCCAAATGTGCATTAACTGAATAAAATAATTTTTGAAGCATAATTACTTGATTTTGTCTTTCTTGATCCACACACATTGAGACACTCACTTACACACGCTCACTAGGTGGTTGCTAGGGTATTCTGGTTGGTTGCTAGGGTGTTCTGGGTGGTTGCTAGGGTGTTCTGGGTGGTTGCTATGGTGTTGTTAGGCGGTTGCTAGGGTATTCTTGGTGGTTGCTAGGGTGTTCTGGGCTGTTGCTATGGTGTTACTAGGTGGTTGGTAGTTGTCACAGATGGTTACTATGGAGTTTTTATAGAGTTCTTAGCATGATCTTGGCATGATTTAGCACTTAACTAATCGCTATTAGCATGTAGCTATTCACTGCTAGCATGTGTAGCATGTTGGAAGTGCTGTTTGCTAGCATGAGTCAAAAGAGCCAAACCTCATCTCTATACGATGTTCTGATGCAGAGATATAGGTCTTGCAAAACGGTTGCTAGGGTACTCAAGTTTGGTTGCTATGGAGTTGCTTGGGAGCTGGGAGCTTTAAACTTAATAAGTTTAAAGTGGTTTGAAGTTTAAAGTAGTTTGCTTTTTAGAGTGTGTGTGTGTGTGTGTGTACACACACACACACACACACACACACACACACACACTCAGAGTTTATGAGTTTAGAGTTTATAAGTGTATAAATGGATGAGTTTATAAGTGTACAAGTTTTTGAGTTTAGTTTATAAGTTTAAATGAGTTTTGAGTTTATAAATTTAAATGAGTTTAAGAGTTCAGAGTTTATTAATTTATGAGTTTTAGAGTTCATAAGTCTATGAATTCATGAGTTTATAAGTTAATTAGTTTATAAGTGTATGAGTTTAGAGTGCATTAGTTTAAATGAGTCTCAATGGCTCATATAGTATATAGAACGGCAGTTTGGTTTAGTCTTCAAGGTATTTTGATTTGAATTTTCGTCGGTTGGTCAGTTTGAATCTAAATTTGAATTTTTTAGAACTCCCCAATGTAAGTCAATGGGAGTTTTTGAATGAGTTTTTCCGAGTTTTGATCGTCATTTTTAGGAAAACCGTATGTCCGATCAGTCTGAAAAGATATAGCAACGCGAGTCAGATCAGTTTGAGTGTCTGAGCCGAGTTTGGAGTATGTAGAGTTAAAGCTCTAGGAGGAGTTTGAGTTGTAAATTTTTACGGTCAGAAGAATAATAATAACTAGATGCGAAAGTTCGTCGAGACAAACTTTGAAGTTGGCTTGAGAAAGTTTGGACCAGAACGTTTTTTGCTAGGCGGTTGCTAGGATGTTATGGGTGGTCGCTATGGTGTTGCTAGGCGGTTGCTAGGGTATTCTGGGTGTTTGCTAGGCGGTTGCTAGGGTGTTCTGGGTGGTTGCTAGGGTATTTTGGGTGGTTACTAGGGTGTTCTGGGTGGTTGCTAGGCGGTTGCTAGGGTGTTTTGGGTGGTTGCTATGGTATTGCTAGGTGGTTGCTAGGGTGTTTTGGGTGGTTGCTAGGCGGTTGCTAGGGTGTTCTGGGTGGTTGCTATGGTGTTGCTAGGCGGTTGCTAGGGTATTCTGGGTGGTTGTTAGGCGGTTGCTAGGGTATTCTGGGTGGTTGCTAGGCAGTTGCTAGGGTGTTCTAGGTGGTTGCTATGTTGTTGCTAGGTGGTTGCTAGAGTATTCTGGGTGGTTGCTAGGTGGTTGCTAGGGTGTTCTGAGTGGTTGCTAGGGTGTTGCTAGGCGGTTGCTAAGGTATTCTGGGTGGTTGCTAGGGTGTTCTGGGTGGTTGCTATGGTGTTGCTAGGCGGTTGCTAGGGTGTTCTGGGTGGTTGCTATGGTGTTGCTAAGCAGTTGCTAGGGTATTTTGGGTGGTTGCTAGGCTGTTGCTAGGGTGTTCTGGGTGGTTGCTAGGCTGTTTTGGGAGGTTGCTAGGGTGTTCTGGTTGGTTGCCAAGCGGTTGCTAGGGTGTTCTGGGTGGTTGCTAGGCGGTTGCTAGGATATTTTGGGCGGTTGCTAGGGTCTTTTGGGTGGTTGCTAGGGTGTTCTGGGTGGTTGCTAGGGTGTTTTGGGCAGTTGCTAGGGTGTTCTGGGTGGTTGCTATGGTGTTGCTAGGCGGTTGCTAAGGTGTTTTGGGCGGTTGCTAGGGTGTTCTGGGTGGTTGCTATGGTGTTGCTAGGGTATTCTGGGTGGTTGCTAGGGTGTTCTGGGTGGTTGCTATGGTGTTGCTAGGCGGTTGCTAGGATATTCTGGGTGGTTGCTAAGGTGTTGCTAGGCAGTTGCTAGGGTGTTCTAGGTGGTTGCTATGTTGTTGCTAGGTGGTTGCTAGAGTATTCTGGGTGGTTGCTAGGATATTCTGAGTGGTTGCTAGGGTGTTGCTAGGCGGTAGCTAAGGTATTCTGGGTGGTTGCTAGGGTGTTGCTAGGGTGTTCTGGGTGGTTGTTATGCTGTTGCTAGGCGGTTTCTAGGGTGTTCTGGGTGGTTGCTATGGTGTTGCTAGGCGGTTGCTAGGGTATTCTGGGCGGTTGCTAGGCGGTTGCTAGGGTATTCTGGGTGGTTGCTATGGTGTTGCTAGGGGGTTGCTAGGCGTTTGCTAGGGTGTTCTGGTGGTTGCTATGGTGTTGCTAGGCGGTTGCTAAGGTATTCAGGGCGGTTGATATGGTGTTACTAGGTGGCTGGTAGTTGTCACAGATGGTTACTATGGAGTTTTTATAGAGTTCTTAGCATTATCTTGGCATGATTTAACACTTAACTAATCACTATTAGCATGTAGCTATTCACTGCTAGCATGTGTAGTATGTTGGAAGTGCTGTTTGCTAGCATGAGTCAAAAGAACCAAACCTCATCTCTATACGATGTTCTGATACAGAGATATAGGTCTTGCAAAACGGTTGCTAGGGTACTCAAGTTTGGTTGCTATGGAGTTGCTTGGGAGCTGGGAGCTTTAAACGTAAGAAGTTTGAAGTGGTTTGAAGTTTAAAGTAGTTTACAGTAGTTTTAAGTTTATGACAGATTGATAAATAAGTTAGATAGATACACACACACACACGCGCACGCACCCACACACACACACACACACACACACACACACACACACACTAACTCGCTCACACACTCACTCAGCAAGTTTAGACTTTATAAGTGTATGAGTTTTTGAGTTTAGAGTTTATAAGTTTAAATAAGTTTAGAGTTTATAAGTTTAAATGAGTTTAAGAGTTCAGAGTTTATAAGTTTAAATGAGTTTAAGAGTTCAGAGTTTATTAATTTATGAGTTTAAGAGTTCATAAGTCTATGAATTCATGAGTTTATAAGTTAATTAGTTTATAAGTGTATGAGTTAAGAGTTTATTAGTTTAAATGAGTCTCAATGGCTCATATAGTATATAGAACGGCAGTTTGGTTTAGTCTTCAAGGTGTTTAGATTTAAATTTTTGTCGGTTTGAATTTTTTAGAACTCCCCAATGTAAGTCAATGGGAGTTTTTGAATGAGTTTTTCCGAGTTTTGATCGTCATTTTTAGGAAAACCGTAAGTCCGATCAGTCTGAAAAGATATAGCAACGCGAGTCAGATCAGTTTGAGTGTCTGAGCCGAGTTTGGAGTATGTAGAGTTAAAGCTCTAGGAGGAGTTTGAGTTGTAAATTTTTAGGGTCAGAAGAATAATAATAACTAGATGCAAAAGTTCGTCGAGACAAACTTTGAAGTTGGCTTGAGAAAGTTTGGACCAGAACGTTTTTTGCTAGGCGGTTGCTAGGATGTTATGGGTGGTCGCTATGGTGTTGCTAGGCGGTTGCTAGGGTGTTCTGGGTGGTTGTTAGGCGGTTGCTAGGGTGTTCTGGGTAGTTGCTATGGTGTTGCTAGGCGGTTGCTAAGGTATACTGGGTGGTTGCTAGGCGTTTGCTAGGGTGTTCTGGATGGTTGCTAGGCAGTTGCTAGGGTGTTCTGGGTGGTTGCTAAGGTGTTGCTAGGCGGTTGCTAGGGTATTCTGGGTGGTTGCTATGTGGTTGCTAGGGTGTTCTGGGTGGTTGCTATGCTGTTGCTAGACGGTTGCTAGGGTATTCTGGGTGGTTGCTAGGCGGTTGCTAGGGTGTTTTGGGTGGTTGCTATGCTGTTGCTAGGGTGTTCTGGGTGGTTAATATGCTGTTGCTAGGCGGTTGCTAGGGTGTTTTGGTGGTTGCTATGCTGTTGCTAGGCGGTTGCTATGGTGTTTTGGTGGTTGCTATGCTGTTGCTAGGGTATTATGGGGGGTTGCTAGGGTGTTGCTAGGCGGTTGCCAGGGTGTTCTAGGTGGTTGCTATGATGTTGCTAGGCGGTTGCTAGGTTGTTTTGGTGGTTGCTATGGTGTTGCTAGGCAGTTGCTAGGGTATTCTGGTTGGTTGCTAGGGTGTTTCTAGGTGTTGCTATGCTGTTTCTAGGCGGTTGCTAGGGTATTCTGGGGGTTGTTAGGGTGTTGCTAGGTGGTTGCTAGGGTGTTCTAGGTGGTTGCTATGATGTTGCTAGGCGGTTGCTAGGGTGTTCTGGGTGGTTGCTATGGTGTTGCTAGGCGGTTGCTAGGGTATTCTAGGTGGTTGCTAGGGTGTTGCTAGGCGGTTGCTAGGGTGTTTTGGTGGTTGCTATGGTGTTGCTAGGTGGTTGCTAGGGTATTCTGAGTGGTTGCTAGGCGGTTGCTAGGGTGTTCTGGGTGGTTGCTATGGTGTTGCTAGGCGGTTGCTAAGGTATTCTGGGCGGTTACTAGGCAGTTGCTAGGGTGTTCTGGGCGGTTGCTATGGTGTTGCTAGGTGGTTGGTAGTTGTCACAGATGGTTACTATGGAGTCTTTATAGAGTTCTTAGCATGATCTTGGCATGATATAGCACTTAACTAATCGTTATTAGCATGTAGCTATTCAGTGCTAGCATGTGTAGCATGTTGGAAGTGCTATTTGCTAGCATGAGTCAAAAGAGCCAAACCTCATCTCTATACGATGTTCTGATACAGAGATATAGGTCTTGCAAAACGGTTGCTAGGGTACTCAAGTTTGGTTGCTATGGAGTTGCTTGAGAGCTGGAAGCTTTAAACTTAATAAGTTTAAAGTGGTTTGAAGTTTAAAGTAGTTTACGAGTTTTTGAGTTTTGAGTTTATAAGTTTAAATGAGTTTAGAGTTTGTTTAAATGAGTTTAGTGTGTGTGTGTGTGTGTGTGTGTGTTCACACACACACACACACACACACACACACACACACACACACACACACTCAGAGTTTATGAGTTTAGAGTTTATAAGTGTATAAATTGATGAGTTTATAAGTGTAAGAGTTTTTGAGTTTAGAGTTTATAAGTTTTAATGAGTTTAGAGTTTATAAGTTTAAATGAGTTTAAGAGTTCAGAGTTTATTAATTTATGAGTTTAAGAGTTCATAAGTCTATAAATTAATAAGTTAATTAGTTTATAAGTGTATGAGTTTAGAGTTTATTAGTTTAAATGAGTCTCAATGGCTCATATAGTATATAGAATGGCAGTTTGGTTTAGTCTTCAAGGTGTTTTGATTTAAATTTTGTCGGTTTGAATTTTTTAGAACTCCCCACTGTAAGTCAATGGGAGTTTTTGAATGAGTTTTTTCGAGTTTTGATCGTCATTTTTAGGAAAACCTTAAGTCCGATCAGTCTGAAAAGATATAGCAACGCGAGTCAGATCAGTTTGAGTGTCTGTGCCGAGTTTGGAGTATGTGGAGTTAAAGCTCTAGGAGGAGTTTGAGTTGTAAATTTTTACGGTCAGAAGAATAATAATAACTAGATGCGAAAGTTCGTCGAGACAAACTTTAAGTTGGCTTGAGAAAGTTTGGACCAGAAAGTTTTTTGCTAGGCGGTTGCTAGGATATTTCTGGTGGTTGCTAGGGTCTTTTGGGTGGTTGCTAGGCGGTTGCTAGGGTATTTTGGGTGGTTGCTAAGGTGTTCTGGGTGGTTGCTAGGCGGTTGCTAGGGTGTTCTGGGGTGGTTACTAGGGTGTTCTGGGTGGTTGCTAGGCGGTTGCTAGGATATTTTGGGTGGTTGCTAGGGTCTTTTGGGTGGTTGATAGGCAGTTGCTATGGTATTTTAGGTGGTTGCTAGGGTATTTTAGGTGGTTGCTAGGGTATTCTGGGTGGTTGCTAGGCGGTTGCTAGGGTATTTTGGGTGGTTGCTAGGGTCTTTTGGGTAGTTGCTAGGCGGTTTCTAAGATATTTTTGGTGGTTGCTAGGGTCTTTTGGGTGGTTGCTAGGCGGTTGCTAGGGTATTTTGGGTAGTTGCTAGGGTGTTCTGGGTGGTTGCTAGGCGGTTGCTAGGGTGTTCTGGGTGGTTACTAGGGTGTTCTGGGTGGTTGCTAGGCGGTTGCTAGGATATTTTGGGTGGTTGCTAGGGTCTTTTGGGTGGTTGCTAGGCGGTTGCTAGGGTATTTTGGGTGGTTGCTAGGGTGTTCTGGGTGGTTGCTATGGTGTTCTAAGGTATTTTGGGTGGTTGATAGGGTGTTCTGAGTGGTTGCTATGGTGTTGCTAGGGTGTTCTAAGGTATTTTGGGTGGTTGCTAGGGTGTTCTGGGTGGTTGTTAGGCAGTTGCTAGGGTGTTCTGAGTGGTTGCTATGGTGTTGCTAGGCGGTTGCTAAGGTATTCTGGGTGGTTGCTAGGCGGTTGCTAGGGTATTCTGGGTGGTTGCTATGGTGTTGCTAGGCGGTTGCTAGGGTGTTTTGGGTGGTTGCTAGGCGGTTGCTAGGGTATTCTGGGTGGTTGCTATGGTGTTGCTAGGCGGTTGCTAAGGTATTCTGGGTGGTTGCTAGGCGGTTGCTAGGGTGTTCTGGGTGGTTGCTATGGTGTTGCTAGGTGGTTGCTAGGGTATTCTGGGTGGTTGCTAGGCGGTTGCTAGGCGGTTGCTAGGGTGTTCTGGGTGGTTGCTAGGCGGTTGCTAGGGTGTTCTGGGTGGTTGCTATGGTGTTGCTAGGTGGTTGCTAGGGTATTCTGGGTGGTTGCTAGGCGGTTGCTAGGGTGTTCTGGGTGGTTGCTATGGTGTTGCTAGGCGGTTGCTAAGGTATTCAGGGCAGTTGATATGGTGTTACTAGGTGGTTGGTAGTTGTCACAGATGGTTACTATGGAGTTTTTATAGAGTTCTTAGCATGATCTTGGCATGATTTAGCACTTAACTAATCGCTATTAGCATGTAGCTATTCACTGCTAGCATGTGTAGCATGTTGGAAGTGCTGTTTGCTAGCATGAGTCAAAAGAGCCAAACCTCATCTCTATACGATGTTCTGATACAGAGATATAGGTCTTGCAAAACGGTTGCTAGGGTACTCAAGTTTGGTTGCTATGGAGTTGCTTGGGAGCTGGAAGCTTTAAACTTAAGAAGTTTAATGTGGTTTGAAGTTTAAAGTAGTTTACGAGTTTTTGAGTTTTGTGATTATAAGTTTAAATGAGTTTAGAGTTTAAAGTGTGTGTGTGTGTGTGTTCACACACACACACACACACACACACACACACACACACACACACACACACACACACACACACACACACTCAGAGTTTATAAGTTTAGAGTTTATAAGTGTATAAATGGATGAGTTTATAAGTGTACAAGTTTTTGAGTTTAGTTTATAAGTTTAAATGAGTTTAGAGTTCATAAGTTTAAATGAGTTTACAGTTT
>NC_138235.1:8149717-8557217 GCF_964197995.2 Scardinius erythrophthalmus | reverse complement strand
TAGCACTTAACTACTCGTTATTAGCATGTAGCTATTCAGTGCTAGCATGTGTAGCATGTTGGAAGTGCTGTTTGCTAGCATGAGTCAAAAGAGCCAAACCTCATCTCTATACGATGTTCTGATACAGAGATATAGGTCTTGCAAAACGGTTGCTAGGGTACTCAAGTTTGGTTGCTATGGAGTTGCTTGGGAGCTGGAAGCTTTAAACTAAAGAAGTGGTTTGAAGTTTAAAGTAGTTTACGAGAATTTGAGTTTTGAGTTTATAAGTTTAAATGAGTTTAGAGTTTAAGTTTAAATGAGTTTAGTGTGTGTGTGTGTGTGTGTGTGTGTGTGTGTGTGTGTTCACACACACACACACACACACACACACACACACACACTCAGAGTTTATGAGTTTAGAGTTTATAAGTGTATAAATTGATGAGTTTATAAGTGTAAGAGTTTTTGAGTTTAGAGTTTATACGTTTTAAATGAGTTTAGAGTTTATAAGTTTAAATGAGTTTAAGAGTTCAGAGTTTATTAATTTATGAGTTTAAGAGTTCATAAGTCTATGAATTCATGAGTTTATAAGTTAATTAGTTTATAAGTGTATGAGTTTAGAGTTTATTAGTTTAAATGAGTCTCAATGGCTCATATAGTATATAGAATGGCAGTTTGGTTTAGTCTTTAAGGTGTTTAGATTTAAATTTTGTCGGTTTGAATTTTTTAGAACTCCCCAATGTAAGTCAATGGGAGTTTTTGAATGAGTTTTTTCGAGTTTTGATCGTCATTTTTAGGAAAACCGTAAGTCCGATCAGTCTGAAAAGATATAGCAACACGAGTCAGATCAGTTTGAGTGTCTGTGCCGAGTTTGGAGTATGTGGAGTTAAAGCTCTAGGAGGAGTTTGAGTTGTAAATTTTTAGGGTCAGAAGAATAATAATAACTAGATGCAAAAGTTCGTCGAGACAAACTTTAAGTTGGCTTGAGAAAGTTTGGACCAGAACGCTTTTTGCTAGGCGGTTGCTAGGGTCTTTTGTGTGGTTGCTATGCTGTTTCTAGGCGGTTGCTAGGGTATTCTGGGTGGTTGCTAGGTGGTTGCTAGGGTGTTTTGGGTGGTTGCTAGGCGGTTGCTAGGGTGTTCTGGGTGGTTGCTATGGTGTTGCTAGGCGGTTGCTAGGGTGTTCTGGGTGGTTGCTATGGTGTTGCTAGGCGGTTGCTAGGGTATTCTTGGTGGTTGCTAGGCGGTTGCTAGGGTGTTCTGGGTGGTTGCTAGGCGGTTGCTAGGGTGTTCTGGGTGGTTGCTATGGTGTTGCTAGGTGGTTGCTAGGGTATTCTGGGTGGTTGCTAGGCGGTTGCTAGGGTGTTCTGGGTGGTTGCTATGGTGTTGCTAGGCGGTTGCTAGGGTGTTCTGAGTGGTTGCTATGGTGTTGCTAGGCGGTTGCTAGGGTGTTCTGGGTGGTTGCTATGGTGTTGCTAGGCGGTTGCTAGGGTGTTCTGGGTGGTTGCTATGGTGTTGCTAGGCGGTTGCTAGGGTATTCTTGGTGGTTGCTAGGCGGTTGCTAGGGTGTTCTGGGTGGTTGCTAGGCGGTTGCTAGGGTGTTCTGGGTGGTTGCTATGGTGTTGCTAGGTGGTTGCTAGGGTATTCTGGGTGGTTGCTAGGCGGTTGCTAGGGTGTTCTGGGTGGTTGCTATGGTGTTGGTAGGCGGTTGCTAGGGTGTTCTGAGTGGTTGCTATGGTGTTGCTAGGCGGTTGCTAGGGTATTCTGGGTGGTTGCTATGGTGTTGCTAGGCGGTTGCTAGGGTGTTCTGGTTGGTTGCTAGGCGGTTGCTAGGGTGTTGTTAGGCGGTTGCTAGGGTGTTCTGGGTGGTTGCTATGGTGTTTCTAGGCGGTTGCTAAGGTATTCTGGGTGGTTGCTATGTTGTTTCTAGGCGGTTGCTAAGGTATTCTGGGTGGTTGCTAGGCGGTTGCTAGGGTGTTCTGGGTGGTTACTATGGTGTTGCTAGGTGGTTGCTAGGGTATTCTGGGTGGTTGCTAGGCAGTTGCTAGGGTGTTCTGGGTGGTTGCTGTGGTGTTGCTAGGCGGTTGCTAGGGTTTTCTGGGTGGTTGCTATGGTGTTGCTAGGTGGTTGGTAGTTGTCACAGATGGTTACTATGGAGTTTTGATATAGTTGTTTGCATGATCTTGGTATGATTTAGCACTTAACTAATCGCTATTAGCATGTAGCTTTTCACTGCTAGCATGTGTAGCATGTTGGAAGTGCTGTTTGCTAGCATGAGTCAAAAGAGCCAAACCTCATCTCTATACGATGTTCTGATACAGAGATATAGGTCTTGCAAAACGGTTGCTAGGGTACTCAAGTTTGGTTGCTATGGAGTTGCTTGGGAGCTGGGAGCTTTAAACGTAAGAAGTTTGAAGTTTAAAGTAGTTTACGGTAGTTTGAAGTTTATGGCAGATAGATTGATAAGTTAATAGATAGATACATACACACACACGCACACACACACACACACACACACACTAACTCGCTCACACACTCACTCAGACACACACACACACACACACACACTCAAGAGTTTGAGTTTAGAGTTTATAAGTGTATGAGTTTTTGAGTTTTGAGTTTATAAGTTTAAATGAGTTTAGAGTTTATAAGTTTAAATGAGTTTAAGAGTTCAGAGTTTATTAATTTATGAGTTTAATAGTTTATAAGTCTATGAATTCATGAGTTTATAAGTTAATTAGTTAATCTCATACACTTATTCTAATTATAAGTGTATGAGTTTAGAGTTTATTAGTTTAAATTAGTCTCAATGGCTCATATAGTATATAGAACGGCAGTTTGGTTTAGTCTTCAAGGTGTTTAGATTTAAATTTTCGACACAAACACACACAAGCATGCACACACAGACTCTCACTCTCTCTCTCACACACACACACACACACACACTATCTCTCTCACACACACACACACACCCACTAACTCACTCACACACACACAGACAAGCTCATTAACACACACACACACACACACACACACTCACACACATAGACACACACGCTCTCTCTCTCTCTCACACACACACACACGTTTTGAGTTTAGAGTTCATTAGTTTAAATGAGTGTGTACGAGTATTTGAGTTTACACACACACACACACACACACACACACACACACACACACACACACGCTCGCTCTCTCTCTCTCACACACACACACGTTTTGAGTTTAGAGTTCATTAGTTTAAATGAGTCTCAATGGCTCATATAGTATATAGAATGGCAGTTTGGTTTAGTCTTCAAGGTATTTTGATTTGAATTTTCGTCGGTTTGAATTTTTTAGAACTCCCCAATGTAAGTCAATGGAGTTTTTGAATGAGTTTTTTCGAGTTTTGATCGTCATTTTTAGGAAAACTGTAAGTCCGATCAGTCTGAAAAGATATAGCAACGCGAGTCAGATCAGTTTGAGTGTCTGAGCCGAATTTGGAGTTTGTAGAGTTAAAGCTCTAGGAGGAGTTTGAGTTGTAAATTTTTACGGTCAGAAGAATAATAATAACTAGATGCAAAAGTTCGTCGAGACAAACTTTAAGTTGGCTTGAGAAAGTTTGGACCAGAACGCTTTTTGCTAGGCGGTTGCTAGGGTCTTTTGGGTGGTTGCTAGGCGGTTGCTAGGGTCTTTTGGGTGGTTGCTATGCTGTTTCTAGGCGGTTGCTAGGGTATTCTGGGTGGTTGCTAGGCGGTTGCTAGGGTGTTTGCTAGGCGGTTGCTAGGGTGTTCTGGGTGGTTGCTATGGTGTTGCTAGGCGGTTGCTAGGCGGTTGCTAGGGTATTCTGGGTGGTTGCTAGGCGGTTGCTAGGGTGTTCTGGGTGGTTGCTATGGTGTTGCTAGGCGGTTGCTAGGGTGTTCTGGGTGGTTGCTATGGTGTTGCTAGGCGGTTGCTAGGGTATTCTTGGTGGTTGCTAGGCAGTTGTGGAGCAGATGTGGAGCTAGGGTGTTCTGGGTGGTTGATATGGTGTTGCTAGGCGGTTGCTAAGGTATTCTGGGTGGTTGCTAGGCGGTTGCTAGGGTGTTCTGAGTGGTTGCTATGCTGTTGCTAGGGTGTTCTGGGTGGTTGCTAGGCGGTTGCTAGAGTGTTCTGGGTGGTTGCTATGGTGTTGCTAGGTGGTTGCTAGGGTGTTCTGGGTGGTTGCTAGGCGGTTGCTAGGGTGTTCTGGGTGGTTGCTATGGTGTTGCTAGGTGGTTGCTAGGGTGTTCTGGGTGGTTGCTAGGCGGTTGCTAGGGTTTTCTGGGTGGTTGCTATGGTGTTGCTAGGTGGTTGGTAGTTGTCACAGATGGTTACTATGGAGTTTTGATATAGTTGTTTGCATGATCTTGGTATGATTTAGCACTTAACTAATCGCTATTAGCATGTAGCTATTCACTGCTAGCATGTGTAGCATGTTGGAAGTGCTGTTTGCTAGCATGAGTCAAAAGAGCCAAACCTCATCTCTATACGATGTTCTGATACAGAGATATAGGTCTTGCAAAACGGTTGCTAGGGTACTCAAGTTTGGTTGCTATGGAGTTGCTTGGGAGCTGGGAGCTTTAAACGTAAGAAGTTTGAAGTGGTTTGAAGTTTAAAGTAGTTTACGGTAGTTTGAAGTTTATGGCAGATAGATTGATAAGTTAATAGATAGATACATACACACACACGCACACACACACACACACACACTAACTCGCTCACACACTCACTCAGACACACACACACACTCAGACACACACACACGCACACTCAAGAGTTTGAGTTTAGAGTTTATAAGTGTATGAGTTTTTGAGTTTATAAGTTTAAATGAGTTTAGAGTTTATAAGTTTAAATGAGTTTAAGAGTTCAGAGTTTATTAATTTATGAGTTTAATAGTTTATAAGTCTATGAATTCATGAGTTTATAAGTTAATTAGTTAATCTCATACACTTATTCTAATTATAAGTGTATGAGTTTAGAGTTTATTAGTTTAAATTAGTCTCAATGGCTCATATAGTATATAGAACGGCAGTTTGGTTTAGTCTTCAAGGTGTTTAGATTTAAATTTTCGACACACACACACACACACACACACACACACACACACACACACACACATGCACACACAGACTCTCACTCTCTCTCACACACACACACACACACACACTATCTCTCTCTCACACACACACACACACACACACACCCACTAACTCACTCACACACACACAGACAAGCTCATTAACACACACACACACACACACACACACACACACACACACACACACTCACGCACATAGACACACACGCTCTCTCTCTCTCTCTCACACACACACACGTTTTGAGTTTAGAGTTCATTAGTTTAAATGAGTGTGTACGAGTATTTGAGTTTACACACACACACACACACACACACAGACACACACGCTCTCTCTCTCTCTCTCTCTCACACACACACACGTTTTGAGTTTAGAGTTCATTAGTTTAAATGAGTCTCAATGGCTCATATAGTATATAGAATGGCAGTTTGGTTTAGTCTTCAAGGTATTTTGATTTGAATTTTCGTCGGTTTGAATTTTTTAGAACTCCCCAATGTAAGTCAATGGAGTTTTTGAATGAGTTTTTTCGAGTTTTGATCGTCATTTTTAGGAAAACCGTAAGTCCGATCAGTCTGAAAAGATATAGCAACGCGAGTCAGATCAGTTTGAGTGTCTGAGCCGAATTTGGAGTTTGTAGAGTTAAAGCTCTAGGAGGAGTTTGAGTTGTAAATTTTTACGGTCAGAAGAATAATAATAACTAGATGCAAAAGTTCGTCGAGACAAACTTTGAAGTTGGCTTGAGAAAGTTTGGACCAGAACGTTTTTTGCTAGGCGGTTGCTAGGATGTTATGGGTGGTCGCTATGGTGTTGCTAGGCGGTTGCTAGGGTGTTCTGGGTGGTTGTTAGGCGGTTGCTAGGGTGTTCTGGGTAGTTGCTATGGTGTTGCTAGGCGGTTGCTAAGGTATACTGGGTGGTTGCTAGGCGTTTGCTAGGGTGTTCTGGATGGTTGCTAGGCAGTTGCTAGGGTGTTCTGGGTGGTTGCTAAGGTGTTGCTAGGCGGTTGCTAGGGTATTCTGGGTGGTTGCTATGTGGTTGCTAGGGTGTTCTGGGTGGTTGCTATGCTGTTGCTAGACGGTTGCTAGGGTATTCTGGGTGGTTGCTAGGCGGTTGCTAGGGTGTTTTGGGTGGTTGCTATGCTGTTGCTAGGGTGTTCTGGGTGGTTAATATGCTGTTGCTAGGCGGTTGCTAGGGTGTTTTGGTGGTTGCTATGCTGTTGCTAGGAGGTTGCTATGGTGTTTTGGTGGTTGCTATGCTGTTGCTAGGGTATTATGGGGGGTTGCTAGGGTGTTGCTAGGCGGTTGCCAGGGTGTTCTAGGTGGTTGCTATGATGTTGCTAGGCGGTTGCTAGGTTGTTTTGGTGGTTGCTATGGTGTTGCTAGGCAGTTGCTAGGGTATTCTGGTTGGTTGCTAGGGTGTTTCTAGGTGTTGCTATGCTGTTTCTAGGCGGTTGCTAGGGTATTCTGGGGGTTGTTAGGGTGTTGCTAGGTGGTTGCTAGGGTGTTCTAGGTGGTTGCTATGATGTTGCTAGGCGGTTGCTAGGGTGTTCTGGGTGGTTGCTATGGTGTTGCTAGGCGGTTGCTAGGGTATTCTAGGTGGTTGCTAGGGTGTTGCTAGGCGGTTGCTAGGGTGTTTTGGTGGTTGCTATGGTGTTGCTAGGTGGTTGCTAGGGTATTCTGAGTGGTTGCTAGGCGGTTGCTAGGGTGTTCTGGGTGGTTGCTATGGTGTTGCTAGGCGGTTGCTAAGGTATTCTGGGCGGTTACTAGGCAGTTGCTAGGGTGTTCTGGGCGGTTGCTATGGTGTTGCTAGGTGGTTGGTAGTTGTCACAGATGGTTACTATGGAGTCTTTATAGAGTTCTTAGCATGATCTTGGCATGATATAGCACTTAACTAATCGTTATTAGCATGTAGCTATTCAGTGCTAGCATGTGTAGCATGTTGGAAGTGCTATTTGCTAGCATGAGTCAAAAGAGCCAAACCTCATCTCTATACGATGTTCTGATACAGAGATATAGGTCTTGCAAAACGGTTGCTAGGGTACTCAAGTTTGGTTGCTATGGAGTTGCTTGAGAGCTGGAAGCTTTAAACTTAATAAGTTTAAAGTGGTTTGAAGTTTAAAGTAGTTTACGAGTTTTTGAGTTTTGAGTTTATAAGTTTAAATGAGTTTAGAGTTTGTTTAAATGAGTTTAGTGTGTGTGTGTGTGTGTGTGTGTTCACACACACACACACACACACACACACACACACACACACACACTCAGAGTTTATGAGTTTAGAGTTTATAAGTGTATAAATTGATGAGTTTATAAGTGTAAGAGTTTTTGAGTTTAGAGTTTATAAGTTTTAATGAGTTTAGAGTTTATAAGTTTAAATGAGTTTAAGAGTTCAGAGTTTATTAATTTATGAGTTTAAGAGTTCATAAGTCTATAAATTAATAAGTTAATTAGTTTATAAGTGTATGAGTTTAGAGTTTATTAGTTTAAATGAGTCTCAATGGCTCATATAGTATATAGAATGGCAGTTTGGTTTAGTCTTCAAGGTGTTTTGATTTAAATTTTGTCGGTTTGAATTTTTTAGAACTCCCCACTGTAAGTCAATGGGAGTTTTTGAATGAGTTTTTTCGAGTTTTGATCGTCATTTTTAGGAAAACCTTAAGTCCGATCAGTCTGAAAAGATATAGCAACGCGAGTCAGATCAGTTTGAGTGTCTGTGCCGAGTTTGGAGTATGTGGAGTTAAAGCTCTAGGAGGAGTTTGAGTTGTAAATTTTTACGGTCAGAAGAATAATAATAATAATAATAAGTTTAAATAGGATTTCAATATGTTGGCTCTCTCAAGCCAACTTAATAATAATAATAATAATAATAATAAGTTTAAATAGGATTTCAATATGTTGGCTCTCTCAAGCCAACTTAATAATAATAAGTTTAAATAGGATTTCAATATGTTGGCTCTCTCAAGCCAACTTAATAATAATAAGTTTAAATAGGATTTCAATATGTTGGCTCTCTCAAGCCAACTTAATAATAATAATAATAAGTTTAAATAGGATTTCAATATGTTGGCTCTCTCAAGCCAACTTAATAAGTTTAAATAGGATTTCAGTAAGTTGGCTCTCTCAAGCCAACTTAATAATAAGTTTAAATAGGATTTCAATATGTTGGCTCTCTCAAGCCAACTTAATAAGTTTAAGTACAATATCAGTAAGTTGGCTCTCTCAAGCCAACTTAATAATAAGTTTAAATAGGATTTCAATATGTTGGCTCTCTCAAGCCAACTTAATAATAATAATAATAAGTTTAAATAGGATTTCAATATGTTGGCTCTCTCAAGCCAACTTAATAATAATAATAATAATAAGTTTAAATAGGATTTCAATATGTTGGCTCTCTCAAGCCAACTTAATAAGTTTAAATAGGATTTCAGTAAGTTGGATTTCTCTTTTTTTCATCAATCAAATCACAGGGTTCCAGACTGCGACCAAATATGCGACCATTTTATTGAGAATGTGCGAGTTCAAATTGTATGTGGTCGCATTTGTGCGAGTGCATGGTCATGTATTACTCAGTTAAATTCACGCATGAATTTTCCTGCATTGAACTTGTTTTAGCGCCCGCCAAAGTGAATTTTTGTCCCGCCAAAGTCTTATTTGATCGGTGAGTAAAGTAGATGAGCTGTCGCTTGTGACAGGGCGCATGTTTAACTGAAAGAACGAGCAGAGAGAGAGAGAGCCGGTCGCGCGCGCAGACACACTCGGTCTCTCTCGCGCACTGTCGCTCGCTTTTTCTTTTTTCCTTTTTTTTTATTTATTATTTTTTTAGAAGAAGTAACGGGTACTCACGGTTATGGATAGAAATGTAGCGGAGTAAAGAGTACAATATTTGCCTCTCAAATGTACTTGAGTAAAGTCATGAGTACTCCCCAAAAATGATACTCGAGTAAAGTACAGATCCCTCAAAATTGTACTTAAGTACTGTACTCAAGTAAATGTACTCCGTTACTGTCCGGCTCTGCACACACACACACACACACACACACACACACACACACACACTCAGAGTTTTTGAGTTTAGAGTTTAGAAGTTTTAAATGAGTTTAGAGTTCATAAGTTTTAATGAGTTTAGAGTTTATAAGTTTAAATGAGTTTAAGAGTTTAGAGTTTATTAATTTATGAGTTTAAGAGTTCATAAGTCTATAAGTTAATAAGTTAATTAGTTTATAAGTGTATGAGTTTAGAGTTTACACACACACACACACACACACACTCAGAGTTTATGATTTTAGAGTTTATAAGTGTATAAATTGATGAGTTTATAAGTGTAAGAGTTTTTGAGTTTAGAGTTTATACGTTTTAAATGAGTTTAGAGTTTATAAGTTTTAATGAGTTTAGAGTTTATAAGTTTAAATGAGTTTAAGAGTTCAGAGTTTATTAATTTATGAGTTTAAGAGTTCATAAGTCTATGAATTCATGAGTTTATAAGTTAATTAGTTTATAAGTGTATGAGTTTAGAGTTTATTAGTTTAAATGAGTCTCAATGGCTCATATAGTATATAGAATGGCAGTTTGGTTTAGTCTTCAAGGTGTTTAGATTTAAATTTTGTCGGTTTGAATTTTTTAGAACTCCCCAATGTAAGTCAATGGGAGTTTTTGAATGAGTTTTTTCGAGTTTTGATCGTCATTTTTAGGAAAACCGTAAGTCCGATCAGTCTGAAAAGATATAGCAACGCGAGTCAGATCAGTTTGAGTGTCTGTGCCGAGTTTGGAGTATGTGGAGTTAAAGCTCTAGGAGGAGTTTGAGTTGTAAATTTTTAGGGTCAGAAGAATAATAATAACTAGATGCAAAAGTTCGTCGAGACAAACTTTGAAGTTGGCTTGAGAAAGTTCGGACCAGAACGTTTTTTTGCTAGGCGGTTGCTAAGATGTTATGGGTGGTCGCTATGGTGTTGCTAGGCGGTTGCTAGGGTGTTCTGGGTGGTTGCTATGGTGTTGCTAGGCGGTTGCTAGGGTATTCTGGGTGGTTGCTATGGTGTTGCTAGGCGGTTGCTAGGGTGTTCTGGGTGGTTGCTATGCTGTTGCTAGGTGGTTGCTAGGGTATTCTGGGTGGTTGCTAGGCGGTTACTAGGGTGTTTTGGGTGGTTGCTATACTGTTGCTAGGGTGTTCTGGGTGGTTGCTATGCTGTTGCTAGGCGGTTGCTAGGGTGTTTTGGTGGTTGCTATGCTGTTGCTAGGCGGTTGATATGGTGTTTTGGTGGTTGCTATGCTGTTGCTAGGGTATTATGGGGGTTGCTAGGGTGTTGCTAGGCGGTTGCCAGGGTGTTCTAGGTGGTTGCTATGATGTTGCTAGGGTGTTTTGGTGGTTGCTATGGTGTTGCTAGGCAGTTGCTAGGGTATTCTGGTTGGTTGCTAGGGTGTTGCTAGGTGTTGCTATGCTGTTGCTAGGCGGTTGCTAGGGTATTCTGGGGGTTGTTAGGGTGTTGCTAGGCGGTTGCTAGGGTGTTCTAGGTGGTTGCTATGATGTTGCTAGGCGGTTGCTAGGGTGTTCTGGGTGGTTGCTATGGTGTTGCTAGGCAGTTGCTAGGGTATGCTTGGTGGTTGCTAGGGTGTTGCTAGGTGGTTGCTAGGGTATTCTAGGTGGTTGCTAGGGTGTTGCTAGGCGGTTGCTAGGGTGTTTTGGTGGTTGCTAAGGTGTTGCTAGGCGGTTACTAAGGTATTCTGGGTGGTTGCTAGGCGGTTGCTAGGGTGTTCTGGGTGGTTGCTATGGTGTTGCTAGGCGGTTGCTAGGCGGTTGCTAGGGTGTTCTGGGCGGTTGCTATGGTGTTGCTAGGTGGTTGGTAGTTGTCACAGATGGTTACTATGGAGTCTTTATAGAGTTCTTAGCATGATCTTGGCATGATATAGCACTTAACTAATCGTTATTAGCATGTAGCTATTCAGTGCTAGCATGTGTAGCATGTTGGAAGTGCTGTTTGCTAGCATGAGTCAAAAGAGCCAAACCTCATCTCTATACGATGTTCTGATACAGAGATATAGGTCTTGCAAAACGGTTGCTAGGGTACTCAAGTTTGGTTGCTATGGAGTTGCTTGGGAGCTGGAAGCTTTAAACTTAATAAGTTTAAAGTGGTTTGAAGTTTAAAGTAGTTTACGAGTTTTTGAGTTTTGAGTTTATAAGTTTAAATGAGTTTAGTGTGTGTGTGTGTGTGTGTGTGTGTGTGTGTGTGTGTGTGTGTGTTCACACACACACACACACACACACACACACACACACACACACACACACACACACACACACTCAGAGTTTATGAGTTTAGAGTTTATAAGTGTATAAATTGATGAGTTTATAAGTGTAAGAGTTTTTGAGTTTAGAGTTTAGAAGTTTTAAATGAGTTTAGAGTTCATAAGTTTTAATGAGTTTAGAGTTTATAAGTTTAAATGAGTTTAAGAGTTTAGAGTTTATTAATTTATGAGTTTAAGAGTTCATAAGTCTATAAGTTAATAAGTTAATTAGTTTATAAGTGTATGAGTTTAGAGTTTATTAGTTTAAATGAGTCTCAATGGCTCATATAGTATATAGAATGGCAGTTTGGTTTAGTCTTCAAGGTGTTTAGATTTAAATTTTGTCGGTTTGAATTTTTTAGAACTCCCCAATGTAAGTCAATGGGAGTTTTTGAATGAGTTTTTTCGAGTTTTGATCGTCATTTTTAGGAAAACCTTAAGTCCGATCAGTCTGAAAAGATATAGCAACGCGAGTCAGATCAGTTTGAGTGTCTGTGCCGAGTTTGGAGTATGTAGAGTTAAAGCTCTAGGAGGAGTTTGAGTTGTAAATTTTTACGGTCAGAAGAATAATAATAATAATAATAACTAGATGCAAAAGTTCGTCGAGACAAACTTTAAGTTGGCTTGAGAAAGTTTGGACCAGAACGTTTTTTGCTAGGCGGTTGCTAGGGTGTTCTGGGTGGTTGCTATGGTGTTGCTAGGCGGTTGCTACGGTATTTTGGGTGGTTGCTAGGCGGTTGCTAGGGTGTTCTGGGTGGTTGCTAGGGTGTTGCTAGGCGGTTGCTAGGGTGTTCTGGGTGGTTGCTAGGTGGTTGCTAGGGTGTTTTGGGTGGTTGCTAGGCGGTTGCTAGGGTATTCTGGGTGGTTGCTATGGTGTTGCTATGCGGTTGCTAAGATATTCTGGGTGGTTGCTAGGTGGTTGCTAGGGTGTTCTGGGTGGTTGCTATGCTGTTGCTAGGTGGTTGCTAGGGTATTCTGGGTGGTTGCTAGGGTGTTCTGGGTGGTTGCTATGGTGTTGCTATGCGGTTGCTAAGGTATTCTGGGTGGTTGCTAGGCGGTTGCTAGGGTGTTCTGGGTGGTTGCTATGCTGTTGCTAGGTGGTTGCTAGGGTATTCTGGTTGGTTGCTAGGGTGTTTTGGGTGGTTGCTAGGTGGTTGCTAGGGTATTCTGGTTGGTTGCTAGGGTGGTTGCTAGGCGGTTGCTAGGGTGTTCTGGGTGGTTGCTATGGTGTTGCTAGGCGGTTGCTAGGGTGTTCTGGGTGGTTGCTAGGTGGTTGCTAGGGTGTTCTGGGTGGTTGCTATGGTGTTGCTAGGCGGTTGCTAGGGTGTTCTGGGTGGTTGCTAGGTGGTTGCTAAGGTATTCAGGGCGGTTGATATGGTGTTACTAGGTGGTTGGTAGTTGTCACAGATGGTTACTCTGGAGTTTTTATAGAGTTCTTAGAATGATTTAACACTTAACTAATCGCTATTAGCATGTAGCTATTCACTGCTAGCATGTGTAGCATGTTGGAAGTGCTGTTTGCTAGCATGAGTCAAAAGAGCCAAACCTCATCTCTATACGATGTTCTGATACAGAGATATAGGTCTTGCAAAACGGTTGCTAGGGTACTCAAGTTTGGTTGCTATGGAGTTGCTTGGGAGCTGGGAGCTTTAAACGTAAGAAGTTTAAAGTGGTTTGAAGTTTAAAGTAGTTGACAGTAGTTTGAAGTTCATGACAGATAGATAGATAAATAAGTTAGATACACACACACACACACACACACACACACACACACGCACACACACACACACACACACACACACACACACTAACTCGCTCACACACTCACTCAGACACACACATGCACACTCAAGAGTTTATGAGTTTAGAGTTTATAAGTGTATAAATGGATGAGTTTATAAGTGTAAGTTTTTGAGTTTAGTTTATAAGTTTAAATGAGTTTTGAGTTTATAAATTTAAATGAGTTTAAGAGTTCAGAGTTTATTAATTTATGAGTTTTAGAGTTCATAAGTCTATGAATTCATGAGTTTATAAGTTAATTAGTTTATAAGTGTATGAGTTTAGAGTGCATTAGTTTAAATGAGTCTCAATGGCTCATATAGTATATAGAACGGCAGTTTGGTTTAGTCTTCAAGGTATTTTGATTTGAATTTTCGTCGGTTGGTCAGTTTGAATCTAAATTTGAATTTTTTAGAACTCCCCAATGCAAGTCAATGGGAGTTTTTGAATGAGTTTTTCCGAGTTTTGATCATCATTTTTAGGAAAACCGTAAGTCCGATCAGTCTGAAAAGATATAGCAACGCGAGTCAGATCAGTTTGAGTGTCTGAGCCGAATTTGGAGTATGTAGAGTAAAAGCTCTAGGAGGAGTTTGAGTTGTAAATTTTTACGGTCAGAAGAATAATAATAATAATAATAACTAGATGCAAAAGTTCGTCGAGACAAACTTTAAGTTGGCTTGAGAAAGTTTGGACCACAACGTTTTTTTTGCTAGGCGGTTGCTAGGGTGTTCTGGGTGGTTGCTATGGTGTTGCTAGGCGGTTGCTAAGTTATTTTGGGTGGTTGCTAGGCGGTTGCTAAGGTATTTTGGGTGGTTGCTAGGCGGTTGCTAGGGTGTTCTGGGTGGTTGCTATGGTGTTACTAGGCGGTTGCTAGGGTGTTCTGGGTGGTTGCTAGGTGGTTGCTAGGGTGTTTTGAGTGGTTGCTAGGCGGTTGCTAGGGTATTCTGTTTGGTTGCTAGGGTGTTTTGGGTGGTTGCTAAGGTGTTCTGGGTGGTTGCTAGGCGGTTGCTAGGGTGTTCTGGGTGGTTGCTATGGTGTTGCTAGGCGGTTGCTAGGGTATTCTGGGTGGTTGCTAGGCGGTTGCTAAGGTGTTCTGGGTGGTTGCTAGGCGGTTGCTAGGGTGTTCTGGGTGGTTGCTATGGTGTTTCTAGGCGGTTGCTAGGGTGTTCTGGGTGGTTGCTAGGCGGTTGCTAGGGTGTTCTGGGTGGTTGCTATGGTGTTGCTAGGCGGTTGCTAGGGTGTTCTGGGTGGTTGCTAGGCGGTTGCTAGGGTGTTCTGGGTGGTTGCTATGGTGTTGCTAGGCGGTTGCTAGGGTGTTTTGGGTGGTTGCTAGGGTGTTCTGGGTGGTTGCTATGGTGTTGCTAGGCGGTTGCTAGGGTATTCTGGGTGGTTGTTAGGCGGTTGCTAGGGTATTCTGGGTGGTTGCTAGGCAGTTGCTAGGGTGTTCTAGGTGGTTGCTATGTTGTTGCTAGGTGGTTGCTAGAGTATTCTGGGTGGTTGCTAGGTGGTTGCTAGGGTGTTCTGAGTGGTTGCTAGGGTGTTGCTAGGCGGTTGCTAAGGTATTCTGGGTGGTTGCTAGGGTGTTCTGGGTGGTTGCTATGCTGTTGCTAGGGTGTTCTGGGTGGTTGCTATGCTGTTGCTAGGGTGTTTTGGTGGTTGCTATGCTGTTGCTAGGCGGTTGCTATGGTGTTTTGGTGGTTGCTATGCTGTTGCTAGGGTATTATGGGGGGTTGCTAGGGTGTTGCTAGGCGGTTGCCAGGGTGTTCTAGGTGGTTGCTATGATGTTGCTAGGCGGTTGCTAGGGTGTTAGGGTGTTTTGGTGGTTGCTATGGTGTTGCTAGGCAGTTGCTAAGGTATTCTGGGTGGTTGCTAGGGTGTTTAGGGTGGTTGCTATGCTGTTGCTAGGGTGTTCTGGGTGGTTGCTATGCTGTTGCTAGGGTGTTTTGGTGGTTGCTATGCTGTTGCTAGGCGGTTGCTATGGTGTTTTGGTGGTTGCTATGCTGTTGCTAGGGTATTATGGGGGGTTGCTAGGGTGTTGCTAGGCGGTTGCCAGGGTGTTCTAGGTGGTTGCTATGATGTTGCTAGGCGGTTGCTAGGGTGTTAGGGTGTTTTGGTGGTTGCTATGGTGTTGCTAGGCAGTTGCTAGGGTATTCTGGTTGGTTGCTAGGGTGTTGCTAGGTGTTGCTATGCTGTTGCTATGCTAGTTGCTAGGCGGTTGCTAGGGTATTCTGGGGGTTGTTAGGGTGTTGCTAGGCGGTTGCTAGGGTGTTCTAGGTGGTTGCTATGATGTTGCTAGGCGGTTGCTAGGGTGTTCTGGGTGGTTGCTATGGTGTTGCTAGGCAGTTGCTAGGGTATGCTGGGTGGTTGCTAGGTGGTTGCTAGGATATTCTAGGTGGTTGCTAGGGTGTTGCTAGGCGGTTGCTAGGGTGTTCTGGGTGGTTGCTATGGTGTTGCTAGGCGGTTGCTAGGGTATTCTGGGTGGTTGCTAGGCGGTTGCTAGGGTGTTCTGAGTGGTTGCTATGCTGTTGCTAGGGTGTTCTGGGTGGTTGCTAGGCGGTTGCTAGGGTGTTCTGGGTGGTTGCTATGGTGTTGCTAGGCGTTTGCTAGGGTATTCTGGGTGGTTGCTAGGCAGTTGCTAGGGTGTTCTGGGTGGTTGCTATGGTGTTGCTAGGCGTTTGCTAGGGTATTCTGAGTGGTTGCTAGGCAGTTGCTAGGGTGTTCTGGGTGGTTGCTATGGTGTTGCTAGGCGGTTGCTAAGGTATTCTGGGCGGTTACTAGGCGGTTGCTAGGGTGTTCTGGGCGGTTGCTATGGTGTTGCTAGGTGGTTGGTAGTTGTCACAGATGGTTACTATGGAGTCTTTATAGAGTTCTTAGCATGATCTTGGCATGATATAGCACTTAACTACTCGTTATTAGCATGTAGCTATTCAGTGCTAGCATGTGTAGCATTTTGGAAGTGCTGTTTGCTAGCATGAGTCAAAAGAGCCAAACCTCATCTCTATACGATGTTCTGATACAGAGATATAGGTCTTGCAAAACGGTTGCTAGGGTACTCAAGTTTGGTTGCTATGGAGTTGCTTGGGAGCTGGAAGCTTTAAACTTAAGAAGTGGTTTGAAGTTTAAAGTAGTTTACGAGTTTTTGAGTTTTGAGTTTATAAGTTTAAATGAGTTTAGAGTTTAAGTTTAAATGAGTTTAGTGTGTGTGTGTGTGTGTGTGTGTGTGTGTGTGTGTGTGTGTGTGTGTGTGTGTGTGTGTGTGTGTTCACACACACACACACACACACACACACACACACACTCAGAGTTTATGAGTTTAGAGTTTATAAGTGTATAAATTGATGAGTTTATAAGTGTAAGAGTTTTTGAGTTTAGAGTTTATACGTTTTAAATGAGTTTAGAGTTTATAAGTTTTAATGAGTTTAGAGTTTATAAGTTTAAATGAGTTTAAGAGTTCAGAGTTTATTAATTTATGAGTTTAAGAGTTCATAAGTCTATAAGTTAATAAGTTAATTAGTTTATAAGTGTATGAGTTTAGAGTTTATTAGTTTAAATGAGTCTCAATGGCTAGTATATAGAATGGCAGTTTGGTTTAGTCTTCAAGGTGTTTAGATTTAAATTTTGTCGGTTTGAATTTTTTAGAACTCCCCAATGTAAGTCAATGGGAGTTTTTGAATGAGTTTTTTCGAGTTTTGATCGTCATTTTTAGGAAAACCGTAAGTCCGATCAGTCTGAAAAGATATAGCAACGCGAGTCAGATCAGTTTGAGTGTCTGTGCCGAGTTTGGAGTATGTGGAGTTAAAGCTCTAGGAGGAGTTTGAGTTGTAAATTTTTAGGGTCAGAAGAATAATAATAACTAGATGCAAAAGTTCGTCGAGACAAACTTTAAGTTGGCTTGAGAAAGTTTGTACTGGAAAGTTTGAAGTTTAAAGTAGTTTGAAGATTAAAGTAGTTTGAAGTTTAATTTAGTTTAAAGTTTAATTTAGTTTAAAGTTTAAATTAGTCTAAAGTTTAAATTAGTTTGAAGTTTAAATTAGTTTAAAGTTTAAATTAGTCTAAAGTTTAAATTAGTTTGAAGTAAATTAGTTTAAAGTTGAAAGTAGTTTAAAGTTTAAATTAGTTTGAAGTTTAAATTAGCTTAAAGTTTTAATTAGTTTAAAGTTTAAAGTAGTTTAAAGTTAAAAAGTTGTTGGGGGTTTTCTAGTGGGTTGCTAAGGTGTTCTGGGTGGTTGCTATGGTGTTGCTAGGCGGTTGCTAAGGTATTTTGACTGGTTGCTGGGGTGTTCGGGGTGGTTGCTAGGGTATTCTGGTTGGTTGCTAGGGTGTTGCTAAGCGGTTGCTAGGGTATTTTAGGTGGTTGCTATGGTGTTGCTAGGCGGTTGCTAAGGTATTTTGGGTGGTTGCTAGGGTGTTGCTAGGCGGTTGCTATGGGAATTCTGGTTGGCTGCTATGGTGTTGCTAGGTGGTTGCTAGGGTATTCTGGTTGGTTGCTAGGCGGTTGCTAGGGTGTTCTGGGTGGTTGCTAGGGTGTTGCTAAGCGGTTTCTAGGGTATTTTGGGTGGTTGCTAGGGTGTTGCTAGGTGGTTGCTAAGGTATTTTGGGTGGTTGCTAGGGTGTTGCTAGGGTGTTCTGGGTGGTTGCTATGCTGTTGCTAGGTGGTTGCTAGGGTATTCTGGTTGGTTGCTAGGAGGTTGCTAGGGTGTTGCTAAGCGGTTGCTAGGGTATTTTGGGTGGTTGCTATGGTGTTGCTAGGTGGTTGCTAAGGTATTTTGCCTGGTTGCTAGGGTGTTCGGGGTGGTTGCTCTGGTGTTGCTAGGCGGTTGCTAAGGTATTTTGGGTGTTTGCTAGGTGGTTTCTAGGGTGTTCTGGGTGGTTGCTATGGTGTTGCTAGGCGGTTGCTAGGGTGTTCTAGGTGGTTGCTATGATGTTGCTAGGCGGTAGCTAGGGTGTTCTGGGTGGTTGCTATGGTGTTGCTAGGCAGTTGCTAGGGTATAATGGGTGGTTGCTAGGGTGTTGCTAGGCGGTTGCTAGGGTATTCTGGGTGGTTGCTATGGTGTTGCTAGGCGGTTGCTAGGGTGTTCTGGGTGGTTGTTATGCTGTTGCTAGGTGGTTGCTAGGGTGTTCTGGGTGGTTGTTAGGCGGTTGCTAGGGTGTTCTGGGTAGTTGCTATGGTGCTGCTAGGCGGTTGCTAAGGTATTCTGGGTGGTTGCTAGGCGGTTGCTAGGGTGTTCTGGGTGGTTGCTATGCTGTTGCTAGGCGGTTGCTAGGGTATTCTGGGTGGTTGCTAGGTGGTTACTAGGGTGTTTTGGGTGGTTGCTATACTGTTGCTAGGGTGTTCTGGGTGGTTGCTATGCTGTTGCTAGGCGGTTGCTAGGGTGTTTTGGTGGTTGCTATGCTGTTGCTAGCCGGTTGCTATGGTGTTTTGGTGGTTGCTATGCTGTTGCTAGGGTATTATGGGGGGTTGCTAGGGTGTTGCTAGGCGGTTGCCAGGGTGTTCTAGGTGGTTGCTATGATGTTGCTAGGCGGTTGCTAGGGTGTTTTGGTGGTTGCTATGGTGTTGCTAGGCAGTTGCTAGGGTATTCTGGTTGGTTGCTATGGTGTTGCTAGGTGTTGCTATGCTGTTGCTAGGCGGTTGCTAGGGTATTCTGGGGGTTGTTAGGGTGTTGCTAGGCGGTTGCTAGGGTGTTCTAGGTGGTTGCTATGATGTTGCTAGGCGGTTGCTAGGGTGTTCTGGGTGGTTGCTATGGTGTTGCTAGGCAGTTGCTAGGGTATGCTTGGTGGTTGCTAGGGTGTTGCTAGGTGGTTGCTAGGGTATTCTAGGTGGTTGCTAGGGTGTTGCTAGGCGGTTGCTAGGGTGTTTTGGTGGTTGCTATGGTGTTGCTAGGCGGTTACTAAGGTATTCTGGGTGGTTGCTAGGCGGTTGCTAGGGTGTTCTGGGTGGTTGCTATGGTGTTGCTAGGCGGTTACTAGGCGGTTGCTAGGGTGTTCTGGGCGGTTGCTATGGTGTTGCTAGGTGGTTGGTAGTTGTCACAGATGGTTACTATGGAGTCTTTATAGAGTTCTTAGCATGATCTTGGCATGATATAGCACTTAACTAATCGTTATTAGCATGTAGCTATTCAGTGCTAGCATGTGTAGCATGTTGGAAGTGCTGTTTGCTAGCATGAGTCAAAAGAGCCAAACCTCATCTCTATACGATGTTCTGATACAGAGATATAGGTCTTGCAAAACGGTTGCTAGGGTACTCAAGTTTGGTTGCTATGGAGTTGCTTGGGAGCTGGAAGCTTTAAACTTAATAAGTTTAAAGTGGTTTGAAGTTTAAAGTAGTTTACGAGTTTTTGAGTTTTGAGTTTATAAGTTTAAATGAGTTTAGAGTTTATAAGTTTTAATGAGTTTAGAGTTTATAAGTTTAAATGAGTTTAAGAGTTCAGAGTTTATTAATTTATGAGTTTAAGAGTTCATAAGTCTATAAGTTAATAAGTTAATTAGTTTATAAGTGTATGAGTTTAGAGTTTATTAGTTTAAATGAGTCTCAATGGCTCATATAGTATATAGAATGGCAGTTTGGTTTAGTCTTCAAGGTGTTTAGATTTAAATTTTGTCGGTTTGAATTTTTTAGAACTCCCCACTGTAAGTTAATGGGAGTTTTTGAATGAGTTTTTTCGAGTTTTGATCGTCATTTTTAGGAAAACCTTAAGTCCGATCAGTCTGAAAAGATATAGCAACGCGAGTCAGATCAGTTTGAGTGTCTGTGCCGAGTTTGGAGTATGTGGAGTTAAAGCTCTAGGAGGAGTTTGAGTTGTAAATTTTTACGGTCAGAATAATAATAATAATAATAATAATAATAATAATAATAATAATAATAATAAGTTTAAATAGGATTTCAATATGTTGGCTCTCTCAAGCCAACTTAATAATAAGTTTAAATAGGATTTCAGTAAGTTGGCTCTCTCAAGCCAACTTAATAATAAGTTTAAATAGGATTTCAATATGTTGGCTCTCTCAAGCCAACTTAATAAGTTTAAATAGGATTTCAATATGTTGGCTCTCTCAAGCCAACTTAATAATAAGTTTAAATAGGATTTCAGTAAGTTGGCTCTCTCAAGCCAACTTAACTAGATGCAAAAGTTCGTCGAGACAAACTTTAAGTTGGCTTGAGAAAGTTTGGACCAGAACGTTTTTTGCTAGGCGGTTGCTAGGGTGTTCTGGGTGGTTGCTATGGTGTTGCTAGGCGGTTGCTAAGGTATTTTGGGTGGTTGCTAGGCGGTTGCTAGGCTTTCTGGGTGGTTGCTAGGGTGTTGCTAGGCGGTTGCTAGGGTGTTCTGGGTGGTTGCTAGGTGGTTGCTAGGGTGTTTTGGGTGGTTGCTAGGCGGTTGCTAGGGTGTTCTGGGTGGTTGCTATGGTGTTGCTATGCGGTTGCTAAGGTATTCTGGGTGGTTGCTAGGCGGTTGCTAGGGTGTTCTGGGTGGTTGCTATGCTGTTGCTAGGTGGTTGCTAGGGTATTCTGGGTGGTTGCTAGGGTGTTCTGGGTGGTTGCTATGGTGTTGCTATGCGGTTGCTAAGGTATTCTGGGTGGTTGCTAGGCGGTTGCTAGGGTGTTCTGGGTGGTTGCTATGCTGTTGCTAGGTGGTTGCTAGGGTATTCTGGTTGGTTGCTAGGGTGTTTTGGGTGGTTGCTATGGTGTTGCTAGGGTATTCTGGTTGGTTGCTAGGGTGGTTGCTAGGCGGTTGCTAGGGTGTTCTGGGTGGTTGCTATGGTGTTGCTAGGCGGTTGCTAGGGTGTTCTGGGTGGTTGCTAGGCGGTTGCTAGGGTGTTCTATGTGGTTGCTATGGTGTTGCTAGGCGGTTGCTAGGGTGTTCTGGGTGGTTGCTAGGTGGTTGCTAAGGTATTCAGGGCGGTTGATATGGTGTTACTAGGTGGTTGGTCGTTGTCACAGATGGTTACTCTGGAGTTTTTATAGAGTTCTTAGAATGATTTAACACTTAACTAATCGCTATTAGCATGTAGCTATTCACTGCTAGCATGTGTAGCATGTTGGAAGTGCTGTTTGCTAGCATGAGTCAAAAGAGCCAAACCTCATCTCTATACGATGTTCTGATACAGAGATATAGGTCTTGCAAAACGGTTGCTAGGGTACTCAAGTTTGGTTGCTATGGAGTTGCTTGGGAGCTGGGAGCTTTAAACGTAAGAAGTTCAAAGTGGTTTGAAGTTTAAAGTAGTTGACAGTAGTTTGAAGTTCATGACAGATAGATAGATAAATAAGTTAGATACACACACACACACACACACACACACGCACACACACACACACACACACACACACTAACTCGCTCACACACTCACTCAGACACACACATGCACACTCAAGAGTTTATGAGTTTAGAGTTTATAAGTGTATAAATGGATGAGTTTATAAGTGTACAAGTTTTTGAGTTTAGTTTATAAGTTTAAATGAGTTTTGAGTTTATAAATTTAAATGAGTTTAAGAGTTCAGAGTTTATTAATTTATGAGTTTTAGAGTTCATAAGTCTATGAATTCATGAGTTTATAAGTTAATTAGTTTATAAGTGTATGAGTTTAGAGTTTATTAGTTTAAATGAGTCTCAATGGCTCATATAGTATATAGAACGGCAGTTTGGTTTAGTCTTCAAGGTATTTTGATTTGAATTTTCGTCGGTTGGTCAGTTTGAATCTAAATTTGAATTTTTTAGAACTCCACAATGCAAGTCAATGGGAGTTTTTGAATGAGTTTTTCCGAGTTTTGATCATCATTTTTAGGAAAACCGTAAGTCCGATCAGTCTGAAAAGATATAGCAACGCGAGTCAGATCAGTTTGAGTGTCTGAGCCGAATTTGGAGTATGTAGAGTTAAAGCTCTAGGAGGAGTTTGAGTTGTAAATTTTTACGGTCAGAAGAATAATAATAATAACTAGATGCAAAAGTTTGTCGAGACAAACTTTAAGTTGGCTTGAGAAAGTTTGGACCAGAACTTTTTTTGCTAGACGGTTGCTAGGGTCTTTTGGGTGGTTGCTAGGCGGTTGCTAGGGTCTTTTGGGTGGTTGCTATGCTGTTTCTAGGTGGTTGCTAGGGTATTCTGGGTGGTTGCTAGGCGGTTGCTAGGGTGTTTTGGGTGGTTGCTAGGCGGTTGCTAGGGTGTTCTGGGTGGTTGCTATGGTGTTGCTAGGGTGTTCTGGGTGGTTGCTAGGCGGTTGCTAGGGTATTCTTGGTGGTTGCTAGGCGGTTGCTAGGGTGTTCTGGGTGGTTGATATGGTGTTGCTAGGCGGTTGCTAAGGTATTCTGGGTGGTTGCTAGGTGGTTGCTAGGGTGTTCTGAGTGGTTGCTATGCTGTTGCTAGGGTGTTCTGGGTGGTTGCTAGGCGGTTGCTAGGGTGTTCTGGGTGGTTGCTATGGTGTTGCTAGGCGGTTGCTAGGGTATTCTGGGTGGTTGCTATGGTGTTGCTAGGCGGTTGCTAGGGTGTTCTGAGTGGTTGCTAAGTGCTAGGCGGTTGCTAGGGTATTCTGGGTGGTTGCTATGGTGTTGCTAGGCGGTTGCTAGGGTGTTCTGGTTGGTTGCTAGGCGGTTGCTAGGGTGTTGTTAGGCGGTTGCTAGGGTGTTCTGGGTGGTTGCTATGGTGTTGCTAGGCGGTTGCTAAGGTATTCTGGGTGGTTGCTAGGCGGTTGCTAGGTGGTTGCTAGGGTATTCTGGGTGGTTGCTAAGCGGTTGCTAGGGTATTCTGGGTGGTTGCTAGGCAGTTGCTAGGGTGTTCTGGGTGGTTGCTATGGTGTTGCTAGGTGGTTGCTAGGGTGTTCTGGGTGGTTGCTAGGCGGTTGCTAGGGTGTTCTGGGTGGTTGCTATGGTGTTGCTAAGGTATTCTGGGTGGTTGCTAGACAGTTGCTAGGCGGTTGCTAGGGTATTCTGGGTGGTTGCTAGGCAGTTGCTAGGGTGTTCTGGGTCGTTGCTATGGTGTTGCTAGGTGGTTGCTAGGGTATTCTGGGTGGTTGCTAGGCAGTTGCTAGGGTGTTCTGGGTGGTTGGTATGGTGTTGCTAGGTGGTTGCTAGGGTGTTCTGGGTGGTTGCTATGGTGTTGCTAGGTGGTTGGTAGTTGTCACAGATGGTTACTATGGAGTTTTGACATAGTTGTTTGCATGATCTTGGCATGATTTAGCACTTAACTAATCGCTATTAGCATGTAGCTATTCACTGCTAGCATGTATAGCATGTTGGAAGTGCTGTTTGCTAGCATGAGTCAAAAGAGCCAAACCTCATCTCTATACGATGTTCTGATACAGAGATATAGGTCTTCCAAAACGGTTGCTAGGGTACTCAAGTTTGGTTGCTATGGAGTTGCTTGGGAGCTGGAAGCTTTAACTTAAGTTTAAAGTGGTGTGAAGTTTAAAGTAGTTTACGAGTTTTGAGTTTACAAGTTTAAATGAGTTTAGAGTTTAAGTTTAAATGAGTTTAGTGTGTGTGTGTGTGTGTGTGTGTGTGTGTGTGTGTGTGTGTGTGTGTGTGACACACACACATACTCAGAGTTTATGAGTTTAGAGTTTATAAGTGTATAAATTGATGAGTTTATAAGTGTTAGAGTTTTTGAGTTTAGAGTTTATAAGTTTAAATGAGTTTAGAGTTTATAAGTTTAAATGAGTTTAAGAGTTCAGAGTTTATTAATTTATGAGTTTAAGAGTTCATAAGTCTATGAATTCATGAGTTTATAAGTTAATTAGTTTATAAGTGTATGAGTTTAGAGTTCATTAGTTTAAATGAGTCTCAATGGCTCATATAGTATATAGAACGGCAGTTTGGTTTAGTCTTCAAGGTATTTTGATTTGAATTTTCGTCGGTTGGTGAGTTTGAATCTAAATTTGAATTTTTTAGAACTCCCCAATGCAAGTCAATGGGAGTTTTTCCGAGTTTTGATCGTCATTTTTAGGAAAACCGTAAGTCCGATCAGTCTGAAAAGATATAGCAACGCGAGTCAGATCAGTTTGAGTGTCTGAGCCGAGTTTGGAGTATGTAGAGTTAAAGCTCTAGGAGGAGTTTCATATAGAAATTTTAGTCTCGGAATAATAATAATAACTAGAATGTACATTTCCTGAAGAAAATGTGAAATGGTGCTTGCAGTGGCAAAACTCTCCACTCGGTTGCTAGGGTGTTGTACATGATTGCATACGAGCCAACAACCATGTCTGTACAATGTTGTGGAGCTGAAATATAGCTTCTATATGTTGCAATATGGTTTATATGTGGCTCTAAACGGTTGCTAGGGTGTTCTGGGTGGTTGCTAGGGCGCTGCTAGGCAGTTGCTAGGGTATTCTGGGTGGTTGCTAGGGCATTGCTAGGGTGTTATGGGTGGTTGCTATGGTGTTAGGCAGTTGCTATGGTATTCTGGGTGGTTGCTAGGGCGTTGCTAGGCAGTTGCTATGGTATTCTGGGTGGTTGCTAGGGCGTTGCTAGGCAGTTGCTAGGGTGTTCTGGGTGGTTGCTAGGCAGTTGCTAGGGTTTTCATGGTGGTTGCTAGGCAGTTGCTAGGTGGTTGCTAGGGTGTTCTGGGCGGTTGCTATGGTGTTGCTAAGCAGTTTCTAAGGTGTTCTGGTTGGTTGCTAGGTGGTTGCTAGGGTGTTGCTAGGTGGTTGCTAGGGTGTTCTGGGTGGTTGCTAGGGTATTCTTGGTGGTTGCTAGGGCGTTGCTAGGGTGTTCTGGGTGGTTGCTAGGGCGTTGCTAGGTGGTTGCTAAGGTGTTCTGGGTGGTTGCTATGGTGTTGCTAGGCGGTTGCTAGGGTATTCTGGGTGGTTGCTAGGCGGTTGCTAGGGTATTCTTGGTGGTTGCTAGGGCGTTGCTAGGTGGTTGCTAGGGTGTTCTGGGTGGTTGCTATGGTGTTGCTAGGCAGTTGCTATGGTATTTTGGGTGGATGCTAGGGCGTTGCTAGGGTGTTCTGGGTGGTTGCTAGGCAGTTGCTAGGTGTTCTGGGGGGTTGCTAGACAGTTGCTAGGGTGTTCTGGGTGGTTGCTACGGTATTTTTGATGGTTACTAGAGCGTTTCTAGACGTTGCTAGGGTGTTCAGGATGGTTGCTAAGGTATTTGTTTTGTTGCTATGGTGTTACTAGGTGGTTGGTAGTTGTCAAAGATGGTTACTATGGAGTTTTTATAGAGTTATTAAAATCTTTAATAACGAGTGCCTTCAGTACGGCACTCGGCCTACGGCCTCGTGCCTATGGCCGAATAAGCACAAGCATGGAGCAATATCGCAAGGCCACAAGTGTAATATTGCGTTAAAAAATACAAAAAAATTAAAAAAAATTTTTTTTTTGTTTTAGGGTGGTTGCTAGGGAGCTCTTAGTGGTTGCTAGGGTGCTGAAACTGGTTGCTAGGGTGTAGCTATGAAGATTTTAGGCCATTAATTATTGGCTGCTTGATAATATAAATCCTCTGAGGGAGAGAGAGAGGGAGAGACGCAGGGGTGTCAGGCCCTTTGGAGTCTGTGTGTGTGAAAACGGCAGTTGGGATTCAAATATTTTTAGAACTCCCAATGTAAAGTCAATGGGGACTTTTTTGGCCGCTTTTTCGTCCGCTGTGCGAACATCGTACACCCGATCGCTTAGAAAAGTCATAGCACACCTCTCCTCAATGAGCCGGTCGATTTGACACCTCACTCAGGAGCCTGTGACAAACGGTGCGGGGCGCATTACGCGCCAAACTTTTGTCCAGAATAATAATAATAAGAAGAATATTAAGTATGCAAGAGAACACTAATGATGCCTTGCTTTCAGCAAGCACCATTAATAAGTTTAAATAGGATTTCAATATGTTGGCTCTCTCAAGCCAACTTAATAATAACTAGATGCAAAAGTTCGTCGAGACAAACTTTAAGTTGGCTTGAGAAAGTTTGGACCAGAACGCTTTTTGCTAGGCGGTTGCTAGGGTCTTTTGGGTGGTTGCTATGCTGTTTCTAGGCGGTTGCTAGGGTATTCTGGGTGGTTGCTAGGCGGTTGCTAGGATATTTTGGGTGGTTGCTAGGGTCTTTTGGGTGGTTGCTAGGCGGTTGCTAGGGTGTTCTGGGTGGTTGCTATGGTGTTCTAAGTTATTTTGGGTGGTTGATAGGGTGTTCTGAGTGGTTGCTATGGTGTTGCTAGGGTGTTCTGGATGGTTGTTAGGCAGTTGCTAGGGTGTTCTGAGTGGTTGTTATGGTGTTGCTAGGCGGTTGCTAAGGTATTCTGGGTGGTTGCTAGGCGGTTGCTAGGGTATTCTGGGTGGTTGCTATGGTGTTGCTAGGCGGTTGCTAGGGTGTTTTGGGTGGTTGCTAGGCGGTTGCTAGGGTATTCTGGGTGGTTGCTATGGTGTTGCTAGGCGGTTGCTAAGGTATTCTGGGTGGTTGCTAGGCGGTTGCTAGGGTGTTCTGGGTGGTTGCTATGGTGTTGCTAGGGTGTTCGGTGTGGTTGCTAGGCGGTTGCTAGGGAGTTCTGGGTGGTTGCTATGGTGTTGCTAGGCAGTTGTTAGGGTGTTCTGGGTTGTTGCTAGGCAGTTGCTAGGTGTTCTGGGTGGTTGCTAGGCAGTTGCTAGGGTGTTCTGGCTGTTTGCTAGGTGTTCTGGGTGGTTGCTATGGTGTTACTAGGCGGTTGCTAGGGTATTCTGGGTGGTTGCTAGGTGGTTGCTAGGGTGTTCTGGGCGGTTGCTATAGTGTTACTAGGTGGTTGGTAGTTGTCACAGATGGTTACTATGGAGTTTTTATAGAGTTCTTAGCATGATCTAGCATTTAACTAATCGCTATTAGCATGTAGCTATTCACTGCTAGCATGTGTAGCATGTTGGAAGTGCTGTTTGCTAGCATGAGTCAAAAGAGCCAAACCTCATCTCTATACGATGTTCTGATGCAGAGATATAGGTCTTGCAAAACGGTTGCTAGGGTACTCAAGTTTGGTTGCTATGGAGTTGCTTGGGAGCTGGAAGCTTTAAACTTAATAAGTTTAAAGTGGTTTGAAGTTTAAAGTAGTTTACGAGTTTTTGAGTTTTGAGTTTATAAGTTTAAATGAGTTTAGAGTGTGTGTGTGTGTGTGTGTGTGTGTGTGTGTGTGTGTGTGTGTGTGTGTGTACACACACACACTCAGAGTTTATGAGTTTAGAGTTTATAAGTGTATAAATGGATGAGTTTATAAGTGTACAAGTTTTTGAGTTTAGTTTATATGTTTAAATGAGTTTTGAGTTTATAAATTTAAATGAGTTTAAGAGTTCAGAGTTTATTAATTTATGAGTTTAAGAGTTCATAAGTCTATGAATTCATGAGTTTATAAGTTAATTAGTTTATAAGTGTATGAGTTTAGAATGCATTAGTTTAAATGAGTCTCAATGGCTCTTGTAGTATATAGAATGGCAGTTTGGTTTAGTCTTCAAGGTATTTTGATTTGAATTTTCGTCGGTTGGTCAGTTTGAATCTAAATTTGAATTTTTTAGAACTCCCCAATGTAAGTCAATGGGAGTTTTTGAATGAGTTTTTCCGAGTTTTGATCGTCATTTTTAGGAAAACCGTAAGTCCGATCAGTCTGAAAAGATATAGCAACGCGAGTCAGATCAGTTTGAGTGTCTGAGCCGAATTTGGAGTATGTAGAGTTAAAGCTCTAGGAGGAGTTTGAGTTGTAAATTTTTACGGTCAGAAGAATAATAATAATAATAATAAGTTTAAATAGGATTTCAATATGTTGGCTCTCTCAAGCCAACTTAATAATAAGTTTAAATAGGATTTCAGTAAGTTGGCTCTCTCAAGCCAACTTAATAATAATAACTAGATGCAAAAGTTCGTCGAGACAAACTTTAAGTTGGCTTGAGAAAGTTTGGACCAGAACACTTTTTGCTAGGCGGTTGCTAGGGTCTTTTGGGTGGTTGCTAGGCGGTTGCTAGGGTCTTTTGGGTGGTTGCTATGCTGTTTCTAGGCGGTTGCTAGGGTATTCTGGGTGGTTGCTAGGTGGTTGCTAGGGTGTTTTGGGTGGTTGCTAGGCGGTTGCTAGGGTGTCCTGGGTGGTTGCTATGGTGTTGCTAGGCGGTTGCTAGGGTGTTCTGGGTGGTTGCTATGGTGTTGCTAGGCGGTTGCTAGGGTATTCTTGGTGATTGCTAGGAGGTTGCTAGGGTGTTCTGGGTGGTTGATATGGTGTTGCTAGGCGGTTGCTAAGGGATTCTGGGTGGTTGCTAGGCGGTTGCTAGGGTGTTCTGAGTGGTTGCTATGCTGTTGCTAGGGTGTTCTGGGTGGTTGCTAGGCGGTTGCTAGGGTGTTCTGGGTGGTTGCTATGGTGTTGCTAGGCGGTTGCTAGGGTATTCTGGGTGGTTGCTAGGCGGTTGCTAGGGTGTTCTGGGTTGTTGCTATGGTGTTGCTAGGCGGTTGCTAGGGTGTTCTTGGTGGTTGCTATGGTGTTGCTAGGCGGTTGCTAGGGTATTCTTGGTGGTTGCTAGGCGGTTGCTAGGGTGGTCTGGGTGGTTGATATGGTGTTGCTAGGCGGTTGCTAAGGTATTCTGGGTGGTTGCTAGGCGGTTGCTAGGGTGTTCTGAGTGGTTGCTATGCTGTTGCTAGGGTGTTCTGGGTGGTTGCTAGGCGGTTGCTAGGGTGTTCTGGGTGGTTGCTATGGTGTTGCTAGGCGGTTGCTAGGGTATTCTGGGTGGTTGCTAGGCGGTTGCTAGGGTGTTCTGGGTGGTTGCTATGGTGTTGCTAGGCGGTTGCTAGGGTATTCTGAGTGGTTGCTAGGCGGTTGCTAGGGTGTTCTGGGTGGTTGCTATGGTGTTGCTAGGCGGTTGCTAGGGTATTCTGGGCGGTTACTAGGCGGTTGCTAGGGTGTTCTGGGCGGTTGCTATGGTGTTGCTAGGTGGTTGGTAGTTGTCACAGATGGTTACTATGGAGTCTTTATAGAGTTCTTAGCATGATCTTGGCATGATATAGCACTTAACTAATCGTTATTAGCATGTAGCTATTCAGTGCTAGCATGTGTAGCATGTTGGAAGTGCTGTTTGCTAGCATGAGTCAAAAGAGCCAAACCTCATCTCTATACGATGTTCTGATACAGAGATATAGGTCTTGCAAAACGGTTGCTAGGGTACTCAAGTTTGGTTGCTATGGAGTTGCTTGGGAGCTGGAAGCTTTAAACTTAAGAAGTGGTTTGAAGTTTAAAGTAGTTTACGAGAATTTGAGTTTTGAGTTTAAATGAGTTTAGAGTTTAAGTTTAAATGAGTTTAGTGTGTGTGTGTGTGTGTGTGTGTGTGTGTGAACACACACACACACACACACACACACACACACAGAGTTTATGATTTTAGAGTTTATAAGTGTATAAATTGATGAGTTTATAAGTGTAAGAGTTTTTGAGTTTAGAGTTTATACGTTTTAAATGAGTTTAGAGTTTATAAGTTTTAATGAGTTTAGAGTTTATAAGTTTAAATGAGTTTAAGAGTTCAGAGTTTATTAATTTATGAGTTTAAGAGTTCATAAGTCTATGAATTCATGAGTTTATAAGTTAATTAGTTTATAAGTGTATGAGTTTAGAGTTTATTAGTTTAAATGAGTCTCAATGGCTCATATAGTATATAGAATGGCAGTTTGGTTTAGTCTTCAAGGTGTTTAGATTTAAATTTTGTCGGTTTGAATTTTTTAGAACTCCCCAATGTAAGTCAATGGGAGTTTTTGAATGAGTTTTTTCGAGTTTTGATCGTCATTTTTAGGAAAACCGTAAGTCCGATCAGTCTGAAAAGATATAGCACACCGAGTCAGATCAGTTTGAGTGTCTGTGCCGAGTTTGGAGTATGTGGAGTTAAAGCTCTAGGAGGAGTTTGAGTTGTAAATTTTTACGCTCAGAATAATAATAATAATAATAACTAGATTAAAAAGTTCGTCGAGACAAACTTTAAGTTGGCTTGAGAAAGTTTGTACTGGAAAGTTTGAAGTTTAAAGTAGTTTGAAGATTAAAGTAGTTTGAAGTTTAATTTAGTTTAAAGTTTAATTTAGTTTAAAGTTTAAATTAGTCTAAAGTTTAAATTAGTTTGAAGTTTAAATTAGTTTAAAGTTTAAATTAGTCTAAAGTTTAAATTAGTTTGAAGTAAATTACTTTAAAGTTGAAAATAGTTTAAAGTTAAAATTAGTTTGAAGTTTAAATTAGCTTAAAGTTTTAATTAGTTTAAAGTTTAAAGTAGTTTAAAGTTAAAAAGTTGTTGGGGGTTTTCTAGTGGGTTGCTAAGGTGTTCTGGGTGGTTGCTAGGCGGTTGCTAGGGTGTTCTGGGTGGTTGCTATGGTGTTGCTAGGCGGTTGCTAAGGTATTTTGGCTGGTTGCTAGGGTGTTCGGGGTGGTTGCTAGGGTATTCTGGTTGGTTGCTATGGTGTTGCTAGGGTGTTGCTAAGCGGTTGCTAGGGTATTTTGGGTGGTTGCTATGGTGTTGCTAGGCGGTTGCTAAGGTATTTTGGCTGGTTGCTAGGGTGTTCGGGGTGGTTGCTAGGCGGTTGCTAGGGTGTTCTGGGTGGTTGCTATGGTGTTGCTAGGCGGTTGCTAGGGTGTTCTGGGTGGTTGCTATGGTGTTGCTAGGTGGTTGCTAGGGTATTCTTGGTGGTTGCTAGGCGGTTGCTAGGGTGTTCTGGTTGGTTGCTATGGTGTTGCTAGGCGGTTGCTAGGGTATTCTGGGTGGTTGCTAGGTGGTTGCTAGGTGGTTGCTAGGGTGTTTTGGGTGGTTGCTAGGCGGTTGCTAGGGTGTTCTGGGTGGTTGCTATGGTGTTGCTAGGCGGTTGCTAGGGTGTTCTGGGTGGTTGCTATGGTGTTGCTAGGCGGTTGCTAGGGTATTCTTGGTGGTTGCTAGGCGGTTGCTAGGGTGTTCTGGTTGGTTGCTATGGTGTTGCTAGGCGGTTGCTAGGGTATTCTGGGTGGTTGCTAAGTGGTTGCTAGGGTGTTCTGGTTGGTTGCTATGGTGTTGCTAGGCGGTTGCTAGGGTATTCTGGGTGGTTGCTATGCTGTTGCTAGGGTGTTCTGGGTGGTTGCTAGGCGGTTGCTAGGGTGTTTTGGGTGGTTGCTATGGTGTTGCTAGGCGGTTGCTAGGGTGTTCTGGGTGGTTGCTATGGTGTTGCTAGGCGATTGCTAGGGTGTTCTGGGTGGTTGCTATGGTGTTGCTAGGCGGTTGCTAGGTATTCTGGGCGGTTGCTAGGCAGTTGCTAGGGTGTTCTGGGTGGTTGCTATGATGTTGCTAGGCGGTTGCTAGGGCGTTGCTAGGCGGTTGCTAGGGTGTTCTGGGTGGTTGCTATGGTGTTGCTAGGCGGTTGCTAGGGTGTTTTGGGTGGTTGCTATGCTGTTGCTAGGTGGTTGCTAGGGTATTCTGGGTGGTTGCTAGGCAGTTGCTAGGGTGTTCTGGGTGGTTGCTATGATGTTGCTAGGCGGTTGCTAGGGTGTTGCTAGGCGTTGCTAGGGTGTTTTGGGTGGTTGCTATGGTGTTGCTAGGCAGTTGCTATGGTGTTTTGGGTGGTTGCTAGGTGGTTGCTAGGGTGTTCTGGGTGGTTGCTATGCTGTTGCTAGGTGGTTGCTAGGGTATTCTGGGTGGTTGCTAGGGTGTTCTGGGTGGTTGCTATGGTGTTGCTAGGTGGTTGCTAAGGTATTTAGGGTGGTTGATATGGTGTTACTAGGTGGTTGGTAGTTGTCACAGATGGTTACTATGGAGTTTTTATAGAGTTCTTAGCATGATCTTGGCATGATTTAGCACTTAACTAATTGCTATTAGCATGTAGCTATTCACTGCTAGCATGTGTAGCATGTTGGAAGTTGTGTTTGCTAGCATGAGTCAAAAGAGCCAAACCTCATCTCTATACGATGTTCTGATACAGAGATATAGGTCTTGCAAAACAGTTGCTAGGGTACTCAAGTTTGGTTGCTATGGAGTTGCTTGGGAGCTGGGAGCTTTAAACTTAAGAAGTTTAAAGTGGTTTGAAGTTTAAAGTAGTTTACGAGTTTTAAGTTTGCAAGTTTAAATGAGTTTAGAGTGTGTGTGTGTGTGTGTGTGTGTGTGTGTGTGTGTGTGTGTGTTCACACACACACACACACACACACACACACACACACACACACACACACACACACACTCAGAGTTTATGAGTTTAGAGTTTATAAGTGTATAAATTGATGAGTTTATAAGTGTAAGAGTTTTTGAGTTTAGAGTTTATAAGTTTTAAATGAGTTTAGAGTTTATAAGTTTAAATGAGTTTAAGAGTTCAAAGTTTATTAATTTATGAGTTTAAGAGGTCATAAGTCTATGAATTCATGAGTTTATAAGTTAATTAGTTTATAAGTGTATGAGTTTAGAGTGCATTAGTTTAAATTAGTCTCAATGGCTCATATAGTATATAGAATGGCAGTTTGGTTTAGTCTTCAAGGTGTTTAGATTTAAATTTTTGTCGGTTTGAATTTTTTAGAACTCCCAATGTAAGTCAATGAGAGTTTTTGAATGAGTTTTTTCGAGTTTTGATCGTCATTTTTAGGAAAACCGTAAGTCCGATCAGTCTGAAAAGATATAGCACACCGAGTCAGATCAGTTTGAGTGTCTGTGCCGAGTTTGGAGTATGTGGAGTTAAAGCTCTAGGAGGAGTTTGAGTTGTAAATTTTTACGCTCAGAAGAATAATAATAATAATAATAATAAGTTTAAATAGGATTTCAATATGTTGGCTCTCTCAAGCCAACTTAATAACTAGATTAAAAAGTTCGTCGAGACAAACTTTAAGTTGGCTTGAGAAAGTTTGGACCGGAAAGTTTGAAGTTTAAAGTAGTTTGAAGATTAAAATAGTTTGAAGTTTAATTTAGTTTAAAGTTTAAAGAAGTTTGAAGTTTAATTTAGTTTAAAGTTTAAAGTAGTTTGAAGTTTATAGTTTAAAGTTTAAATTAGTTTGAAGTTTAAAGTAGTTTGAAGTTTAAATTAGTTTAAAGTACCTGAAATGGATTAATGTGATAGATAGATAGATAGATAGATAGATAGATAGATAGATAGATAGATAGATAGATAGATAGATAGATAGATAGATAGATAGATAGATAGATAGATAGATAGATAGATAGATAGATAGATGAGTTTAACTCACACTCGCACATGCACTCACTCACACACAGAACACACACTAACTCACTCAACACTCACTCAGACGCACACACACTTAGTTTTTGAGTTTAGAGTTTACACGTTTAAATTAAGTAAATTTAGCAGTTTGAAGTTTAAATTAGTTTGAAGACACACACACGCACAGACACGCTCACTTGCTCACACACTTTTTCACACACACACACACACACACACACACACACACACACACACACACACACACACACACACACACACACACACACACACACTCACTATCTCACAGACACGCTCACTAACTTTCACACACACACTCACACACATAGACACACACACACTCTCTCACACACACACACCCTCACTAACACACACACACACACACACACACAGACATGCTCACTGTCTCACACACACACACACACACACACACACACACACACACACACACACACTAACTCGCTCTCACACACACACACACACACACACACACACACACACACACTCACTATCTCACAGACACGCTCACTAACTTTCACACACACACTCACACACATAGACACACACACACTCTCTCACACACACACACCCTCACTAACACACACACACACACACACACACACACACACACAGACATGCTCACTGTCTCACACACACACACACACACACACACACTAACTCGCTCTCACACAGACACACTCACACACATAGACACACACACTCTCTCACACACACACACACCCTCGCTAACTCTGACACACACACACTTACGCACACACACACACTCACGCACATACACTCACTCACGGACATACACTCACACATGCACACACACACACACACACACACACACACACACACACACACACACACACACACACAGACATGCTCACTATCTCACACACACTCACACACACGCACACTCAAGAGTTTATGAGTTTAGAGTTTATAAGTGTATCAATTGATGAGTTTATAAGGTTATGAGTTTTTGAGTTTATAAGTTTAAATGAGTTTAAGAGTTCAGAGTTTATTAATTTATGGGTTTAAGAGTTCATAAGTCTATGAATTTATGAGTTTATAAGTTAATTAGTTTATAAGTGTATGAGTTTAGAGTTCATTAGTTTAAATGAGTCTCAATGGCTCATATAGTATATAGAATGGCAGTTTGGTTTAGTCTTCAAGGTGTTTAGATTTAAATTTTCAACACACACACACACACACACACACACACACACACACACTCAAGCACGCACGCACAGACTCTTACTCTCTCACACACACACTATCTCTCACACACACACTCACTCACACACACACACACACACACACACACACACACACACACACACACAGACAAGCTCATTAACACACACACACACACACACACACACACACACACACACACACACACACACACACTCACGCACATAGACACACACTCTCTCTCACACACACACACACTCAGAGTTTATATGAGTTTAGAGTTTATAAGTGTACAAGTTTTTGAGTTAAGAGTTTATAAGTTTAAATGAGTGTGTACGAGTTTTTGAGTTTACACACACACACACACACACACTCACACATAGACACACACATGCTCTCACTAACTCACACACACACACACACACACACACACACACACACACACACACACACACACACACACACACAGACATGCACACTGTCTCACACACACACACACACACACACACACACACACACGCTCTCACTAACTCACACACACACACCCTCACTAACTCACACACACACACACACACACACACACACACACACACACACACACACACACACACACACACACACTAACTCGCTCTCACACATACACAGACACGCTCACACACATAGACACACACACACTCTCACACACCCTCGCTAACTCTCTCTCTCACACACACACACACACACACACACACACACACACACTCACGCACATACACTCACTCACGGACATACACTCACACATGCACACACACACACACACACACACACACACACACACACACACACACAAACACACACACTCACTCACGGATATACACTCACACATGCACACACACACACACACACACACACACACACACACACACACACACACACAGACATGCTCACTATCTCACACACACACACACACACACACACACACACACACACATACACGCGCACACACTCACACACACACACTAACTCGCTCTCACATAGACACACACACACTCTCTCTCTCTCACACACACACACACACACACTCACTCACGGACATACACTCACACATGCACACACACACACACACACACACACACACACACACACACACACACACACACACACACACACACACACACACAGACATGCTCACTATCTCACACACACACACACACACACACACACTCTCTCTCTCTCACACACACATACACGTGCACACACTCACACTAACTCGCTCTCACGTAGACACACACACTCTCTCTCTCACACACACACACACACACACACACACACACACACACTCAGTCACGCACATATACTCACTCACACACAGACACACACACCCTCACTAACTCACACACACACACACCCTCACTAACACACACACAGACATGCTCACTGTCTCACACACACACACACACACACACACACACACACACACACACACACACATCACGCACATACACTCACACAAGCACACACTAAGTCACTCACTCACACACACACTTAGAGTTTTTGAGTTTAGAGTTCACTAACACACACACAGACACACACACACCCTCACTAACACACACAGACACACACACACACTAACTCACACACACACACACACACACACACACACACTCACGCACATACACTCACTCACGCACATACACTCACTCACACAGTTTCTTTTACACACACACACACACACACACACACAAAGACACGCTTGCTAACTCACACACACACACTTACACACACACACACACACACACACACACACACACACACACACACTCTCACACACACACACACACACACACACACACACACACACACACTCACACACACACACACACACTAACTCGCTCACACACTCAGACACACACACTCAAGAGTTTGAGTTTAGAGTTTATAAGTGTATAAATTGATGAGTTTATAAGTGTATGAGTTTTTGAGTTTATAAGTTTAAATGAGTTTAAGAGTTCAGAGTTTATTAATTTATGAGTTTAAGAGTTCATAAGTCTATGAATTCATGAGTTTATAAGTTAATTAGTTTATAAGTGTATGAGTTTTATAATTTATTAGTTTAATTGAGTCTCAGTGGCACATATAGTATATAGAATGGCAGTTTGGTTTAGTCTTCAAGGTGTTTAGATTTGAATTTTTGTCGGTTTGAATTTTTTAGAACTCCCAATGTAAGTCAATGGGAGTTTTTGAATGAGTTTTTCCGAGTTTTGATCGGCATTTTTAGGAAAACCGTAAGTCCGATCAGTCTGAAAAGATATAGCACACCGAGTCAGATCAGTTTGAGTGTCTGTGCCGATTTTGGAGTATGTGGAGTTAAAGCTCTAGGAGGAGTTTGAGTTGTAAATTTTTACGCTCAGAAGAATAATAATAATAATAATAATAATAAGTTTAAATAGGATTTCAATATGTTGGCTCTCTCAAGCCAACTTAACTAGATGCAAAAGTTCGTCGAGACAAACTTTAAGTTGGCTTGAGAAAGTTTGGACCAGAACGCTTTTTGCTAGGCGGTTGCTAGGGTCTTTTGGGTGGTTGCTAGGCGGTTGCTAGGGTCTTTTGGGTGGTTGCTATGCTGTTTCTAGGCGGTTGCTAGGGTATTCTGGGTGGTTGCTAGGCGGTTGCTAGGGTGTTTTGGGTGGTTGCTAGGCGGTTGCTAGGGTGTTCTGGGTGGTTGCTATGGTGTTGCTAGGCGGTTGCTAGGGTGTTCTGGGTGGTTGCTATGGTGTTGCTAGGCGGTTGCTAGGGTATTCTTGGTGGTTGCTAGGCGGTTGCTAGGGTGTTCTGGGTGGTTGATATGGTGTTGCTAGGCGGTTGCTAAGGTATTCTGGGTGGTTGCTAGGCGGTTGCTAGTGTGTTCTGAGTGGTTGCTATGGTGTTGCTAGGGTGTTCTGGGTGGTTGCTAGGCGGTTGCTAGGGTGTTCTGGGTGGTTGCTATGGTGTTGCTAGGCGGTTGCTAGGGTATTCTGGGTTGTTGCTAGGCGGTTGCTAGGGTGTTCTGGGTGGTTGCTATGGTGTTGCTAGGCGGTTGCTAGGGTATTCTGAGTGGTTGCCAAGCGGTTGCTAGGGTGTTGCTAGGCGGTTGCTAAGGTATTCTGGGTGGTTGCTAGGCGGTTGCTAGGGTGTTCTGAGTGGTTGCTATGCTGTTGCTAGGGTGTTCTGGGTGGTTGCTAGGCGGTTGCTAGGGTGTTCTGGGTGGTTGCTATGGTGTTGCTAGGCGGTTGCTAGGGTATTCTGGGTGGTTGCTAGGCGGTTGCTAGGGTGTTCTGGGTGGTTGCTATGGTGTTGCTAGGCGGTTGCTAGGGTATTCTGAGTGGTTGCTAGGCGGTTGCTAGGGTGTTCTGGGTGGTTGCTATGGTGTTGCAAGGCGGTTGCTAAGGTATTCTGGGTGGTTGCTAGGCGGTTGCTAGGGTGTTCTGGGCTGTTGCTATGGTGTTACTAGGTGGTTGGTAGTTGTCACAGATGGTTACTATGGAGTTTTTATAGAGTTCTTAGCATGATCTTGGCATGATTTAGCACTTAACTAATCGCTATTAGCATGTAGCTATTCACTGCTAGCATGTGTAGCATGTTGGAAGTGCTGTTTGCTAGCATGAGTCAAAAGAGCCAAACCTCATCTCTATACGATGTTCTGATGCAGAGATATAGGTCTTGCAAAACGGTTGCTAGGGTACTCAAGTTTGGTTGCTATGGAGTTGCTTGGGAGCTTGAAGCTTTAAACTTAATAAGTTTAAAGTGGTTTGAAGTTTAAAGTAGTTTACGAGTTTTTGAGTTTTGAGTTTATAAGTTTAAATGAGTTTAGAGTGTGTGTGTGTGTGTGTGTGTACACACACACACACACACACACACACACACACTCAGAGTTTATGAGTGTAGAGTTTATAAGTGTATAAATGGATGAGTTTATAAGTGTACAAGTTTTTGAGTTTAGTTTATAAGTTTAAATGAGTTTTGAGTTTATAAGTTTAAATGAGTTTAGAGTTTATAAATTTAAATGAGTTTAAGAGTTCAGAGTTTATTAATTTATGAGTTTTAGAGTTCATAAGTCTATGAATTCATGAGTTTATAAGTTAATAAGTTTATAAGTGTATGAGTTTAGAGTGCATTAGTTTAAATGAGTCTCAATGGCTCATATAGTATATAGAATGGCAGTTTGGTTTAGTCTTCAAGGTATTTTGATTTGAATTTTCGTCGGTTTGAATTTTTTAGAACTCCCCAATGTAAGTCAATGGGATTTTTGAATGAGTTTTTTCGAGTTTTGATCGTCATTTTTAGGAAAACCGTAAGTCCGATCAGTCTGAAAAGATATAGCAACGCGAGTCAGAACAGTTTGAGTGTCTGAGCCGAGTTTGGAGTATGTGGAGTTAAAGCTCTAGGAGGAGTTTGAGTTGTAAATTTTTACGGTCAGAAGAATAATAACTAGATGCAAAAGTTCGTCGAGACAAACTTTAAGTTGGCTTGAGAAAGTTTGGACCAGAACGTTTTTTGCTAGGCGGTTGCTAGGGTGTTCTGGGTGGTTGCTATGGTGTTGCTAGGCGGTTGCTAAGGTATTTTGGGTGGTTGCTAGGCGGTTGCTAGGCTTTCTGGGTGGTTGCTAGGGTGTTGCTAGGCGGTTGCTAGGGTGTTCTGGGTGGTTGCTAGGTGGTTGCTAGGGTGTTTTGGGTGGTTGCTAGGCGGTTGCTAGGGTATTCTGGGTGGTTGCTATGGTGTTGCTATGCGGTTGCTAAGGTATTCTGGGTGGTTGCTAGGCGGTTGCTAGAGTGTTCTGGGTGGTTGCTATGCTGTTGCTAGGTGGTTGCTAGGGTATTCTGGGTGGTTGCTAGGGTGTTCTGGGTGGTTGCTATGGTGTTGCTATGCGGTTGCTAAGGTATTCTGGGTGGTTGCTAGGCGGTTGCTAGGGTGTTCTGGGTGGTTGCTATGCTGTTGCTAGGTGGTTGCTAGGGTATTCTGGTTGGTTGCTAGGGTGTTTTGGGTGGTTGCTATGGTGTTGCTAGGTGGTTGCTAGGGTATTCTGGTTGGTTGCTAGGGTGGTTGCTAGGCGGTTGCTAGGGTGTTCTGGGTGGTTGCTATGGTGTTGCTAGGCGGTTGCTAGGGTGTTCTGGGTGGTTGCTAGGCGGTTGCTAGGGTTTTCTGGGTGGTTGCTATGGTGTTGCTAGGCGGTTGCTAGGGTGTTCTGGGTGGTTGCTAGGTGGTTGCTAAGGTATTCAGGGCGGTTGATATGGTGTTACTAGGTGGTTGGTAGTTGTCACAGATGGTTACTCTGGAGTTTTTATAGAGTTCTTAGAATGATTTAACACTTAACTAATCGCTATTAGCATGTAGCTATTCACTGCTAGCATGTGTAGCATGTTGGAAGTGCTGTTTGCTAGCATGAGTCAAAAGAGCCAAACCTCATCTCTATACGATGTTCTGATACAGAGATATAGGTCTTGCAAAACGGTTGCTAGGGTACTCAAGTTTGGTTGCTATGGAGTTGCTTGGGAGCTGGGAGCTTTAAACGTAAGAAGTTTAAAGTGGTTTGAAGTTTAAAGTAGTTGACAGTAGTTTGAAGTTCATGACAGATAGATAGATAAATAAGTTAGATACACACACACACACACACACGCACACACACACACACACACACACACACACTAACTCGCTCACACACTCACTCAGACACACACATGCACACTCAAGAGTTTATGAGTTTAGAGTTTATAAGTGTATAAATGGATGAGTTTATAAGTGTACAAGTTTTTGAGTTTAGTTTATAAGTTTAAATGAGTTTTGAGTTTATAAATTTAAATGAGTTTAAGAGTTCAGAGTTTATTAATTTATGAGTTTTAGAGTTCATAAGACTATGAATTCATGAGTTTATAAGTTAATTAGTTTATAAGTGTATGAGTTTAGAGTGCATTAGTTTAAATGAGTCTCAATGGCTCATATAGTATATAGAACGGCAGTTTGGTTTAGTCTTCAAGGTATTTTGATTTGAATTTTCGTCGGTTGGTCAGTTTGAATCTAAATTTGAATTTTTTAGAACTCCCCAATGCAAGTCAATGGGAGTTTTTGAATGAGTTTTTCCGAGTTTTGATCATCATTTTTAGGAAAACCGTAAGTCCGATCAGTCTGAAAAGATATAGCAACGCGAGTCAGATCAGTTTGAGTGTCTGAGCCGAATTTGGAGTATGTAGAGTTAAAGCTCTAGGAGGAGTTTGAGTTGTAAATTTTTACGGTCAGAAGAATAATAATAACTAGATTAAAAAGTTCGTCGAGACAAACTTTAAGTTGGCTTGAGAAAGCCGGACCAGAAAGTTTAAAGAAGTTTAAAATAGTTTGGAGTTTAAATTAGTTTAAAGTTTAAAGTAGTTTAAAGTTTAAATTAGTTTGAAGTTTAAAGTAGTTTAAAGTCGCCACTCGGTTGCTAGAGTGTGGTACATGATTGCATACGAGCCAACAAACATGTCTGTACGATGTTCTGCTGCTGAGATATGGCTTATTCGTGTTGTTCAGGTGGTTGCTAGGGTGTTGCTAGGGTGTTCTGGGTGGTTGCTATGGTGTTGCTAGGCAGTTGCTAGGGTATTCTGGGTGGTTGCTAGGGCGTTGCTAGGCAGTTGCTAGGGTGTTCTGGGTGGTTGCTAGGGTGTTGCTAGGCGGCTGCTAGGGTGTTCTGTGTGGTTGCTATGGTGTTGCTAGGCGGTTGCTAGGGTATTCTGGGTGGTTGCTAGGGCATTGCTAGGGTGTTCTGGGTGGTTGCTAGGCGGTTGCTAGGGTGTTCTGGGTGGTTGCTAGGCGGTTGCTAGGGTGTTCTGGGTGGTTGCTAGGGCGTTGCTAGGGCGTTGCTAGGCAGTTGATAGGCGGTTGCTAGGGTGTTCTGGGTGGTTGCTAGGCAGTTGCTAGGGTGTTCTGGGTGGTTGCTAGGGCGTTGCTAGGCAGTTGCTAGGGTGTTCTGGGTGGTTGCTAGGCGGTTGCTAGGGTATTCTGGGTGGTTGCTAGGCGGTTGCTAGGGTGTTCTGGGTGGTTGCTAGGGCATTGCTAGGGTATTCTGGGTGGTTGCTAGGGCTTTGCTAGGCAGTTGCTAGGGTGTTCTGGGTGGTTGCTAGGTGGTTGCTAGGGTGTTCTGGGTGGTTGCTATGGTGTTGCTAGGCGGTTGCTAGGGTATTCTGGGTGGTTGCTAGGGCGTTGCTAGGCAGTTGCTAGGGTGTTCTGGGTGGTTGCTATGGTGTTGCTAGGTGGTTGGTAGGGTATTTTGGGTGGTTGCTAGGCAGTTGCTAGGGTGTTCAGGGCGGTTGCTAAGGTGTTACTAAGTTGTTGGTAGTTGTCACAGATGATTACTATTGGAGTTCTTAGCATTTTCTTGGCATGATTTAGCACTTACCTAATCGCTATTAGCATGTAGCTATTCACAGCTAGCATGTGTAACATGTTGGAATTCCTCTTTGCTAGCATGAGTCAAAAGAGCCAACTCCCATCTCTATACGATGTTCTGATGCAGAGAAATAGGTCTTGCAAAATGGTTGCTAGGGTACTCTTTTTGGTTGCTAGGGAGTGGCTTGGCAGGTGCCAATCATGAAACTCCATAGGCTGCTTGTCAGTGTGAATGATATAAACCAACTCCCATTCCTCTGTGACATTCAGAATGAAAGATATCCTCTATGGATTTTGGTTGCTAAGGTGCTCGACAATGGTTGCTATGGCGGGGCTAGCAAGTGTTGTGGTGTCTCATGAATGGCTGTGTGCTGCCCTGAGTCAAACTTGTCTTAACCCCATCTCTTTATGATGTTCTGATGCAGAGATATAGGTCTTGCAAAATGGTTGCTAGGGTGCTCTGTTTGGTTGCTAGGGAGTGGCTTGGCAGCTGCCAATCATAAAACTCCAAAGGCTGCTTGTCAGTATGAATGATATAAACCAACTCCCATGCCTCTGTGGCATTCAGAATGGAAGATATCCCTCTATGGTTTTGGTTGCTAAGCTGCTCGACAATGGTTGTTAGGGAGGGGATAGGAAGTGTTGAGGTGATTCATGATTGGTTGTGTGCTGCCCTGAGTCAAATGAGACCAGCCCCATGTTTCTATGACAATTCAGTCCGGAGATATCCCTTTGATCTCTTTCAATGGAAGTCTATGGGACTTGTTGCTAAGGTGCTCTAAATGGTTGCTAAGGCGTCGCTTGATAGCTTCACAATGATCCTGAGAGACTGATTGGTCGTCTGAGTAAAATGAGCCCGCCCCCTTGTCTCTATGACACTGTGATCCAGAGCTATGTTCAATACAAAATCCTATGCAATGTGTAGGACGGCCCATTTCATGGGCCGTCCTACACCATTGTAAGTCAATGGGAAACTTTGGGACGCTCCTGCCCCCCAGGGGTGCAACTTTTACCCCATTGTGAGGTATGTTCTTACAGAGCCTGTCAGCCTCTTCAAATGTGGCAAATCACACGTTTCTGCGAAATCCTCGCTCTGAGCTACGAGTGCTCAAAGTTCGTCGCAATGTTAAGTCAATGGGATTTTTCGGCCGCTTTTTCGCCCCTGGGGCGAACACCGCACCCCCGATCGCTTATAAAAGTCATAGCACACCTCTCCTCAATAAGCCGGTCGATTTGACACCTCACTCAGGGGTCTGTGACAAACGGTGCGGGGCGAGTTACGCGCCAAACTTTTGTGTGGAATAATAAGAAGAATAATAATAAGTATGCAAGAGAACACTAATGATGCCTTGCTTTCAGCAAGCACCATTAACTAGATTAAAAAGTTCGTCGAGACAAACTTTAAGTTGGCTTGAGAAAGCCGGACCAGAAAGTTTAAAGAAGTTTAAAATAGTTTGGAGTTTAAATTAGTTTAAAGTTTAAAGTAGTTTAAAGTTTAAATTAGTTTGAAGTTTAAAGTAGTTTAAAGTTTAAATTAGTTTAAAGTTTAAAGTAGTTTAAAGTTTAAATTAGTTTGAAGTTTAAAGTAGTTTAAAGTTTAAATTAGTTTGAAGTTTAAATTAGCTTAAAGTTTAAATTAGCTTAAAGTTTAAATTAGTTTGAAGTTTAAATTAGTTTAAAGTTTAAATTAGTTTGAAGTTTAAAGTAGTTTAAAGTTTAAATTAGGTAGTTTAAAGTTAAAAAGTTGTTGGGGGTTTTCTAGTGGGTTGCTAAGGTGTTCTCGGTGGTTGCTAGGCGGTTGCTAGGGTGTTCTGGGTGGTTGCTATTGTGTTGCTAGATGGTTGCTAAGGTATTTTGGGTGGTTGCTAGGTGGTTGCTAGGGTGTTCTGGGTGGTTGCTATGGTGTTGCTAGGCAGATGCTAAGGTATTTTGGGTGGTTGCTAGGCGGTTTCTAGGGTGTTCTGGGTGGTTGCTAGGGTGTTGCTAAGCGGTTGCTAGGGTATTTTGGGTGGTTGCTAGGGTGTTGCTAGGCGGTTGCTAGGGTGTTCTGGGTGGTTGCTAGGGTGTTGCTAAGCGGTTGCTAGGGTATTTTGGGTGGTTGCTAGGCGGTTGCTAGGGTGTTCTGGGTGGTTGCTAAGGTATTTTGGGTGGTTGCTAGGTGGTTGCTAGGGTGTTCTGGGTGGTTGCTATGGTGTTGATAGGCGGTTGCTAAGGTATTTTGGGTGGTTGCTAGGATGTTGCTAGGCGGTTGCTAGGGTGTTCTGGGTGGTTGCTATGGTGTTGCTAGGCGGTTGCTAGGGTATTCTGGGTGGTTGCTAGGCGGTTGCTAGGGTGTTCTGGGTGGTTGCTAGGCGGTTGCTATGGTATTTTGGGTGGTTGCTAGGGTGTTCTGGGTGGTTGCTAGGGTGTTCTGGGTGGTTGCTAGGCGGTTGCTAGGGTGTTTTAGTGGTTGCTATGGTGTTGCTAGGCGGTTGCTAGGGTGTTCTGGGTGGTTGCTAGGGTGTTGCTAGGCGGTTGCTAGGGTATTCTGGGTGGTTGCTAGGCGGTTGCTAGGGTGTTCTGGGTGGTTGCTATGCTGTTGATAGACGGTTGCTAGGGTATTCTGAGTGGTTGCTAAGTGGTTGCTAGGGTGTTTTGGGTGGTTGCTAGGCGGTTGCTAGGGTGTTCTGGGTGGTTGCTATGGTGTTGCTAGGCGGTTGCTAAGGTATTCTGGGTGGTTGCTAGGCAGTTGCTAGGGTGTTCTGAGTGGTTGCTATGCTGTTGCTAAGGTATTCTGGGTGGTTGCTAGGCGGTTGCTAGGGTGTTCTGGGGGGTTGCTATGGTGTTTCTAGGCGGTTGCTAGGGTATTCTGGGTGGTTGCTAGGCGGTTGCTAGGGTGTTCTGGGTGGTTGCTATGGTGTTGCTAGGCGGTTGCTAGGGTGTTCTGGGTGGTTGCTATGATGTTGCTAGGCGGTTGCTAAGGTATTCTGGGCGGTTGCTAGGCAGTTGCTAGGGTGTTCTGGGCGGTTGCTATGGTGTTGCTAGGTGGTTGGTAGTTGTCACAGATGGTTACTATGGAGTTTTTATAGAGTCCTTAGCATGATCTTGGTATGATTTAGCACTTAACTAAATGATATTAGCATGTAGCTATTCACTGCTAGCATGTGTAGCATGTTGGAAGTGCTGTTTGCTAGCATGAGTCAAAAGAGCCAAACCTCATCTCTATACGATGTTCTGATACTGAGATATAGGTCTTGCAAAACGGTTGCTAGGGTACTCAAGTTTGGTTGCTATGGAGTTGCTTGGGAGCTTGAAGCTTTAAACTTAAGAAGTTTAAAGTGGTTTGAAGTTTAAAGTAGTTTACGAGTTTTGAGTTTACAAGTTTAAATGAGTTTAGAGTTTAAGTTTAAATGAGTTTAGTGTGTGTGTGTGTGTGTGTGTGTGTGTGTTCACACACACACACACACACACTCAGAGCTTATGAGTTTAGAGTTTATAAGTGTATAAATTGATGAGTTTATAAGTGTTAGAGTTTTTGAGTTTAGAGTTTATAAGTTTTAAATGAGTTTAGAGTTTATAAGTTTTAATGAGTTTAGAGTTTATAAGTTTAAATGAGTTTAAGAGTTTAAGAGTTCAGAGTTTATTAATTTATGAGTTAAAGAGTTAATAAGTCTATGAATTCATGAGTTTATAAGTTAATTAGTTTATAAGTGTATGAGTTTAGAGTTTATTAGTTTAAATTAGTCTCATTGGCTAATATAGTATATAGAACGGCAGTTTGGTTTAGTCTTCAAGGTGTTTAGATTTGAATTTTCGTCGGTTGGTGAGTTTGAATGTAAATTTGAATTTTTTAGAACTCCCCAATGTAAGTCAATGGGAGTTTTTCCGAGTTTTGATCGGCATTTTTAGGAAAACCGTAAGTCCGATCAGTCTAAAAAGATATAGCAACTAACTTCAGATCAGTTTGAGTGTCTGAGCCGAGTTTGGAGTATGTAGTGTTAAAGCTCTAGGACGAGTTTGAGTCAACAGTTTTTAACAGAAGAATAATAATAATAACTAGATGCAAAAGTTCGTCGAGACAAACTTTAAGTTGGCTTGAGAAAGTTTGGACCAGAACGCTTTTTGCTAGGCGGTTGCTAGGGTCTTTTGGGTGGTTGCTAGGCGGTTGCTAGGGTCTTTTGGGTGGTTGCTATGCTGTTTCTAGGCGGTTGCTAGGGTATTCTGGGTGGTTGCTAGGCGGTTGCTAGGGTGTTTTGGGTGGTTGCTAGGCGGTTGCTAGGGTGTTCTGGGTGGTTGCTATGGTGTTGCTAGGCGGTTGCTAGGGTGTTCTGGGTGGTTGCTATGGTGTTGCTAGGCGGTTGCTAGGGTATTCTTGGTGGTTGCTAGGCGGTTGCTAGGGTGTTCTGGGTGGTTGATATGGTGTTGCTAGGCGGTTGCTAAGGTATTCTGGGTGGTTGCTAGGCGGTTGCTAGGGTGTTCTGAGTGGTTACTATGGTGTTGCTAGGGTGTTCTGGGTGGTTGCTAGGCGGTTGCTAGGGTGTTCTGGGTGGTTGCTATGGTGTTGCTAGGCGGTTGCTAGGGTATTCTGGGTGGTTGCTAGGCGGTTGCTAGGGTGTTCTGGGTGGTTGCTATGGTGTTGCTAGGCGGTTACTAGGCGGTTGCTAGGGTGTTCTGGGCGGTTGCTATGGTGTTGCTAGGTGGTTGGTAGTTGTCACAGATGGTTACTATGGAGTCTTTATAGAGTTCTTAGCATGATCTTGGCATGATATAGCACTTAACTAATCGTTATTAGCATGTAGCTATTCAGTGCTAGCATGTGTAGCATGTTGGAAGTGCTGTTTGCTAGCATGAGTCAAAAGAGCCAAACCTCATCTCTATACGATGTTCTGATACAGAGATATAGGTCTTGCAAAACGGTTGCTAGGGTACTCAAGTTTGGTTGCTATGGAGTTGCTTGGGAGCTGGAAGCTTTAAACTTAAGAAGTTTAAAGTGGTTTGAAGTTTAAAGTAGTTTACGAGTTTTTGAGTTTTGAGTTTATAAGTTTAAATGAGTTTAGAGTTTGTTTAAATGAGTTTAGTGTGTGTGTGTGTGTGTGTGTGTGTGTGTGTGTGTGTGTGTTCACACACACACACACACACACACACACACACACACACACACACACACACACACACACACACACTCAGAGTTTATGAGTTTAGAGTTTATAAGTGTATAAATTGATGAGTTTATGAGTGTAAGAGTTTTTGAGTTTAGAGTTTAGAAGTTTTAAATGAGTTTAGAGTTTATAAGTTTTAATGAGTTTAGAGTTTATAAGTTTAAATGAGTTTAAGAGTTCAGAGTTTATTAATTTATGAGTTTAAGAGTTCATAAGTCTATAAGTTAATAAGTTAATTAGTTTATAAGTGTATGAGTTTAGAGTTTATTAGTTTAAATGAGTCTCAATGGCTCATATAGTATATAGAATGGCAGTTTGGTTTAGTCTTCAAGGTATTTTGATTTAAATTTTGTCGGTTTGAATTTTTTAGAACTCCCCAATGTAAGTCAATGGGAGTTTTTGAATGAGTTTTTTCGAGTTTTGATCGTCATTTTTAGGAAAACCGTAAGTCGGATCAGTCTGAAAAGATATAGCAACGCGAGTCAGATCAGTTTGAGTGTCTGTGCCGAGTTTGGAGTATGTGGAGTTAAAGCTCTAGGAGGAGTTTGAGTTGTAAATTTTTACGGTCAGAAGAATAATAATAACTAGATTAAAAAGTTCGTCGAGACAAACTTTAAGTTGGCTTGAGAAAGCCGGACCAGAAAGTTTGAAGAAGTTTAAAGTAGTTTGGAGTTTAAAGTAGTTTGAAGTTAGGGTTAGTTTAAAGTTTAAATTAGTTTGAAGTTTAAATTACTTTAAAGTTTAAATTAGTTTTAAGTTTAAAGTAGTTTAAAGTCTAAATTAGTCTAAAGTTTAAATTAGTTTAAAGTTTAAATCAGTTTGAAGTTTAAAGTAGTTTAAAGTTTAAAGTAGTTTACAGTTAAAAAGTTGTTGGGGGTTTTCTAGTGGGTTGCTAGGGTGTTCTGGGTGGTTGCTATGGTGTTGCTAGGCGGTTGCTAGGGTATTCTGGGTGGTTGCTAGGCGGTTGCTAGGGTGTTTTGGGTGGTTGCTATGGTGTTGCTAGGCGGTTGCTAGGGTATTCTGGGTGGTTGCTAGGCGGTTGCTAGGGTGTTTTGGGTGGTTGCTAGGGTGTTCTGGGTGGTTGCTATGGTGTTGATAGGCGGTTGCTAGGGTGTTCTGGGTGGTTGCTAGGGTGTTCTGGGTGGTTGCTATGCTGTTGCTAGGTGGTTGCTAGGGTATTCTGGTTGATTGCTAGGGTGTTCTGGGTGGTTGCTAGGCGGTTGCTAGGGTGTTCTGGGTGGTTGCTATGGTGTTGCTAGGCGGTTGCTAGGGTGTTCTGGGTGGTTGCTAGGCGGTTGCTAGGTGGTTGCTAGGGTGTTCTGGGTGGTTGCTATGCTGTTGCTAGGCGGTTGCTAGGGTATTCTGGGTGGTTGCTAGGCGGTTGCTAGGGTGTTTTGGGTGGTTGCTAGGTGGTTGCTAGGGTGTTCTGGGTGGTTGCTAGGGTGTTGCTAGGTGGTTGCTAGGGTGTTCTGGGTGGTTGCTATGATGTTGCTAGGCGGTTGCTAGGGTGTTTTGATGGTTGCTATGGTGTTGCTAGGCGGTTGCTAGGGTGTTCTGGGTGGTTGCTATGATGTTGCTAGGCGGTTGCTAGGGTGTTTTGGTGGTTGCTATGGTGTTGCTAGGCGGTTGCTAGGGTATTCTAGGTGGTTGCTAGGATGTTGCTAGGGTGTTTTGGTGGTTGCTAGGGTGTTGCTAGGCGGTTGCTAGGTTGTTCTGGGTGGTTGCTATGCTGTTGCTAGGCGGTTGCTAGGGTGTTTTGGGTGGTTGCTATGATGTTGCTAGGTGGTTACTAGGGTATTTTGGTGGTTGCTATGGTGTTGCTAGGGTATTCTGGGTGGTTGCTAGGGTGTTCTGGGTGGTTGCTATGGTGTTACTAGGTGGTTGGTAGTTGTCACAGATGGTTACTATGGAGTTTTTATTGAGTTCTTAGCATGATCTTGGCATGATTTATCACTTAACTAATCGCTATTATCATGTAGCTATTCACTGCTAGCATGTGTAGCATGTTGGAAGTGCTGTTTGCTAGCATGAGTCAAAAGAGCCAAACCTCATCTCTATACGATGTTCTGATACAGAGATATAGGTCTTGCAAAACGGTTGCTAGGGTACTCAAGTTTGGTTGCTATGGAGTTGCTTGGGAGCTGGGAGCTTTAAACTTAAGAAGTTTAAAGTGGTTTGAAGTTTAAAGTAGTTTACGAGTTTTGAGTTTACAAGTTTAAATGAGTTTAGAGTTTAAGTTTAAATGAGTTCAGTGTGTGTGTGTGTGTGTGTGTGTGTGTGTGTGTGTGTTCACACACACACACACACACACACACACACACACACACACACACACTCAGAGCTTATGAGTTTAGAGTTTATAAGTGTATAAATTGATGAGTTTATAAGTGTTAGAGTTTTTGAATTTAGAGTTTATAAGTTTTAAATGAGTTTAGAGTTTATAAGTTTTAATGAGTTTAGAGTTTATAAGTTTAAATGAGTTTAAGAGTTCAGAGTTTATTAATTTATGAGTTAAAGAGTTAATAAGTCTATGAATTCATGAGTTTATAAGTTAATTAGTTTATAAGTGTATGAGTTTAGAGTTTATTAGTTTAAATTAGTCTCATTGGCTAATATAGTATATAGAACGGCAGTTTGGTTTAGTCTTCAAGGTGTTTAGATTTGAATTTTCGTCGGTTGGTGAGTTTGAATGTAAATTTGAATTTTTTAGAACTCCCCAATGTAAGTCAATGGGAGTTTTTCCGAGTTTTGATCTGCATTTTTAGGAAAACCGTAAGTCCGATCAGTCTGAAAAGATATAGCAACTAACTTCAGATCAGTTTGAGTGTCTGAGCCGAGTTTGGAGTATGTAGTGTTAAAGCTCTAGGACGAGTTTGAGTCAACAGTTTTTAACAGAAGAATAATAATAATAACTAGATTAAAAAGTTCGTCGAGACAAACTTTAAGTTGGCCTGAGAAAGCCGGACCAAAAAGTTTAAAGAAGTTTAAAATAGTTTGGAGTTTAAATTAGTTTAAAGTTTAAAGTAGTTTAAAGTTTAAATTAGTTTGAAGTTTAAAGTAGTTTAAAGTTTAAAGTAGTTTAAAGTTTAAATTAGTTTGAAGTTTAAAGTAGTTTAAAGTTTAAATTAGCTTAAAGTTTAAATTAGTTTGAAGTTTAAATTAGTTTAAAGTTTAAATTAGTTTGAAGTTTAAAGTAGTTTAAAGTTTAAATTAGGTAGTTTAAAGTTAAAAAGTTGTTGGGGGTTTTCTAGTGGGTTGCTAAGGTGTTCTCGGCGGTTGCTAGGGTGTTCTGGGTGGTTGCTATTGTGTTGCTAGATGGTTGCTAAGGTATTTTGGGTGGTTGCTAGGTGGTTGCTAGGGTGTTCTGGGTGGTTGCTATGGTGTTGCTAGGCAGATGCTAAGGTATTTTGGGTGGTTGCTAGGCGGTTTCTAGGGTGTTCTGGGTGGTTGCTAGGGTGTTGCTAAGCGGTTGCTAGGGTATTTTGGGTGGTTGCTAGGGTGTTGCTAGGCGGTTGCTAGGGTGTTCTGGGTGGTTGCTAGGGTGTTGCTAAGCGGTTGCTAGGGTATTTTGGGTGGTTGCTAGGCGGTTGCTAGGGTGTTCTGGGTGGTTGCTAGGCGGTTGCTAGGCGGTTGCTAGGGTGTTCTGGGTGGTTGCTATGGTATTTTGGGTGGTTGCTAGGGTGTTCTGGGTGGTTGCTAGGGTGTTCTGGGTGGTTGCTAGGCGGTTGCTAGGGTGTTTTAGTGGTTGCTATGGTGTTGCTAGGCGGTTGCTAGGGTGTTCTGGGTGGTTGCTAGGGTGTTGCTAGGCGGTTGCTAGGGTATTCTGGGTGGTTGCTAGGCGGTTGCTAGGGTGTTCTGGGTGGTTGCTATGCTGTTGCTAGACGGTTGCTAGGGTATTCTGGGTGGTTGCTATGGTGTTGCTAGGGTGTTTTGGGTGGTTGCTAGGCGGTTGTTAGGGTGTTCTGGGTGGTTGCTATGGTGTTGCTAGGCGGTTGCTAAGGTATTCTGGGTGGTTGCTAGGCAGTTGCTAGGGTGTTCTGAGTGGTTGCTATGCTGTTGCTAAGGTGTTCTGGGTGGTTGCTAGGCGGTTGCTAGGGTGTTCTGGGTGGTTGCTATGGTGTTTCTAGGCGGTTGCTAGGGTATTCTGGGTGGTTGCTAGGCGGTTGCTAGGGTGTTCTGGGTGGTTGCTATGGTGTTGCTAGGCGGTTGCTAGGGTGTTCTGGGTGGTTGCTATGATGTTGCTAGGCGGTTGCTAAGGTATTCTGGGCGGTTGCTAGGCAGTTGCTAGGGTGTTCTGGGCGGTTGCTATGGTGTTGCTAGGTGGTTGGTAGTTGTCACAGATGGTTACTATGGAGTTTTTATAGAGTCCTTAGCATGATCTTGGTATGATTTAGCACTTAACTAATTGATATTAGCATGTAGCTATTCACTGCTAGCATGTGTAGCATGTTGGAAGTGCTGTTTGCTAGCATGAGTCAAAAGAGCCAAACCTCATCTCTATACGATGTTCTGATACTGAGATATAGGTCTTGCAAAACGGTTGCTAGGGTACTCAAGTTTGGTTGCTATGGAGTTGCTTGGGAGCTTGAAGCTTTAAACTTAAGAAGTTTAAAGTGGTTTGAAGTTTAAAGTAGTTTACGAGTTTTGAGTTTACAAGTTTAAATGAGTTTAGAGTTTAAGTTTAAATGAGTTCAGTGTGTGTGTGTGTGTGTGTGTGTGTGTGTGTGTGTTCACACACACACACACACACACACACACACACACTCAGAGCTTATGAGTTTAGAGTTTATAGTAGTTTACGAGTTTTGAGTTTACAAGTTTAAATGAGTTTAGAGTTTAAGTTTAAATGAGTTCAGTGTGTGTGTGTGTGTGTGTGTGTGTGTGTTCACACACACACACACACACACACACACACACACACACACACACACACACACACACACACACTCAGAGCTTATGAGTTTAGAGTTTATAAGTGTATAAATTGATGAGTTTATAAGTGTTAGAGTTTTTGAATTTAGAGTTTATAAGTTTTAAATGAGTTTAGAGTTTATAAGTTTTAATGAGTTTAGAGTTTATAAGTTTAAATGAGTTTAAGAGTTCAGAGTTTATTAATTTATGAGTTAAAGAGTTAATAAGTCTATGAATTCATGAGTTTATAAGTTAATTAGTTTATAAGTGTATGAGTTTAGAGTTTATTAGTTTAAATTAGTCTCATTGGCTAATATAGTATATAGAACGGCAGTTTGGTTTAGTCTTCAAGGTGTTTAGATTTGAATTTTCGTCGGTTGGTGAGTTTGAATGTAAATTTGAATTTTTTAGAACTCCCCAATGTAAGTCAATGGGAGTTTTTCCGAGTTTTGATCGGCATTTTTAGGAAAACCGTAAGTCCGATCAGTCTGAAAAGATATAGCAACTAACTTCAGATCAGTTTGAGTGTCTGAGCCGAGTTTGGAGTATGTAGTGTTAAAGCTCTAGGACGAGTTTGAGTCAACAGTTTTTAACAGAATAATAATAATAATAACTAGATGCAAAAGTTCGTCGAGACAAACTTTAAGTTGGCTTGAGAAAGTTTGGACCAGAACGTTTTTTTTGCTAGGCGGTTGCTAGGGTGTTCTGGGTGGTTGCTATGGTGTTGCTAGGTGGTTGCTAAGGTATTTTGGGTGGTTGCTAGGTGGTTGCTAGGGTGTTCTGGGTGGTTGCTATGGTGTTGCTAGGCGGTTGCTAGGGTGTTCTGGGTGGTTGCTAGGTGGTTGCTAGGGTGTTTTGAGTGGTTGCTAGGCGGTTGCTAGGGTATTCTGGTTGGTTGCTAGGGTGTTTTGGGTGGTTGCTAAGGTGTTCTGGGTGGTTGCTATGGTGTTGCTAGGCGGTTGCTAGGGTATTCTGGTTGGTTGCTAGGGTGTTTTGGGTGGTTGCTAGGGTGTTCTGGGTGGTTGCTATGGTGTTGCTAGGCGGTTGCTAGGGTGTTCTGGGTAGTTGCTAGGCGGTTGCTAGGGTGTTCTGGGTGGTTGCTATGGTGTTGCTAGGCGGTTGCTAGGGTATTCTGGGTGGTTGCTAGGCGGTTGCTAAGGTATTTTGGGTGGTTGCTAGGCGGTTGCTAGGGTGTTCTGGGTGGTTGCTAGGGTGTTGCTAGGCGGTTGCAAGGGTGTTCTGGGTGGTTGCTAGGTGGTTGCTAGGGTGTTGCTAGGGTGTTTTGGGTGGTTGCTAGGCGGTTGCTAGGGTATTCTGGTTGGTTGCTAGGGTGTTTTGGGTGGTTGCTAGGGTGTTCTGGGTGGTTGCTATGGTGTTACTAGGTGGTTGCTAGGGTATTCTGGTTGGTTGCTAGGGTGTTCTGGGTGGTTGCTAGGCGGTTGCTAGGGTGTTCTGGGTGGTTGCTATGGTATTGCTAGGCGGTTGCTAGGGTGTTCTGGGTGGTTGCTAGGCAGTTGCTAGGGTGTTCTGGGTGGTTGCTATGGTGTTGCTAGGCGGTTGCTAGGGTATTCTGGGTGGTTGCTAGGCGGTTGCTAGGGTGTTCTGGGTGGTTGCTATGGTGTTGATAGGCGGTTGCTAGGGTATTCTGGGTGGTTGCTAGGCGGTTGCTAAGGTATTCAGGGCGGTTGATATGGTGTTACTAGGTGGTTGGTAGTTGTCACAGATGGTTACTCTGGAGTTTTTATAGAGTTCTTAGAATGATTTAACACTTAACTAATCGCTATTAGCATGTAGCTATTCACTGCTAGCATGTGTAGCATGTTGGAAGTGCTGTTTGCTAGCATGAGTCAAAAGAGCCAAACCTCATCTCTATATGATGTTCTGATACAGAGATATAGGTCTTGCAAAACGGTTGCTAGGGTACTCAAGTTTGGTTGCTATGGAGTTGCTTGGGAGCTGGAAGCTTTAAACTTAATAAGTTTAAAGTGGTTTGAAGTTTAAAGTAGTTTACGAGTTTTTGAGTTTATAAGTTTAAATGAGTTTAGAGTGTGTGTGTGTGTGTGTGTGTGTGTGTGTGTACACACACACACACACACACACACACTCAGAGTTTATGAGTGTAGAGTTTATAAGTGTATAAATGGATGAGTTTATAAGTGTACAAGTTTTTGAGTTTAGTTTATAAGTTTAAATGAGTTTTGAGTTTATAAGTTTAAATGAGTTTAGAGTTTATAAATTTAAATGAGTTTAAGAGTTCAGAGTTTATTAATTTATGAGTTTTAGAGTTCATAAGTCTATGAATTCATGAGTTTATAAGTTAATTACTTTATAAGTGTATGAGTTTAGAGTGCATTAGTTTAAATGAGTCTCAATGGCTCATATAGTATATAGAACGGCAGTTTGGTTTAGTCTTCAAGGTATTTTGATTTGAATTTTCGTCGGTTGGTCAGTTTGAATCTAAATTTGAATTTTTTAGAACTCCCTAATGTAAGTCAATGGGAGTTTTTCCGAGTTTTGATCGTCATTTTTAGGAAAACCGTAAGTCCGATCAGTCTGAAAAGATATAGCAACTAACTTCAGATCAGTTTGAGTGTCTGAGCCGAGTTTGGAGTATGTAGAGTTAAAGCTCTAGGACGAGTTTGAGTCAACAGTTTTTAACAGAAGATTAATAATAATAATAAGTTTAAATAGGATTTCAGTAAGTTGGCTCTCTCAAGCCAACTTAATAATAAGTTTAAATAGGATTTCAGTAAGTTGGCTCTCTCAAGCCAACTTAATAATAAGTTTAAATAGGATTTCAGTAAGTTGGCTCTCTCAAGCCAACTTAACTAGATTAAAAAGTTCGTCGAGACAAACTTTAAGTTGGCTTGAGAAAGCCGGACCAGAAAGTTTGAAGAAGTTTGAAGTTTAAAGTAGTTTAAAGTTTAAATTAGTTTGAAGTTTAAATTAGTTTAAAGTTTAAATTAGTTTGAAGTATAAAGTAGTTTAAAGTTTAAATTAGTTTAAAGTTTAAAGTAGTTTAAAGTTTAAAGTAGTTTAAAGTAGTTTGAAGTTTAAAGTAGTTTGAAGTTTAAAGTAGTTTGAAGTAGATAGATAGATGAGTTTGTTAGTTTAAATTTCACACACAGACATGCTCACTAACTCTCTCTCACACACACGCACACACACACACACACACACACGCAGACACGCTCACTAACACACGGACAAACACACACGCTCACTAACTCTCACACATACACACACTTTCTCACACACACACACACACACACACACACACACACACACACACACACACAGACACGCTCACTAACACACACACACAAACACACTCACTCAGACACACACACTCAGAGTTTATGAGTTTTGGGTGGTTGCTAGGCGGTTGCTAGGGTGTTCTGGGTGGTTGCTATGGTGTTGCTAGGCGGTTGCTAGGGTGTTCTGGGTGGTTTCTATGTTGTTGCTAGGTGGTTGCTATGGTATTCTGGGTGGTTGCTAGGCGGTTGCTTGGGTGTTTTGGATGGTTGCTAGGCGGTTGCTAGGGTGTTCTGGGTGGTTGCTATGATGTTGCTAGGCGGTTGCTAGGGTGTTTTGATAGTTGCTATGGTGTTGCTAGGCGGTTGCTAGGGTGTTCTGGGTGGTTGCTATGATGTTGCTAGGCGGTTGTTAGGGTGTTTTGGTGGTTGCTATGGTGTTGCTAGGCGGTTGCTAGGGTATTCTGGGTGGTTGCTAGGATGTTGCCAGGGTGTTTTGGTGGTTGCTAGGATGTTGCTAGGCGGTTGCTAGGTTGTTCTGGGTGGTTGCTATGCTGTTGCTAGGCGGTTGCTAGGGTGTTTTGGTGGTTGCTATGGTGTTGCTAGGCGGTTGCTAGGTTGTTCTGGGTGGTTGCTATGCTGTTGCTAGGCGGTTGCTAGGGTGTTTTGGTGGTTGCTATGGTGTTGCTAGGCGGTTGCTAGGGTGTTCTGGGTGGTTGCTATGATGTTGCTAGGTGGTTGCTAGGGTTTTTGGTGGTTGCTATGGTGTTGCTAGGGTATTCTGGGTGGTTGCTAGGGTGTTGCTAGGTGGTTGCTAGGGTGTTCTGGGTGGTTGCTATGGTGTTACTAGGTGGTTGGTAGTTGTCACAGATGGTTACTATGGAGTCTTTATAGAGTTCTTAGCATGATCTTGGCATGATATAGCACTTAACTAATCGCTATTAGCATGTAGCTATTCACTGCTAGCATGTGTAGCATGTTGGAAGTGCTGTTTGCTTGCATGAGTCAAAAGAGCCTAACCTCATCTCTATACGATGTTCTGATACAGAGATATAGGTCTTGCAAAACGGTTGCTAGGGTACTCACGTTTGGTTGCTATGGAGTTGCTTGGGAGCTGGAAGCTTTAAACTTAAGAAGTTTAAAGTGGTTTGAAGTTTAAAGTAGTTTACGAGTTTTGAGTTTACAAGTTTACAAGTTTAAATGAGTTTAGAGTGTGTGTGTGTGTGTGTGTGTGTGTGTGTGTGTGTGTGTGTGTGTGTGTGTGTGTGTGTGTGTGAACACACACACACACACACACACACACACTCAGAGTTTATGAGTTTAGAGTTTATAAGTGTATAAATTGATGAGTTTATAAGTGTAAGAGTTTTTGAGTTTAGAGTTTATAAGTTTTAAATGAGTTTAGAGTTTATAAGTTTTAATGAGTTTAGAGTTTATAAGTTTAAATGAGTTTAAGAGTTCAGAGTTTATTAATTTATGAGTTTAAGAGTTCATAAGTCTATGAATTCATGAGTTTATAAGTTAATTAGTTTATAAGTGTATGAGTTTAGAGTTTATTAGTTTAAATGAGTCTCAATGGCTCATATAGTATATAGAACGGCAGTTTGGTTTAGTCTTCAAGGTGTTTTGATTTGAATTTTCGTCGGTTTGAATTTTTTAGAACTCCCAATGAAAGTCAATGGGAATTTTTGAATGAGTTTTTTCGAGTTTTGATCGTCATTTTTAGGAAAACCGTAAGTCCGATCAGTCTGAAAAGATATAGCAACTCGAGTCAGATCAGTTTGAGTGTCCGAGCCGAATTTGGAGTATGTAGAGTTAAAGCTCTAGGAGGAGATCCAATTTAGTTTTTTTAGTCTCAGAAGAATAATAATAATAATAATAAGTTTAAATAGGATTTCAGTAAGTTGGCTCTCTCAAGCCAACTTAATAATAAGTTTAAATAGGATTTCAGTAAGTTGGCTCTCTCAAGCCAACTTAACTAGATTAAAAAGTTCGTCGAGACAAACTTTAAGTTGGCTTGAGAAAGCCGGACCAGAAAGTTTGAAGAAGTTTGAAGTTTAAAGTAGTTTAAAGTTTAAATTAGTTTGAAGTTTAAATTAGTTTAAAGTTTAAATTAGTTTGAAGTATAAAGTAGTTTAAAGTTTAAATTAGTTTAAAGTTTAAAGTAGTTTAAAGTTTAAAGTAGTTTAAAGTAGTTTGAAGTTTAAAGTAGTTTGAAGTTTAAAGTAGTTTGAAGTAGATAGATAGATGAGTTTGTTAGTTTAAATTTCACACACAGACATGCTCACTAACTCTCTCTCACACACACGCACACACACACACACACACACACGCAGACACGCTCACTAACACACGGACAAACACACACGCTCACTAACTCTCACACATACACACACTTTCTCACACACACACACACACACACACACACACACACAAGCCAACTTACGCTCTCTCAAGCCAACTTAATAATAATAATAATAATAAGTTTAAATAGGATTTCAATATGTTGGCTCTCTCAAGCCAACTTAATAAGTTTAAATAGGATTTCAGTAAGTTGGCTCTCTCAAGCCAACTTAATAATAATAATAATAATAAGTTTAAATAGGATTTCAATATGTTGGCTCTCTCAAGCCAACTAAATAATAATAATAAGTTTAAATAGGATTTCAATATGTTGGCTCTCTCAAGCCAACTTAATAATAATAATAATAAGTTTAAATAGGATTTCAATATGTTGGCTCTCTCAAGCCAACTTAATAAGTTTAAATAGGATTTCAGTAAGTTGGCTCTCTCAAGCCAACTTAATAATTAAAGCTGCAAGCAGCGATGAAAAGGGCCCTCGCACCCCTGCCACCGCCACCCGGCGCCTTTAGGAAATGCCTTAAGATTACACTCACCAAATTTGAAAAGGATCAGATCAAAACTGTAGGAGGAGTTTGTTAAAGTACAACATCAGGAAATGGCAAAAACTGCCTAAAATCTGAGAGGAAGTTCAAAATAGCTCACTTCCTGTTGTGTTTAGGGCTACGCTCCAAGAGACTTTTTTGTAGGTATTGGGTCTTTACATGTATGTACCAAATTTCATACCTGTATGTGAAACGTCGAGCCGGGGCAAAATGTAGGGGCAATAAGTAAGCCATTTTGCCCCACCCAATTTTGAAAACCACATCACACGTAAATTTTCACCACTTCTGAAGCGTGTGCAAAGTTTCATGATTTTTCGAGCACGTTTTGTATTTGCCACACTTCCTGCTACCAGCAGGTGGCGCTATTGCTATAACCATAATGAGCATGGTCATGTGTTCAGGACAGGACTCTTATCAAACATGTGAAGTTTGGGACAGATTGGAAATTGTATGCCTGAGTTACTGCAGGCTGTCTGTGGTTGCCTAGCAACATCGGAACTGCAAGCAACATTAATATTGAACTTATCTGATCATGCATATATCACCAAAAGGCCGAAATTGGGTGAACATTTGTCAGGCCGCCGAGGGCACAACCTTTGACGAAAACTCTAGATCTTCGCAATTTAACGTCACAAAGGCCTTAAGATTACACTCACCAAATTTGAAGAGGATCAGATCAAATCTGTAGGAGGAGTTCGTTAAAGTACAACATCAGGAAATTACGAAAAATGCCCAAAATCTAGGAGGAAGTTCAAAATAGCTCACTTCCTGTTGTGTTTAGGGCTATGCTCCAAGAGACTTTTCTGTAGGTATTGGGTCATTACATGTATGTACCAAATTTCATACCTGTACGTGAAACCAGGAGCCGGGGCAAAATGTGGGGGCAATAATTTACCGAATTTGCCCCCCCCAATTCTGAAAACCATATCACACGTAAATTTTCACCACTTCTGAAGCGTGTGCAAAGTTTCATGAGTTTTCGAGCATGTTTAGTCCCTCTAAAAAGCGATTCACTTTGGAGAAGAAGAAGAAGAAGAATTAAAGCTGCAAGCAGCGATGAAAAGGGCCCTCGCACCCCTGCCACCGCCACCCGGCACCTTTAGGAAAGGCCTTAAGATTACACTCACCAAATTTGAAGAGGATCAGATCAAAACTGTAGGAGGAGTTCGTTAAAGTACAACATCAGGAAATTACGAAAAATGCCCAAAATCTAGGAGGAAGTTCAAAATAGCTCACTTCCTGTTGTGTTTAGGGCTATGCTCCAAGAGACTTTTCTGTAGGTATTGGGTCAATACATGTATGTACCAAAATTCATACCTGTACGTGAAACCAGGAGCCGGGGCAAAATGTGGGGGCAATAATTTACCGAATTTGCCCCCCCCAATTCTGAAAACCATATCACACGTAAATTTTCACCACTTCTGAAGCGTGTGCAAAGTTTCATGAGTTTTCGAGCATGTTTAGGCCCTCTAAAAAGCGATTCACTTTGGAGAAGAAGAAGAAGAATAATAATAAACGGAGCAAAAACAATAGGGTCCTCTCACCATCGGTGCTCGGGCCCTAATTAAAGCTGCAAGCAGCATTTATCGGGGTTCAAGCAGTTAAGGCCTTTAAGGCATTTAAGCACAAAAGCATCAAAAGTTATTAAGATTTATTTAATAAGCATGTAACCACTGACATAATAGATGGAAAAGACCATTTACAGCCAAAACAGGCAATTTACCATGGGATATATATGGTTTTAAAGCTTTTTAACAGTTATAGCGCCACCTATGGTCCGATCTCCATAGAATTGTTTACTGTGACCTCAAATTGAACCCATACACATGTGTACTGAGTTTGGTGAAGATATCTCATTTACTTGAGTTATAGCCATTTGAGTAAAATAGGCTCCTCCCACAACGATTTGCCACATTCTAGAATTATTTAATATGATTCTAGCATGATTTACTATCATTTACCATGTTCCAGAATGATTTATTAGGATTCTAGCATGATTTACCTTGATACACCTCATTTCAGTATTATTTACTATGATTTACAATGTTTCTAGCATGATTAACCACATTACTAGCAATTATGTGAAGTGTCAGTGCAAATGAGGTGATGAACACTGACAAAATATTATTGTGTTATAATAGTTAGTTATATACGTGATTTTTAGTGTGTGTCCAAGTATGAATGCAAAAGCACATGTAAAATATTTAATTATTAAGTAGAATGGCCAGCAGAGGGCACTAGAAGACCACTTATTGGCTCACTTTCACTTTAAACCAGTTTTCTGCACTAAAGCAAACCAGTTTTTCCATGTTAACTCAATGCATGCTTACACACACACACACACACACACACACACACACACACACACACACACACACACACACACACACACACACACATACACACACAGCATAGTTAACCATGATTTACCATGATATACCACGTTCTAGTATTATTTACCAGGAGATAAACGACAATCTAGTATTATTTACTTTGATTTACCATGTTTCTAGCCTGATTTATCACATTACTAGCAATTATTTGAAGTGTCAGTGCAAATAAAGTGATTAACACTGACAAAATATGATTGTGTTATAATAGTTATTGCTATATAAGTGATTTTTTTAGTGTGTATTCAAGTATGAATGCAAGCACATGTTGAAATATTTCATTAATAAGTAGAATGGCCAGCAGAGGGCAGTAGAAGACCACTTATTGGCTCACTTTCACTTTAAACCAGTTTTCTGCACTAAAGCAAACCAGTTTATCCATGTTAACTCAATGCATGCTTACACACACACACACACACACACACACACACACACACACACACACACACACACTGTCACAGTGTCTGGTTGTGTTCCCCTGGTATCCACTAGATGTCCTCATTTCCCCACGGTGTCATTCACAGGAACTACCTTTCCCACAATTCCAGTCTGTGTGATTGCACAGGTGTTTGTTATCTGTTTCCAGCTGTCTCTCGTTGTCATCTAGTTTGTTCCTGTATTTAAAGCCCTGTTTGTTCCATGTCCTGTGTGTATCGTTGTTGTTGTCACACCGCGTTTGGTTTCCCGTGTTCCCTGAGCCTGTTTATTGTTTACTGTTTTGGATTGCTTCACTGGATTTTGAACCCTGCCGGTTTTGACCATTCTTTGGATTACCCTTTTAATAAACCTCACCTCAACTGCACTTGGATCCTCCTCGCTGTCTTTCTTGAGCGGATCGTGACACACACACACACACACACACACACACACACACACACACACACACCATAATTTATCATGATTTACCATGGCTGATACCAATACCAATATGAGAAAATGACTATTTTGAACAGCAGGGGGCAGTAAAATACCACTTATTGGCTTAACATGCCATTAATTCATATCATTTTCACCTTTTTAACTGTTATAGAGGCAAATTTTGTCTGATTTGTCTGAAAATTTTCATGGATGTTCAGAGTGATATTTCACATGTTCTGACTTGTTTTTAAGAAGGTCTGAGTCATTCATTAAAGAGATATAGGCTTTCTGAGACACTTGGTAAAGGCTACATTTTGAAGTGAACCTATTATAGCTATCCAAATGAAGTAGTTCAACTTTTTCTGACAATTATTGATCTAGTGAGTCCAGAGAATTGTATTGCACTAGTTTTGAACATTATGATATGAAAATTATATGATCAGAGATGGAAAAGACCATTTACAGCCAATACAGGCAATGTACCATAGGAAATATATGGTTTTAAAGCTTTTTAACAGTTATAGCGCCACCTATAGTCCGATCTCCATAAAATTTGGCATGCTTGTTAATGATGTTATGTCACATATGCTCACCAATTTTTGTGAGGTTCTGAGTTTTCATTTAGGATTTATAGGCTTTTTAGTGTATTTTGCTACGCCCATTTTATAAATGACCCTATTACAGCCATCCAAATGCAAAAGTTCAACTTTTTTTTGATAGTTTTTGATCTAGAGAGTCCAGAGAATTGTCCTAGACTGGTCTGGTTCCAATCGTGCGAAAAACCTAGGACTAGTTCGCAAAAGTAGGTTTTTAACATGTTTGCGAATATTTAATGAACGGTTTGATTGACAGCAATGGTCCTTGAGGCAAAGTTGTTCAGGATGAGGAGATCTATCAAATGATATGCATATTGTGTGGATATTTGTAACACCACGTGATTACAGAGCTGTAAAACTCGTTAGCGCCAACTAGTGGCCGATTTCTTTCAAAATTGTTACAGACCTCTATGGCCTTGAGTCGAACATGCCCATCGAGTTTCGTTCCGATCGGCCTCCGTTAACCTTGTCTAATAGGTGCTCAAACTTCATTGGCCGATGGCGGCCATGTTTTTCGAGATACGCCAATGTCCTCATACACATACATGGCACCTTGGACCAAGACACTGCATGCCAATTTTCAAGTCAATCGGACTAATGGTCAGGTGGTTATAGCCTGTTTTATGTTTTTTTCATGTTATAGCGCCACCATGTGGCCAATTGCCGCGGTTTTTTTACTGTGACCTCAGATTGACCTCTTACACATGTGTACCAAGTTTGGTGAAGATACCTAATTTATTTCTGGAGTTATAGCCATTTTAGTAAAATAGGCCCCTCCCACAACGTACGTTTTGGCGCCCCTTACCGTCCGTGAGTCGAAATTTCAACTTTTTTTCGATAGTTTTTGATAAACAGACTCTAGAGAACATTTCTGCACTGGTTTGGTTCCGATCGGGCGAAAAACCTAGGACTAGTTCGCAAAAGTATGTTTTTGACAAAATTCAAAATGGCGGAAAATCTATCATGGCGGAAATGAAATCGGAGATATACGTTTTGTTCGTCAGGCGTCCAGCTTTCCAATGATATAACACACTTGAGTCTACGTCATACGGTCTAGTAGTTATGAGCAGTTTCGCGCTTTTGGTTGCTATAGCGCCACCTATGGGCCAATCGGGGTCATACTTTGATAGGTTCTCCCCAAATTGAGGACTACCATTTGGCCAAGTTTCAAGGTACCAGCTCTTACGGTTTGGTCTGCACGATGCGTTTTAGGGGAAAATAATAATAATAATAATAATAATTAAAGCTGCAAGCAGCATTTATCGGGGTTCAAGCAGTTAAGGCCTTTAAGGCATTTAAGCACAAAAGTATCAAAAGTTATTAAGATTTATTTAATAAGCATGTAACCACTGACATAATAGATGGAAAAGACCATTTACAGCCAATACAGGCAATTTACCATGTGATATATATGGTTTTAAAGCTTTTTAACAGTTATAGCGCTACCTATGGTCCGATCTCCATAGAATTGTTTACTGTGACCTCAAATTGAACCCATACACATGTGTACTGAGTTTGGTGAAGATATCTCATTTACTTCTTGAGTTATAGCCATTTTAGTAAAATAGGCTCCTCCCACAACAATTTAGCATATTCTAGTATTATTTACTATGATTCTAGCATGATTTGCCATATTCTAGCATAATTTACCATGATATACTACATTCTAGTATGATTTACCATTGTTTACTGTGATTCTAGCATGGATTATCATAGTTTATCATGATTTATCATAGTTTACCATGATTCATCATAGTTTACCATGATTTACCCTGTTCTAGCATAGTTTACCATGATTTAACATGTTATAGCATGATTTACCATGATATACCACATTCTAACATGATTTACCATAGTTTATTATGATTTATCATGGCTTACCATGATTTACCCTGTTCTAGCATAGTTTACCATGATTTACCATGTTCTAGCATGATGTACCATGATATACCATGTTCTAGAATGATGTACCAGGATTGTAGTATGATTTACCTTGATACACCACATTCTAGTATTATTTATTATGATTTACCATGTTTTTAGTGTGATTTACCATGATTTACCACATTGCTAGCAATTATGTGAAGTATCAGTAAAAATGAAGTGATCAACTCTGACAAAATATGATTGTGCTACAATAGTAATTGTTATATAAGTGATTTTTTTGTGTTTTATTGTTATATAAGTGATTTTTAGTGTCTATTGAATGCAAAAGCATAATTATGTGAGTAGACTTCATTAATAAGTAGAATGGCCAGCAGAGGGCAGTAGAAGACCACATATTGGCTCACTTTGACTTTAAACTTCTTGATTTTCACCATTTTTCTGCACTAAAGCAAACCAGTTTTTCCATTTTAACTCCATAATGCATGTTTACACACACACACACACACGCACGCACGCACGCAGGCACGCACGCACGCACACACACACACACACACACACACACACACACACACAAAGACAAATGTTGTTGTTGTTATTTCAATGCTATTGGGATATGTCATTATGAAAATATATTTGAATGGTCTATAAACATTTCACAAAGTCTTTGCAAGCTATTAATCAGATGATTCAGAATTTATTCAGAAACCTAAGACTACACACACACATTATGTTGTAGATGCAGACATTTGAAATGTATGATGTGATCAAACTGTCAATACTAATACTTTAACAGATGGATTTTGACTAAATGTAATTGTAAATGTTAAAATAGTGATTTTATAAAGTCTACATATAAATTATAGAACAATATGACAAAATGACTATTTTGAACAGCAGGGGGCAGTAAAATACCACTTATTGGCTTAACATGCCAATATAATCATATCATTTTCACTTTTTTAACTGTTATAGAGGCAAATTTTGTCTGATCTGTCTGAAAATTTTCATGCATGTTCAGAGTGATATTTCACATGTTCTGACTTGTTTTTAAGAAGGTCTGAGTCATTCATTAAAGAGATATAGGCTTTCGGGGACACTTGGTAAAGGCTACATTTTGAAGTGAACCTATTATAGCTATCCAAATGAAGTAGTTCAACTTTTTCTGACAATTATTGATCTAGTGAGTCCAGAGAATTGTATTGCACTAGTTTTGAACATTATGATATGAAAATTATATGATCAGAGATGGAAAAGACCATTTACAGCCAATACAAGCAACATACCATAGGAAATATATGGTTTTAAAGCTTTTTAAAGGTTATAGCGCCACCTATCGTCCGATCTCCATAAAATTTTGCATGCTTGTTAATGATGTTATGACACATAGGCTGACCAATTTTTGTGAAGTTCTGAGTTTTCATTTAGGATTTATAGGCTTTTGAGTGTATTTTGCCACACCCATTTTATAAATGACCCTATTACAGCCATACAAATGCAAAAGTTCAACTTTTTTTTGATAATTATTGATCTAGAGAGTCCAGAGAATTGTCCTAGACTGGTCTGGTTCCGATCGGGCGAAAAACCTAGGACTAGTTCGCAAAAGTAGGTTTTAGACATATTCGTGAATATTTAATGAACGGTTTGATTGACAGCAATGGTTCTTGAGGCAAAGTTGTTCAGCATGAGCAGATCTATCAAATGATATGCATATTGTGTGGATGAGTGTAACACCACGTGATTACAGAGCCATAAAACTCGTTAGCGCCAACTAGTGGCCGATTTCTTTCAAAATTCTTACAGACCTCTAGGGCCATGAGACGAACATGCCCATCGAGTTTCGCTCCGATCGGCCTCCGTTAACCTTGTCTAATCGGTGCTCAAACTTCATTGGCCGATGGCGGCCATGTTTTTTGAGATACGCCAATGTCCTCATAGACATACATGGCACCTTGGACCAAGACACTGCATACCAATTTTCAAGTCAATCGGACTAACGGTCAGGTGGTTATAGCCTGTTTTATGTTTTTTTCATGTTATAGCGCCACCATGTGGCCAATCGCCGCGATTTTTTTACCGTGACCTTAGATTGACCTCTTACACATGTGTACCAAGTTTGGTTAAAATACCTCTTTTACTTCCGGAGTTATAGCCATTTTAGTAAAATAGGCTCCTCCCACAACGTTAATTTTGCACCCCCTAGCGACCGTGAATCGAAATTTCAACTTTTTTTCGATAATTATTGATATTCAGACTCCAGTGAACAATTCTGCACTGGTTTGGTTCCGATCGGGCGAAAAACCAGGGACTAGTTCGCAAAAGTAGATTTTCGACAAAATTCAAAATGGCGGAAAATCTATCATGGCGGAAATAAAATCGGAGATATACGTTTTGTTCGTCAGGCATCCAGCTTTCCAATGATATAAGACACTTGAGTCTAGGACTTACGGTCTAGGAGTTATGAGCAGTTTCGCGCTTTTGGTTGCTATAGCGCCACCTATGGGCCAATCGTGGTCATAATTTGATAACCTCTCCTCGATTTTTGTACTACCACATGGCAAAGTTTCAAAGCTCTAGCCCTTACGGTTTGGGCTGCACGATGCGTTTTACGGCGGAATAATAATAATAATTAAAGCTGCAAGCAGCGTTTATCGGGGTTCAAGCAATTAAGGCCTTTAAGGCCTTTAAGCATAAAAGCATCAAAAGTTATTAAGATTTATTTAGCAAGCATGTAACTACTGACATAATAGATGAAAAAGACCATTTACCATAGGAAATATATGGTTTTAAAGCTTTTTAACAGTTATAGCGCCACCTTTGGTCCGATCTCCATAAAATTTGGCATGCTTGTTAATGATGTTATTTCACATATGTTCACCAATTTTTGTGAAGTTCTGAGTTTTTATTTATGATTTATAGGCTTTTTTATTTATTTTGCCCCGCCCATTTTATAAATGACCCTATTACAGCCATCCAAATGCAAAAGTTCAACTTTTTTTTGATAATTATTGATCTAGAGAGTCCAGAGAATTGTCCTAGACTGGTTTGGTTCCGATCGGGCGAAAAACCAGGGACTAGTTCGCAAAAGTAGGTTTTTAACATATTCATGAATATTTAATTAACTGTTTGATTGACAGAAATGGTTCTTGAGGCAAAGTTGTTCAGCATGAGCAGATATATCAAATGATATGCTTTTTGTGACGATAAGTGTAACACCACGTGATTACAGAGCCAAAAAACTCGTTAGCGCCAACTAGTGGCCGATTTCTTTCAAAATTCTTACAGACCTCTAGGGCCATGAGTCGAACATGCCCATCGAGTTTCGTTCCGATCGGCCTCCGTTAACCTTGTCTAATAGGTGCTCAACTTCATTGGCCAATGGCGGCCATGTTTTTTGAGATACGCCAATGTCCTCATAGACATACATGGCACCTTGGACCAAGACACTGCATACCAATTTTCAAGTCAATCGGACTAATGGTCAGGTGGTTATAGCCCTTTTCATGTTTTTTTCATGTTATAGCGCCACCTAGTGTTCAATCGTCGCGATTTTTTTACTGTGACCCCAGAATGAACCCATACACATGTGTACCGAGTTTGGTGAAGCTATCTTATTTACTTTTTAAGTTATAGCCATTTTAGTAAAATAGGCTCCTCCCACAACGATTATTTTGCGGCCCCTAGCGTCCATGAATCGAAATTTCAACATTTTTTCGATAATTATTGATCTTCAGACTCCAGAGAACATTTCTGCACTGGTTTGGCTCCGATCGGGCAAAAAACCAGGGACTAGTTCGCAAAAGTAGATTTTCGACAAAATTCAAAATGGCGGAAAATCTATCATGACGGAAATGAAATCGGAGATATACGTTTTGTTCGTCAGGCGTCCAGCTTTCCAATGATATAAGACACTTGAGTCTGCGACATACGGTCTAGGAGTTATGAGCAGTTTCGCGCTTTTGGTTGCTATAGCGCCACCTATGGGCCAATCGGGGTCATAATCTCTGAACCTCTCCTCGATTTTTGTACTACCATCTGGCAAAGTTTCAATGCTCTAGCCCTTACGGTTTGGGCTGCACGATGCGTTTTACGGCAGAATAATAATAATAATTAAAGCTGCAAGCAGCATTTATCGGGGTTCAAGCATTTAAGGCCTTTAAGCACATAAGCATTTAAGACATTAAGTTTTATTTAGAAAGCTTTTAACCACTGAAATAATAGATGGAAAAGTCCATTTACAGCCAATACAGGCAATTTACCATAGGAAATATATGGTTTTAAAGCCTTTTGACTGTTATAGTGCTATCTTTGGTCCGATCTCCATAAAATTTTGCATGCTTGTTAATGATGTTATGTCACATATGCTCACCAATTTTTGTGAAGTTCTGAGTTTTCATTTAGGGTTTATAGGCTTTTTAGTGCATTTTGCCACGCCCCTTTTATAAATAACCCTATTACAGCCATCCTAATGCAAAAGTTTAACTTTTTTTTGATAATTATTGATCTAGAGTGTCCAGAGAATTGTCCTAGACTGGTCTGGTTCCGATCGGGCAAAAAACCTAGGACTAGTTCGCAAAAGTAGGTTTTTAACATATTTGTAAATATTTATTGAACGGTTTGATTGACATTAATGGTTCTTGAGGCAAAGTTGTTCAACATGAGGAGGTCTATCAAATGATATGCATTTTGTGACGAAATTTGTTACACCACGTGATTACCGAGCCTTAAAACTCGTTAGCGCCAACTAGTGGCCGATTTCTTTCAAAATTCTTACAGACCTCTAGGGGCTTGAGCCGAACATGCCCACCGAGTTTCGTTCCGATCGCACTTCGTTAACCTTCTTTTAATAGGTGCTCAAAACTCATTGGCCAATGGCGGCCATGTTTTTCGAGATACGCCAATATCCTTTTAGACATACATGGCCCCTTGGGCCAAGACACTGCATACCAAATTTCAAGTCAATCGGACTAACGGGCAGGTGTATATACGTTTTTTTTGTTTTATAGCGCCACCATGTGGCCAATCGACGCAATTTTTTTACTGTGACCTCAAATTGACCTCTTACACACGTTTAGCAAGTTTGGTGAAGTTTCCTGAATTACTTCTTGAGTTATAGCCATTTTAGTAAAATAGGCTCCTCCCACAACGTTAATTTTGCACCCCCTAGCGACCGTGAATCGAAATTTCAACTTTTTTTCGATAATTATTGATCTTCAGACTCCACAGAACAATTCTGCACTGGTTTGGTTCCGATCGGGCAAAAAACCAGGGACTAGTTCGCAAAAGTAGGTTTTCGACAAAATTCAAAATGGCGGAAAATCTATCATGGCGGAAATAAAATCGGAGATATACGTTTTGTTCGTCAGGCGTCCTGCTTTCCACTGATATAAGACACTTGAGTCTATGACTTACGGTCTAGGAGTTATGAGCAGTTTCGCGCTTTTGGTTGCTATAGCGCCACCTATGGGCCAATCGGGCTCATAATTTGATAACCTCTCCTCGATTTTTGTACTACCATCTGGCAAAGTTTCAAAGCTCCAGCTCTTACGGTTTGGGCTGCACGATGCGTTTTAGCGGAGAAGAAAAATAATAATAATAATAAAAATCAGTACAATTACAATAGGGTTTCAGCACTTCGTGCTTGAACCCCTAATAATAATAATAAAAATCAGTACAATTACAATAGGGTTTCAGCACTTCGTGCTTGAACCCCTAATTAAAGCTGCAAGCAGCATTTATCGGGGTTCAAGCAGTTAAGGCCTTTAAGGCATTTAAGCACAAAAGCATCAAAAGTTATTAAGATTTATTTAGCAAGCATGTAACCACTGACATAATAGATGGAAAAGACCATTTACAGCCAATACAGGCAGTTTACCATGGGATATATATGGTTTTAAAGCTTTTTAACAGTTATAGCGCCACCTATGGTCCGATCTCCATAAAATTGTTTACTGTGACCTCAAATTGAACCCATACACATGTGTACTGAGTTTGGTGAAGATATCTCATTTACTTCTTGAGTTATAGCCATTTGAGTAAAATAGGCTCCTCCCACAACGATTTGCCACATTCTAGAATTATTTAATATGATTCTAGCATGATTTACTATCATATACCATGTTCCAGAATGATTTATTAGGATTCTAGCATGATTTACCTTGATACACCTCATTTCAGTATTATTTACTATGATTTACAATGTTTCTAGCATGATTAACCACATTACTAGCAATTATGTCAAGTGTCAGTGCAAATGAGGTGATGAACACTGACAAAATATTATTGTGTTATAATAGTTAGTTATATACGTGATTTTTAGTGTGTGTCCAAGTATGAATGCAAAAGCACATGTAAAATATTTCATTATTAAGTAGAATGGCCAGCAGAGGGCACTAGAAGACCACTTATTGGCTCACTTTCACTTTAAACCAGTTTTCTGCACTAAAGCAAACCAGTTTTTCCATGTTAACTCAATGCATGCTTACACACACACACACACACACACACACACACACACACACACACACACACACACACACACACACACACACACACACATACACACACAGCATAGTTAACCATGGTTTACCATGATATACCACGTTCTAGTATTATTTACCAGGAGATAAACGACAATCTAGTATTATTTACTTTGATTTACCATGTTTCTAGCCTGATTTATCACATTACTAGCAATTATTTGAAGTGTCAGTGCAAATAAAGTGATTAACACTGACAAAATATGATTGTGTTATAATAGTTATTGCTATATAAGTGATTTGTTTAGTGTGTATTCAAGTATGAATGCAAGCACATGTTGAAATATTTCATTAATAAGTAGAATGGCCAGCAGAGGGCAGTAGAAGACCACTTATTGGCTCACTTTCACTTTAAACCAGTTTTCTGCACTAAAGCAAACCAGTTTATCCATGTTAACTCAATGCATGCTTACACACACACACACACACACACACACACACATACACACACAGCATAGTTAACCATGGTTTACCATGATATACCACGTTCTAGTATTATTTACCAGGAGATAAACGACAATCTAGTATTATTTACTTTGATTTACCATGTTTCTAGCCTGATTTATCACATTACTAGCAATTATTTGAAGTGTCAGTGCAAATAAAGTGATTAACACTGACAAAATATGATTGTGTTATAATAGTTATTGCTATATAAGTGATTTTTTTAGTGTGTATTCAAGTATGAATGCAAGCACATGTTGAAATATTTCATTAATAAGTAGAATGGCCAGCAGAGGGCAGTAGAAGACCACTTATTGGCTCACTTTCACTTTAAACCAGTTTTCTGCACTAAAGCAAACCAGTTTATCCATGTTAACTCAATGCATGCTTACACACACACACACACACACACACACACACACACACACACACACACACACACACACACACAGCATAGTTAACCATGATTTACCATGATTTACCACATTACTAGCAATTATTTGAAGTGTCAGTGCAAATAAAGTGATTAACACTGACAAAATATAATTGTGTTATAATAGTTATTGCTATATAAGTGATTTTTAGTGTGTATTCAAGTTTAAATGCAAGCACATGTGGAAAAATTTAATTAATAAGTAGAATGGCCAGCAGAGGGCAGTAGAAGACCACTTATTGGCTCACTTTCACTTTAAACCTCATGATTTTGACCAGTTTTCTGCACTAAAGCAAACCAGTGTTTCCATGTTAACTCAATAATGCATACTTGCTACATATGCTACACACAATAATGCTACACACACACACACACACACACACAAATGTTTCAGTGATATTGGTGTCACATTCACCTTCATCACATTCACCTTCTGTCTTCATCACATTCACCATCTGTCGTCATCACCTGCACCTGCTCCTCATCACCCTCCTCATCATCACCTGCTCCTCATCATCATAACCGTCACCTGTTGTCCTTGTCTTGATCTGTGTATTTAAGTTCCCCTCTCATCCATTATCATTGTCGGTTATTGTTTGTGCACTAGCACTCTGTTATGTTTGTTTTCATGTTGGAAAATAAAACCTTTGTTATATTTGTACCACACACACACACACACACACACACACACACACACACACACACACACACACACACCATCATTTATCATGATTTACCATGGCTGATACCAATACCAATATGAGAAAATGACTATTTTAAACAGCAGGGGGCAGTAAAATACCACTTATTGGCTTAACATGCCATTAATTCATATCATTTTCACCTTTTTAACTGTTATAGAGGCAAATTTTGTCCGATCTGTCTGAAAATTTTCATGCTTGTTCAGGGTGATATTTCACATGTTCTGACTTGTTTTTAAGAAGGTCTGAGCATTGATTAAAGAGATATAGGCTTTCGGGGACACTTGGTAAAGGCCAGATTTTGAAGTGAACCTATTATAGCTATCCAAATGAAGTAGTTCAACTTTTTCTGACAATTATTGATCTAGTGAGTCCAGAGAATTGTATTGCACTAGTTTTGAACATTATGATATGAAAATTATATGATCAGAGATGGAAAAAACCATTTACAGCCAATACAGGCAGTTTACCATAGGAAATATATGATTTTAAAGCTTTTTAACAGTTATAGCGCCACCTATCGCCCGATCTCCATAGAATTTTTCATGCTTGTTAATGATGTTATGTCACATATGCTGACCAATTTTTGTGAAGTTCTGAGTTTTCATTTAGGATTTATAGGCTTTTTAATGTATTTTGACACGCCCATTTTATAAATTACCCTATTACAGCCATCCAAATGCAAAAGTTCAACTTTTTTTTGATAATTATTGATCTAGAGAGTCCAGAGAATTGTCCTAGACTGGTCTGGTTCCGATCGGGCAAAAAACCTAGGACTAGTTCGCAAAAGTAGGTTTTTAACATATTAATGAATAATTAATGAACAGTTTGATTGACAGCAATGGTTCTTGAGGCAAAGTTGTTCAGGATGAGGAGATCTATCAAATGATATGCATATTGTGTGGATATTTGTAACACCACGTGATTACAGAGCCGTAAAACTCGTTAGCGCCAACTAGTGGCCGATTTCTTTCAAAATTCTTACAGACCTTTAGGGCCATGAGCCGAACATGCCCATTGAGTTTCGTTCCGATCGGCCTCCGTTAACCTTGTCTAATAGGTGCTCAAACTTCGTTGGCCGATGGCGGCCATGTTTTTTGAGATACGCCAATGTCCTCATACACATACATGGCACCTTGGACCAAGACACTGCATACCAATTTTCAAGTCAATCGGACTAACGGTCAGGTGGTTATAGCCTGTTTTATGTTTTTTTCATTTTATAGCGCCACCATGAGGCCAATCGTCGCGATTTTTTTACTGTGACCCCAGAGTAAGCTCATACACGTGTGTACCAAGTTTGGTGAAGATACCTCATTTACATCGGGAGTTATAGCCATTTTAGTAAAATAGGCCCCGCCCACAACGTACGTTTTGGCGCCCCTTAGCGACCGTGAATCGAAATTTCCACTTTTTTTCGATAGTTTTTGATATTCAGTCTCCAGAGAACATTTCTGCACTAGTTTGGTTCCAATCGGGCAAAAAACCAGGGACTAGTTCGCAAAAGTAGATTTTTGACAAAATTCAAAATGGCGGAAAATCTATCATGGCGGAAATGAAATCGGAGATATACGTTTTGTTCGTCAGGCGTCCAGCTTTCCAATGATATAAGACACTTGAGTCTACGACATACGGTCTAGGAGTTATGAGCAGTTTCGCGCTTTTGGTTGTTATAGCGCCACCTATGGGCCAATCGGGGTCATAATCTCTGAACCTTTCCTCGATTTTTGTACTACCATCTGTCAAAGTTTCAAAGTTCCAGCTCTTACGGTTTGGGCTGCACGATGCGTTTTACGGCGGAATAATAATAATAATAATAATTAAAGCTGCAAGCAGCATTTATCGGGGTTCAAGCAGTTAAGGCCTTTAAGGCATTTAAGCACAAAAGCATCAAAAGTTATTAAGATTTATTTAGCAAGCATGTAACCACTGACATAATAGATGGAAAAGACCATTTACAGCCAATACAGGCAATTTGCCATGGGATATATATGGTTTTAAAGCTTTTTAACAGTTATAGCGCCACCTATGCTCCGATCTCCATAGAATTGTTTACTGTGACCTCAAATTGAACCCATACACATGTGTACTGAGTTTGGTGAAGATATCTCATTTACTTCTTGAGTTATAGCCATTTGAGTAAAATAGGCTCCTCCCACAACGATTTGCCACATTCTAGAATTATTTAATATGATTCTAGCATGATTTACTATCATATACCATGTTCCAGAATGATTTATTAGGATTCTAGCATGATTTACCTTGATACACCTCATTTCAGTATTATTTACTATGATTTACAATGTTTCTAGCATGATTAACCACATTACTAGCAAATATGTGAAGTGTCAGTGCAAATGAGGTGATGAACACTGACAAAATATTATTGTGTTATAATAGTTAGTTATATACGTGATTTTTAGTGTGTGTCCAAGTATGAATGCAAAAGCACATGTAAAATATTTCATTATTAAGTAGAATGGCCAGCAGAGGGCAGTAGAAGACCACTTATTGGCTCACTTTCACTTTAAACCAGTTTTCTGCACTAAAGCAAACCAGTTTTTCCATGTTAACTCAATGCATGCTTACACACACACACACACACACACACACACACACACACACACACACACACACACACACACACACACACACACACACACACACAAACACACACACACACACACACACACACACACACACACACACACAAACACACACACACACACACACACATACACACACAGCATAGTTAACCGTGATTTACCATGATATACCACGTTCTAGTATTATTTACCAGGAGATAAACGACAATCTAGTATTATTTACTTTGATTTACCATGTTTCTAGCCTGATTTATCACATTACTAGCAATTATTTGAAGTGTCAGTGCAAATAAAGTGATTAACACTGACAAAATATGATTGTGTTATAATAGTTATTGCTATATAAGTGATTTTTTTTGTGTGTATTCAAGTATGAATGCAAGCACATGTTGAAATATTTCATTAATAAGTAGAATGGCCAGCAGAGGGCAGTAGAAGACCACTTATTGGCTCACTTTCACTTTAAACCAGTTTTCTGCACTAAAGCAAACCAGTTTATCTATGTTAACTCAATGCATGCTTACACACACACACACACACACACACACACACACACACACACACACACACACACACACACACACACACACACACACACACACACACACACACACACACAGAGCATAGTTAACCATGATTTACCATGATTTACCACATTACTAGCAATTATTTGAAGTGTCAGTGCAAATAAAGTGATTAACACTGACAAAATATGATTGTGTTATAATAGTTATTGCTATATAAGTGATTTTTAGTGTGTATTCAAGTATAAATGCAAGCACATGTGGAAAAATTTAATTAATAAGTAGAATGGCCAGCAGAGGGCAGTAGAAGACCACTTATTGGCTCACTTTCACTTTAAACCTCATGATTTTGACCAGTTTTCTGCACTAAAGCAAACCAGTGTTTCCATGTTAACTCAATAATGCATAATTGCTACATATGCTACACACAATAATGCTACACACACACACACACACACACACACACACACACACACACAAATGTTTCAGTGATATTGGTGTCACATTCACCTTCATCACATTCACCTTCTGTCTTCATCACATTCACCATCTGTCGTCATCACCTGCACCTGCTCCTCATCACCCTCCTCATCATCACCTGCTCCTCATCATCATAACCGTCACCTGTTGTCCTTGTCTTGATCTGTGTATTTAAGTTCCCCTCTCATCCATTATCATTGTCGGTTATTGTTTGTGCACTAGCACTCTGTTATGTTTGTTTTCATGTTGGAAAATAAAACCTTTGTTATATTTGTACCACACACACACACACACACACACACACACACACACACACACACACACACACACACACACACACACACACACACACACACACACCATCATTTATCATGATTTACCATGGCTGATACCAATACCAATATGAGAAAATGACTATTTTAAACAGCAGGGGGCAGTAAAATACCACTTATTGGCTTAACATGCCATTAAATCATATCATTTTCACCTTTTTAACTGTTATAGAGGCAAATTTTGTCCGATCTGTCTGAAAATTTTCATGCTTGTTCAGGGTGATATTTCACACGTTCTGACTTGTTTTTAAGAAGGTCTGAGCATTGATTAAAGAGATATAGGCTTTCGGGGACACTTGGTAAAGGCCAGATTTTGAAGTGAACCTATTATAGCTATCCAAATGAAGTAGTTCAACTTTTTCTGACAATTATTGATCTAGTGAGTCCAGAGAATTGTATTGCACTAGTTTTGAACATTATGATATGAAAATTATATGATCAGACATGGAAAAGACCATTTACAGCCAATACAGGCAGTTTACCATAGGAAATATATGGTTTTAAAGCTTTTTAACAGTTATAGCGCCAACTATTGTCCAATCTCCATAAAATTTTGCAAGCTTGTTTGTGATGTTATGACACATATGCTCACCAATTTTTGTGAAGTTCTGAGTTTTCATTTAGGATTTATAGGCTTTTGAGTGTATTTTGCCACACCCATTTTATAAATGACCCTATTACAGCCATACAAATACAAAAGTTCAACTTTTTTTTGATAATTATTGATCTAGAGAGTCCATAGAATTGTCCTAGACTGGTCTGGTTCCGATCGGGCAAAAAACCAGGGACTAGTTCGCAAAAGTAGGTTTTTAACATATTCATGAATATTTAATGAACGGTTTGATTGACAGCAATGGTTCTAGAGGCAAAGTTGTTCAGCATGAGCAGATCTATCAAATGATATGCATTTTGTGACAATATATCTAACACCACGTGATTACAGAGCCATAAAACTCGTTAGCGCCAACTAGTGGCCGATTTCTTTCAAAATTCTTACAGACCTCTAGGGCCATGAGTCGAACATGCCCACCGAGTTTCGTTCCGATCGGCCTCCGTTAACCTTGTCTAATAGGTGCTCAACTTCATTGGCCAATGGCGGCCATGTTTTTTGAGATACACCAATGTCCTCATAGACATACATGGCACCTTGGACCAAGACACTGCATACCAATTTTCAAGTCAATCGGACTAACGGTCAGGTGGTTATAGCCTGTTTTATGTTTTTTTCATGTTATAGCGCCACCATGTGGCCAATCGCCGCGATTTTTTTACCGTGTCCTCAGATTGACCTCTTACATATGTGTACCAAGTTTGTTGAAAATACCTCATTTACTTCTGGAGTTATAGCCATTTTAGTAAAATAGGCTCCGCCCACAACGTTAATTTTGCGCCCCCTAGCGACCCTGAATCGAAATTTCAACTTTTTTTCGATAATTATTGATCTTCAGTCTCCAGAGAACAATTCTGCACTGGTTTGGTTCCGATCGAGCAAAAAACCAGGGACTAGTTCGCAAAAGTAGGTTTTCGACAAAATTCAAAATGGCGGAAAATCTATCATGACGGAAATGAAATCGGAGATATACGTTTTGTTCGTCAGACGACCAGCTTTCCAATGATATAAGACACTTGTGTCTACGACATACGGTCCAGGAGTTATGACCACTTTCGCGCTTTTGGTTGTTATAGCGCCACCTATGGGCCAATCGAGGTCATAATTTGATAACCTCTCCTCGATTTTTGTACTACCATCTGGCAAAGTTTCAAAGCTCTAGCCCTTACGGTTTGGGCTGCACGATGCGTTTTACGGCAGAATAATAATAATAATAATTAAAGCTGCAAGCAGCATTTATCGGGGTTCAAGCAGTTAAGGCCTTTAAGGCCTTTAAGCACAAAAACATCAAAAGACATCAAGTTTTATTTAGCAAGCAGGTAACCACTGACATCATAGATGGAAAATACCATGTTTTAGCATGATTTACCATGATTTACCCTGTTCTAGCATAGTTGACCATGAATTTATCTTAGTTTACCTTGATTTACCATATTCTAGCATGATTTACCATGATATACCACATTGTAGCATGATTTACCATAGTTTATCATGATTTACCATGGTTTACCATGATTTACCATGGTTTACCATGATTTACCCTGTTCTAGCATAGTTTACCATGAATTTATCTTAGTTTACCTTGATTTACCATGTTCTAGCATGATTTACCATTATATACCACATTCTAGCATGATTTACCATAGTTTACCATGATTTACCATGGTTTACCATTATTTACCCTGTTCTAGCATGATTTACCATAATATACCACGTTCTAGAATGATTTATCAGGATTCTAGCATGATTTACCTTGATACACCACATTTTAGATTTATTTACTATGATTTACCATGTTTCTACTGTGATTTACCATGATTTACAACACGTGAAGTGTCAGTGCAAATGAAGTGATAAACACTGACAAAATATGATTTTGTTATAATAGTTATTGTTATATAAGTGATTTTATAAGTGTCTAGAGTGACGCAAAATCACCTGTGAAAAGACTTCATTAATAAGTAGAATGGCCAGCAGAGGGCACTAGAAGACCACTTATTGGCTCAGTTTCACTTTAAATTTCATTATTTTCACCAGTTTTCTCCACTAAAGCTAAACACGGAATGGTTGCAGGAAGGCACGCGGAGACAAGGATGAACATACAAGATGCAGGTTTAATAGGAATTAAACTAAGGATATCGGAACAGGCAGCAACACACTCTAATTACAGCATAGAACTGACAAAGAACAAGGCAACACTCAGGGCTTAAATACATGGGAGAACTGATCAGGGAAACAAGACACAGCTGACAAGACTAACGAGGAAACAGGTGTGACAGATGCACTAAATGACAGTTACCGTGGAAACCAAGGAGTGGCGGGAAAACAGAACAAAGGAAGACATGTGATCAGAGACAACAATACTCAGACAGAACACAACTGTGACAAAAGCAAACCAGTTTTACCATTTTAACTTAATGCATGCTTACACACACACACACACACACACACACACACACACACACAAAGACAAATGTTGTTGTTGTTGTTGTTTTTTCAATGCTATTGGGATATGTCATTATGAAAATATATTTGAATGGTCAATAAACATTTCACAAAGTCTTTGTAAGCTATTAATCAGACGATTCAGAATTTATTCAGAAACCTAAGACTACACACACACATTATGTTGTAGATACAGACATTTGAACTATATGATGTGATCAAACTGTCAGTACTAATACTTTAACAGATAGATTTTGACTAAATGTAATTGTAAATGTTAAAATAGGGATTTTATAAAGTCTAAATATAAATTATAGAACAATATGACAAAATTCCTATTTTAAACAGCAGGGGGCAGTAAAATACCACTTATTGGCTTAACATGCCATTATATTCATATCATTTTCACCTTTTTAACTGTTATAGAGGCAAATTTTGTCCGATCTGTCTGAAAATTTTCATGCATGTTCAGAGTGATATTTCACATGTTCTGACTTGTTTTTAAGAAGGTCTGAGTAATTCATTAAAGAGATATAGGCTTTCGGGGACACTTGGTAAAGGCTACATTATGAAGTGAACCTATTATAGCTATGCAAATGAAGTAGTTCAACTTTTTCTGACAATTATTGATCTAGTGAGTCCAGATAATTGTATTGCACTAGTTTTGAACATTGTGATATGAAAATTATATGATCAGAGATGGAAAAGACCATTTACAGCCAATACAGGCAGTTTACCATAGGAAATATATGGTTTTAAAGCTTTTTAACAGTTATAGCGCCACCTATCGTCCGATCTCCATACAATTTTGCATGCTTGTTAATGATGTTATGTCACATACGCTGACCAATTTTTGTGAAGTTCTGCATTTTCATTTATGATTTATAGGCTTTTGACTGTATTTTGCCACGCCCATTTTATAAATGACCCTATTACAGCCATCCAAATGCAAAAGTTCAACTTTTTTTTGATAATTATGGATCTAGAGAGTCCAGAGAATTGTCCTAGACTGGTCTGGTTCCGATCGGGTGAAAAACCTAGGACTAGTTCGCAAAAGTAGGTTTTAGACATATTCGTGAATATTTAATGAACGGTTTGATTGACAGCAATGGTTCTTGAGGCAAAGTTGTTCAGCATGAGCAGATCTATCAAATGATATGCATATTGTGTGGATGAGTGTAACACCACGTGATTACAGAGCCATAAAACTCGTTAGCGCCAACTAGTGGCCGATTTGTTTCAAAATTCTTACAGACCTCTAGGGCCATAAGACGAACATGCCCATCGAGTTTCGTTCCGATCGGCCTCCGTTAACCTTGTCTAATCGGTGCTAAAACTTCATTGGCCGATGGCGGCCATGTTTTTTGAGATACGCCAATGTCCTCATAGACATACATGGCACCTTGGACCAAGACACTACATACCAATTTTCAAGTCAATCGGACTAACAGTCAGGTGGTTATAGCCAGTTTTATGTTTTTTTCATGTTATAGCGCCACCATGTGGCCAATCGCCGCGATTTTTTTACCGTGACCTCAGATTGACCTCTTACACATGTGTACCAAGTTTGGTTAAAATACCTCTTTTACTTCTGGAGTTATAGCCATTTTAGTAAAATAGGCTCCTCCCACAACGTTAATTTTGCACCCCCTAGCGACCGTGAATCGAAATTTCAACTTTTTTTTGATAATTATTGATATTCAGACTCCAGAGAACAATTCTGCACTGGTTTGGTTCCGATCGGGCAAAAAACCAGGGACTAGTTCGCAAAAGTAGATTTTCGACAAAATTCAAAATGGCGGAAAATCTATCATGGCGGAAATAAAATCGGAGATATACGTTTTGTTCGTCAGGCGTCCAGCTTTCCAATGATATAAGACACTTGAGTCTATGACTTACGGTCTAGGAGTTATGAGCAGTTTCGCGCTTTTGGTTGCTATAGCGCCACCTATGGGCCAATCGGGGTCATAATTTGATAACCTCTCCTCGATTTTTGTACTACCATATGGCAAAGTTTCAAAGCTCTAGCCCTTACGGTTTGGGCTGCACGATGCGTTTTACGGCAGAATAATAATAATAATAATAATAATTAAAGCTGCAAGCAGCATTTATCGGGGTTCAAGCAGTTAAAGCCTTTTAAGCATTTAAGCACAAAAGCATCAAAAGTTAAGATTTATTTAGCAAGCATGTAACCACGGACATAATAGATGGAAAAGACCATTTACAGCCAATACAGGCAGTTTACCATGGGATATATATGGTTTTAAAGCTTTTTAACAGTTATAGCGCCACCTATGGTCCGATCTCCATAGAATTGTTTACTGTGACCTCAAATTGAACCCATACACATGTGTACTGAGTTTGGTGAAGATATCTCATTTACTTCTTGAGTTATAGCCATTTTAGTAAAATAGGCTCCTCCCACAACAATTTAGCACATTCTAGTATTATTTACTATGATTCTAGCATGATTTGCCATATTCTAGCATAATTTACCATGATATACTACATTCTAGTATGATTTACCATTGTTTACTGTGATTCTAGCATGGATTACCATAGTTTATCATGATTTATCATAGTTTACCATGATTTACCCTGTTCTAGCATAGTTTACCATGATTTACCATGTTCTAGCATGATTTACCATGATATACCACATTCTAACATGATTTACCATAGTTTATTATGATTTATCATGGCTTACCATGATTTACCCTGTTCTAGCATAGTTTACCATGATTTACCATGTTCTAGCTTGATGTACCATGATATACTATGTTCTAGAATGATGTACCAGGATTGTAGTATGATTTACCTTGATACACCACATTCTAGTATCATTTATTGATTTACCATGTTTTTAGTGTGATTTAACCATGATTTACCACATTGCTAGCAATTATGTGAAGTATCAGTAAAAATGAAGTGATAAACTCTGACAAAATATGATTGTGCTACAATAGTAATTGTTATATAAGTGATTTTTTAGTGTTTTATTGTTATATAAGTGATTTTTAGTGTCTAATGAATGCAAAAGCATATGTGGGTAGACATTAATAAGTAGAATGGCCAGCAGAGGGCAGTAGAAGACCACATATTGGCTCACTTTCACTTTAAACTTCTTGATTTTCACCATTTTTCTGCACTAAAGCAAAGCAGTTTTTCCATTTTAAATCCATAATGCATGTTAACACACACACACACACACACACACACAAGACAAATGTTGTTTTTTCAATGCTATTGGGATATGTCATTATGAAAATATATTTGAATGGTCTATAAACATTTCACAAAGTCTTTGTAAGCTATTAATCAGATCATTCAGAATTTATTCAGAAACCTAAGACTACACACACACATTATATTGTAGATACAGACATTTGAAATATATGATGTGATCAAACTGTCAATACTAATAATTTAACAGATGGATTTTTGACTAAATGTAATTGTAAATGTTAAAATAGTGATTTTATAAAGTCTAAATATAAATTATAGAACAATATGACAACATGACTATTTTAAACAGCAGGGGGCAGTAAAATACCACTTCTTGGCTTAATATGTCATTATATTCATATCATTTTCACCTTTTTAACTGTTATAGAGGCAAATTTTGTCAGATCTGTCTGAAAATTTTCATGCATGTTCAGAGTGATATTTCACATGTTCTGACTTGTTTTTAAGAAGGTTTGAACATTCATTAAAGAGATATAGGCTTTCGGGGACACTTGGTAAAGGCCACATTTTGAAGTGAACCTATTATAGCTACCCAAATGAAGTAGTTCAACTTTTTCTGACAATTATTGTTCTAGTGAGTCCAGAGAATTGTATTGCACTAGTTTTTAACATTATGATATGAAAATTATATATTCAGAGATGGAAAAGACCATTTACAGTCAATACAGGCAGTTTACCATAGGAAATATATGGTTTTAAAGATTTTTAACAGTTATAGCGCCACCTATCGTCCGATCTCCATGAAATTTTGCATGCTTGTTAATGATGTTATGTCACATAAGTTCACCAATTTTTGTGAAGTTCTGGGTTTTTATTTAGGATTTATAGGCTTTTTAATGTATTTTTCCATGCCCATTTTATAAATGATCCTATTACAGCCATCCAAATGCAAAAGTTCAACTTTTTTTTGATAATTATTGATCTAGAGAGTCCAGAGAATTGTCCTAGACTGGTCTGGTTCCGATCGGGCAAAAAACCTAGGACTAGTTCGCAAAAGTAGGTTTTAAACATATTCATGAATATTTAATGAACGGTTTGATTGACAGAAATGGTTCTTGAGGCAAAGTTGTTCAGCATGAGCAGATATATCAAATGATATGCTTTTTGTGACGATAAGTGTAACACCACGTGATTACAGAGCCAAAAAACTCGTTAGCGCCAACTAGTGGCCGATTTCTTTCAAAATTCTTACAGACCTCTAGGGCCATGAGTCGAACATGCCCATCGAGTTTCGTTCCGATCGGCCTCCGTTAACCTTGTCTAATAGGTGCTCAACTTCATTGGCCAATGGCGGCCATGTTTTTTGAGATACGCCAATGTCCTCATAGACATACATGGCACCTTGGACCAAGACACTGCATACCAATTTTCCAGTCAATCGGACTAACGGTCAGGTGGTTATAGCCCTTTTCATGTTTTTTTCATGTTATAGCGCCACCTAGTGTTCAATCGTCGCGATTTTTTTACTGTGACCCCAGAATGAACCCATACACATGTGTACCGAGTTTGGTGAAGCTATCTTATTTACTTTTTAAGTTATAGCCATTTTAGTAAAATAGGCTCCTCCCACAACGATTATTTTGCGCCCCCTAGCGTCCATGAATCGAAATTTCAACATTTTTTTCGATAATTATTGATCTTCAGACTCCAGAGAACATTTCTGCACTGGTTTGGCTCCGATCGGGCAAAAAACCAGGGACTAGTTCGCAAAAGTAGATTTTCGACAAAATTCAAAATGGCGGAAAATCTATCATGACGGAAATGAAATCGGAGATATACGTTTTGTTCGTCAGGCGTCCAGCTTTCCAATGATATAAGACACTTGAGTCTGCGACATACGGTCTAGGAGTTATGAGCAGTTTCGCGCTTTTGGTTGCTATAGCGCCACCTATGGGCCAATCGGGGTCATAATCTCTGAACCTCTCCTCGATTTTTGTACTACCATCTGGCAAAGTTTCAATGCTCTAGCCCTTACGGTTTGGGCTGCACGATGCGTTTTACGGCAGAATAATAATAATAATAATAATAATAAAAATCAGTACAATTACAATAGGGTTTCAGCACTTCGTGCTTGAACCCCTAATAATAATTAAAGCTGCAAGCAGCATTTATCGGGGTTCAAGCATTTAAGGCCTTTAGGCACATAAGCATTTAAGACATTAAGATTTATTTAGAAAGCTTTTAACCACTGAAATAATAGATGGAAAAGTCCATTTACAGCCAATACAGGCAATTTACCATAGGAAATATGTGTTTTTTAAAGCTTTTTAACAGTTATAGCACCATCTATAGTCCGATCTCCATGAAATTTTGCATGCTTGTTAATGATGTTATGGCACATAAGCTCACCAATTTTCGTGAAGTTCTGAGTTTTTGTTTAGGATTTATAGGCTTTTGAGTGCATTTTGCCACGCCCATTTTCTTTATGACCCAATATACCCATGCGAAAAATGCAAAAGTTCAACTTTTTTTTGATAATTATTGATCTTGAGAGTCCATAGAATTGTCCTAGACTCGTTTGGTTCTGATCGGGCGAAAAACCTAGGACTAGTTCGCAAAAGTAGGTTTTTAACATAATTACGAATATTTAATGAACGGTTTGATTGACAGCAATGGTTCTTGAGGCAAAGTTGTTCAACAAGAGGAGATCTATCAAATGGTATGCATTTTGTGACAATAAGTGTAACACCACGTGATTACAGAGCCATAAAACTCGTTAGCGCCAACTAGTGGCCGATTTCTTTTAAAATTCTTACAGACCTCTAGGGCCATGAGTCGAACATGCCCACCGAGTTTCGTTCCGATAGGCCTCCGTTAACCTTGTCTAATAGGTGCTCAAACTTCATTGGCCGATGGCGGCCATGTTTTTTGAGATACACCAATGTCCTCATAGACATACATGGCACCTTGGACCAAGACACTGCATACCAATTTTCAAGTCAATCGGACTAACGGTCAGGTGGTTATAGCCTGTTTTATGTTTTTTTCATGTTATAGCGCCACCATGTGACCAATCGCCGCGATTTTTTTACCGTGACCTCATATTGACGTCTTACACATGTGTACCAGGTTTGGTTAAAATACCTCTTTTACTTCTGGAGTTATAGCCATTTTAGTAAAATAGGCTCCTCCCACAACGTTAATTTTGCACCCCCTAGCGACCGTGAATCGAAATTTCAACTTTTTTTTGATAATTATTGATATTCAGACTCCAGAGAACAATTCTGCACTGGTTTGGTTCCAATCGGGCAAAAAACCAGGGACTAGTTCGCAAAAGTAGATTTTCGACAAAATTCAAAATGGCGGAAAATCTATCATGGCGGAAATAAAATCGGAGATATACGTTTTGTTCGTCAGGCGTCCAGCTTTCCAATGATATAAGACACTTGAGTCTATGACTTACGGTCTAGGAGTTATGAGCAGTTTCGCGCTTTTGGTTGCTATAGCGCCACCTATGGGCCAATCGGGGTCATAATTTGATAACCTCTCCTCGATTTTTGTACTACCATATGGCAAAGTTTCAAAGCTCTAGCCCTTACGGTTTGGGCTGCACGATGCGTTTTACGGCAGAATAATAATAATAATAATAATAATAAAAATCAGCACAATTACAATAGGGTTTCAGCACTTCGTGCTTGAACCCCTAATAAAAATCAGCACAATTACAATAGGGTTTCAGCACTTCGTGCTTGAACCCCTAATAATAATAAAAATCAGTACAATTACAATAGGGTTTCAGCACTTCGTGCTTGAACCCCTAATAATAATAATAAAAATCAGCACAAATACAATAGGGTTTCAGCACTTCGTGCTTGAACCCCTAATAAAAATCCTTACAATTACAATAGGGTTTCAGCACTTCGTGCTTGAACCCCTAATAAAAATCCTTACAATTACAATAGGGTTTCAGCACTTCGTGCTTGAACCCCTAATAATAATAATAACAAGCAGCATTTATCGGGGTTCAAGCATTTAAGGCCTTTAGGCACATAAGCATTTAAGACATTAAGATTTATTTAGAAAGCTTTTAACCACTGAAATAATAGATGGAAAAGTCCATTTACAGCCAATACAGGCAATTTACCATAGGAAATATGTGTTTTTTAAAGCTTTTTAACAGTTATAGCACCATCTATAGTCCGATCTCCATGAAATTTTGCATGCTTGTTAATGATGTTATGGCACATAAGCTCACCAATTTTCGTGAAGTTCTGAGTTTTTGTTTAGGATTTATAGGCTTTTGAGTGCATTTTGCCACGCCCATTTTCTTTATGACCCAATATACCCATGCGAAAAATGCAAAAGTTCAACTTTTTTTTGATAATTATTGATCTTGAGAGTCCATAGAATTGTCCTAGACTCGTTTGGTTCTGATCGGGCGAAAAACCTAGGACTAGTTCGCAAAAGTAGGTTTTTAACATAATTACGAATATTTAATGAACGGTTTGATTGACAGCAATGGTTCTTGAGGCAAAGTTGTTCAACAAGAGGAGATCTATCAAATGGTATGCATTTTGTGACAATAAGTGTAACACCACGTGATTACAGAGCCATAAAACTCGTTAGCGCCAACTAGTGGCCGATTTCTTTTAAAATTCTTACAGACCTCTAGGGCCATGAGTCGAACATGCCCACCGAGTTTCGTTCCGATAGGCCTCCGTTAACCTTGTCTAATAGGTGCTCAAACTTCATTGGCCGATGGCGGCCATGTTTTTTGAGATACACCAATGTCCTCATAGACATACATGGCACCTTGGACCAAGACACTGCATACCAATTTTCAAGTCAATCGGACTAACGGTCAGGTGGTTATAGCCTGTTTTATGTTTTTTTCATGTTATAGCGCCACCATGTGACCAATCGCCGCGATTTTTTTACCGTGACCTCATATTGACGTCTTACACATGTGTACCAGGTTTGGTTAAAATACCTCTTTTACTTCTGGAGTTATAGCCATTTTAGTAAAATAGGCTCCTCCCACAACGTTAATTTTGCACCCCCTAGCGACCGTGAATCGAAATTTCAACTTTTTTTTGATAATTATTGATATTCAGACTCCAGAGAACAATTCTGCACTGGTTTGGTTCCGATCGGGCAAAAAACCAGGGACTAGTTCGCAAAAGTAGATTTTCGACAAAATTCAAAATGGCGGAAAATCTATCATGGCGGAAATAAAATCGGAGATATACGTTTTGTTCGTCAGGCGTCCAGCTTTCCAATGATATAAGACACTTGAGTCTATGACTTACGGTCTAGGAGTTATGAGCAGTTTCGCGCTTTTGGTTGCTATAGCGCCACCTATGGGCCAATCGGGGTCATAATTTGATAACCTCTCCTCGATTTTTGTACTACCATATGGCAAAGTTTCAAAGCTCTAGCCCTTACGGTTTGGGCTGCACGATGCGTTTTACGGCAGAATAATAATAATAATTAAAGCTGCAAGCAGCATTTATCGGGGTTCAAGCATTTAAGGCCTTTAGGCACATAAGCATTTAAGACATTAAGATTTATTTAGAAAGCTTTTAACCACTGAAATAATAGATGGAAAAGTCCATTTACAGCCAATACAGGCAATTTACCATAGGAAATATGTGTTTTTTAAAGCTTTTTAACAGTTATAGCACCATCTATAGTCCGATCTCCATGAAATTTTGCATGCTTGTTAATGATGTTATGGCACATAAGCTCACCAATTTTCGTGAAGTTCTGAGTTTTCGTTTAGGATTTATAGGCTTTTGAGTGCATTTTGCCACGCCCATTTTCTTTATGACCCAATATACCCATGCGAAAAATGCAAAAGTTCAACTTTTTTTTGATAATTATTGATCTTGAGAGTCCATAGAATTGTCCTAGACTCGTTTGGTTCTGATCGGGCGAAAAACCTAGGACTAGTTCGCAAAAGTAGGTTTTTAACATAATTACGAATATTTAATGAACGGTTTGATTGACAGCAATGGTTCTTGAGGCAAAGTTGTTCAACAAGAGGAGATCTATCAAATGGTATGCATTTTGTGACAATAAGTGTAACACCACGTGATTACAGAGCCATAAAACTCGTTAGCGCCAACTAGTGGCCGATTTCTTTTAAAATTCTTACAGACCTCTAGAGCCATGAGTCGAACATGCCCACCGAGTTTCGTTCCGATAGGCCTCCGTTAACCTTGTCTAATAGGTGCTCAAACTTCATTGGCCGATGGCGGCCATGTTTTTTGAGATACACCAATGTCCTCATAGACATACATGGCACCTTGGACCAAGACACTGCATACCAATTTTCAAGTCAATCGGACTAACGGTCAGGTGGTTATAGCCTGTTTTATGTTTTTTTCATGTTATAGCGCCACCATGTGACCAATCGCCGCGATTTTTTTACCGTGACCTCATATTGACGTCTTACACATGTGTACCAGGTTTGGTTAAAATACCTCTTTTACTTCTGGAGTTATAGCCATTTTAGTAAAATAGGCTCCTCCCACAACGTTAATTTTGCACCCCCTAGCGACCATGAATCGAAATTTCAACTTTTTTTTGATAATTATTGATATTCAGACTCCAGAGAACAATTCTGCACTGGTTTGGTTCCGATCGGGCAAAAAACCAGGGACTAGTTCGCAAAAGTAGATTTTCGACAAAATTCAAAATGGCGGAAAATCTATCATGGCGGAAATAAAATCGGAGATAAACGTTTTGTTCGTCAGGCGTCCAGCTTTCCAATGATATAAGACACTTGAGTCTATGACTTACGGTCTAGGAGTTATGAGCAGTTTCGCGCTTTTGGTTGCTATAGCGCCACCTATGGGCCAATCGGGGTCATAATTTGATAACCTCTCCTCGATTTTTGTACTACCATATGGCAAAGTTTCAAAGCTCTAGCCCTTACGGTTTGGGCTGCACGATGCGTTTTACGGCAGAATAATAATAATAATAATAATAATTAAAGCTGCAAGCAGCATTTATCGGGGTTCAAGCATTTAAGGCCTTTAGGCACATAAGCATTTAAGACATTAAGATTTATTTAGAAAGCTTTTAACCACTGAAATAATAGATGGAAAAGTCCATTTACAGCCAATACAGGCAATTTACCATAGGAAATATGTGTTTTTTAAAGCTTTTTAACAGTTATAGCACCATCTATAGTCCGATCTCCATGAAATTTTGCATGCTTGTTAATGATGTTATGGCACATAAGCTCACCAATTTTCGTGAAGTTCTGAGTTTTTGTTTAGGATTTATAGGCTTTTGAGTGCATTTTGCCACGCCCATTTTCTTTATGACCCAATATACCCATGCGAAAAATGCAAAAGTTCAACTTTTTTTTGATAATTATTGATCTTGAGAGTCCATAGAATTGTCCTAGACTCGTTTGGTTCTGATCGGGCGAAAAACCTAGGACTAGTTCGCAAAAGTAGGTTTTTAACATAATTACGAATATTTAATGAACGGTTTGATTGACAGCAATGGTTCTTGAGGCAAAGTTGTTCAACAAGAGGAGATCTATCAAATGGTATGCATTTTGTGACAATAAGTGTAACACCACGTGATTACAGAGCCATAAAACTCGTTAGCGCCAACTAGTGGCCGATTTCTTTTAAAATTCTTACAGACCTCTAGGGCCATGAGTCGAACATGCCCACCGAGTTTCGTTCCGATAGGCCTCCGTTAACCTTGTCTAATAGGTGCTCAAACTTCATTGGCCGATGGCGGCCATGTTTTTTGAGATACACCAATGTCCTCATAGACATACATGGCACCTTGGACCAAGACACTGCATACCAATTTTCAAGTCAATCGGACTAACGGTCAGGTGGTTATAGCCTGTTTTATGTTTTTTTCATGTTATAGCGCCACCATGTGACCAATCGCCGCGATTTTTTTACCGTGACCTCATATTGACGTCTTACACATGTGTACCAGGTTTGGTTAAAATACCTCTTTTACTTCTGGAGTTATAGCCATTTTAGTAAAATAGGCTCCTCCCACAACGTTAATTTTGCACCCCCTAGCGACCGTGAATCGAAATTTCAACTTTTTTTTGATAATTATTGATATTCAGACTCCAGAGAACAATTCTGCACTGGTTTGGTTCCGATCGGGCAAAAAACCAGGGACTAGTTTGCAAAAGTAGATTTTCGACAAAATTCAAAATGGCGGAAAATCTATCATGGCGGAAATAAAATCGGAGATATACGTTTTGTTCGTCAGGCGTCCAGCTTTCCAATGATATAAGACACTTGAGTCTATGACTTACGGTCTAGGAGTTATGAGCAGTTTCGCGCTTTTGGTTGCTATAGCGCCACCTATGGGCCAATCGGGGTCATAATTTGATAACCTCTCCTCGATTTTTGTACTACCATATGGCAAAGTTTCAAAGCTCTAGCCCTTACGGTTTGGGCTGCACGATGCGTTTTACGGCAGAATAATAATAATAATAATAATAATAAAAATCAGCACAATTACAATAGGGTTTCAGCACTTCGTGCTTGAACCCCTAATTAAAGCTGCAAGCAGCATTTATCGGGGTTCAAGCATTTAAGGCCTTTAAGCACATAAGCATTTAAGACATTAAGTTTTATTTGTAAAGCTTTTAACCACTGAAATAATAGATGGAAAAGACCATTTACAGCCAAAACAGGCAATTTACCATAGGAAATATATGGTTTTCAAAGCTTTTTAACAGTTATAGCGCCACCTATCGTACGATCTTCATGAAATTTTACATGCTTGTTTAGACTGTTATGGTACATATGCTCACCAATTTTTGTGAAGTTCTGAGTTTTCGTTTAGGATTTATAGGCTTTTAAATGCATTTTGCCACGCCCATTTTCATTATGACCCAATATACCCATGCGAAAAATGCTAAAGTTGAACTTTTTTTTGATAATTATTGATCTAGAGAGTCCAGAGAATTACCCTAGACTGGTTTTGTTCCGATCGGGCAAAAAACCTAGGACTAGTTCGCAAAAGTAGGTTTTTAACATAATTGCGAATATTTAATGAACGGTTTGATTGACAGCAATGGTTCTTGAGGCAAAGTTGTTCAGCATGAGCAGATCTATCAAATGATATGCATTTTGTGACAATAAGTGTAACACCACGTGATTACAGAGCCATAAAACTCGTTAGCGCCAACTAGTGGCCGATTTCTTTCAAAATTCTTACAGACCTCTAGGGCCATGAGTTGAACATGCCCATCGAGTATCGTTCCGATCGGCCTCCGTTAACCTTGTCTAATAGGTGCTCAAATTTCATTGGTCGATGGCTGTCATGTTTTTCGAGGTACGCCAATGTCCTCATAGACATACATGGCACCTTGGACCAAGACACTGCATACCAATTTTCAAGTCAATCGGACAAACGGTCACGTGGTCATAGCCCTTTTCATGTTTTTTTCATGTTATAGCGCCACCATGTGATCAATCGTCGAAATTTTTTTACTATGACCCCAAATTGAACTCATACACATGTGTACCAAGTTTGGTGAAGATATCTCATTTCCTTTTCGAGTTATAGCCATTTTAGTAAAATAGGCTCCTCCCACAACATTAATTTATCACCCGCTAGCGACCAGGAATCGAAATTTCGACTTTTTTTCGATAATTATTGATCTTCAGACTCCAAAGAACATTTCTGCACTGGTTTGGTTCCGATCGGGCGAAAAACCAGGGACTAGTTCGCAAAAGTAGGTTTTTGACAAAATTCAAAATGGCGGAAAAATTTGCATACCTGAAATAAAATCGGAGATATACGTTTTGACCTTCAGGCGTCCAGCTTTCCAATGATATAGGACACTTGAGTCTACGACATACGGTCTAGGAGTTATGAGCAGTTTCGCGCTTTTGGTCGCTATAGCGCCACCTATGGGCCAATCTGGGTCATACTTTGATAGGTTCTCCCCAAATTGAGGACTACCATTTGGCCAAGTTTCAAGGTTCCAGCTCTTACGGTTTGGGCTGCACGATGCGTTTTAGGGGAGAATAATAATAATAATAATAATAATTAAAGCTGCAAGCAGCATTTATCGGGGTTCAAGCATTTAAGGCCTTTAAGCACATAAGCATTTAAGACATTAAGTTTTATTTGTAAAGCTTTTAACCACTGAAATAATAGATGGAAAAGACCATTTACAGCCAAAACAGGCAATTTACCATAGGAAATATATGGTTTTCAAAGCTTTTTAACAGTTATAGCGCCACCTATCGTACGATCTTCATGAAATTTTACATGCTTGTTTAGACTGTTATGGTACATATGCTCACCAATTTTTGTGAAGTTCTGAGTTTTCGTTTAGGATTTATAGGCTTTTAAATGCATTTTGCCACGCCCATTTTCATTATGACCCAATATACCCATGCGAAAAATGCTAAAGTTGAACTTTTTTTTGATAATTATTGATCTAGAGAGTCCAGAGAATTACCCTAGACTGGTTTTGTTCCGATCGGGCAAAAAACCTAGGACTAGTTCGCAAAAGTAGGTTTTTAACATAATTGCGAATATTTAATGAACGGTTTGATTGACAGCAATGGTTCTTGAGGCAAAGTTGTTCAGCATGAGCAGATCTATCAAATGATATGCATTTTGTGACAATAAGTGTAACACCACGTGATTACAGAGCCATAAAACTCGTTAGCGCCAACTAGTGGCCGATTTCTTTCAAAATTCTTACAGACCTCTAGGGCCATGAGTTGAACATGCCCATCGAGTATCGTTCCGATCGGCCTCCGTTAACCTTGTCTAATAGGTGCTCAAATTTCATTGGTCGATGGCTGTCATGTTTTTCGAGGTACGCCAATGTCCTCATAGACATACATGGCACCTTGGACCAAGACACTGCATACCAATTTTCAAGTCAATCGGACAAACGGTCACGTGGTCATAGCCCTTTTCATGTTTTTTTCATGTTATAGCGCCACCATGTGATCAATCGTCGAAATTTTTTTACTATGACCCCAAATTGAACTCATACACATGTGTACCAAGTTTGGTGAAGATATCTCATTTCCTTTTCGAGTTATAGCCATTTTAGTAAAATAGGCTCCTCCCACAACATTAATTTATCACCCGCTAGCGACCAGGAATCGAAATTTCGACTTTTTTTCGATAATTATTGATCTTCAGACTCCAAAGAACATTTCTGCACTGGTTTGGTTCCGATCGGGCGAAAAACCAGGGACTAGTTCGCAAAAGTAGGTTTTTGACAAAATTCAAAATGGCGGAAAAATTTGCATACCTGAAATAAAATCGGAGATATACGTTTTGACCTTCAGGCGTCCAGCTTTCCAATGATATAGGACACTTGAGTCTACGACATACGGTCTAGGAGTTATGAGCAGTTTCGCGCTTTTGGTCGCTATAGCGCCACCTATGGGCCAATCTGGGTCATACTTTGATAGGTTCTCCCCAAATTGAGGACTACCATTTGGCCAAGTTTCAAGGTTCCAGCTCTTACGGTTTGGGCTGCACGATGCGTTTTAGGGGAGAATAATAATAATAATAATAATAAAAATCAGTACAATTACAATAGGGTTTCAGCACTTCGTGCTTGAACCCCTAATAAAAATCAGCACAATTACAATAGGGTTTCAGCACTTCGTGCTTGAACCCCTAAAAATCAGTACAATTACAATAGGGTTTCAGCACTTCGTGCTTGAACCCCTAATAAAAATCAGCACAATTACAATAGGGTTTCAGCACTTCGTGCTTGAACCCCTAATAATAATAATAATTAAAGCTGCAAGCAGCATTTATCGGGGTTCAAGCATTTAAGGCCTTTAAGCACATAAGCATTTAAGACATTAAGTTTTATTTGTAAAGCTTTTAACCACTGAAATAATAGATGGAAAAGACCATTTACAGCCAAAACAGGCAATTTACCATAGGAAATATATGGTTTTCAAAGCTTTTTAACAGTTATAGCGCCACCTATCGTACGATCTTCATGAAATTTTACATGCTTGTTTAGACTGTTATGGTACATATGCTCACCAATTTTTGTGAAGTTCTGAGTTTTCGTTTAGGATTTATAGGCTTTTAAATGCATTTTGCCACGCCCATTTTCATTATGACCCAATATACCCATGCGAAAAATGCTAAAGTTGAACTTTTTTTTGATAATTATTGATCTAGAGAGTCCAGAGAATTACCCTAGACTGGTTTTGTTCCGATCGGGCAAAAAACCTAGGACTAGTTCGCAAAAGTAGGTTTTTAACATAATTGCGAATATTTAATGAACGGTTTGATTGACAGCAATGGTTCTTGAGGCAAAGTTGTTCAGCATGAGCAGATCTATCAAATGATATGCATTTTGTGACAATAAGTGTAACACCACGTGATTACAGAGCCATAAAACTCGTTAGCGCCAACTAGTGGCCGATTTCTTTCAAAATTCTTACAGACCTCTAGGGCCATGAGTTGAACATGCCCATCGAGTATCGTTCCGATCGGCCTCCGTTAACCTTGTCTAATAGGTGCTCAAATTTCATTGGTCGATGGCTGTCATGTTTTTCGAGGTACGCCAATGTCCTCATAGACATACATGGCACCTTGGACCAAGACACTGCATACCAATTTTCAAGTCAATCGGACAAACGGTCACGTGGTCATAGCCCTTTTCATGTTTTTTTCATGTTATAGCGCCACCATGTGATCAATCGTCGAAATTTTTTTACTATGACCCCAAATTGAACTCATACACATGTGTACCAAGTTTGGTGAAGATATCTCATTTCCTTTTCGAGTTATAGCCATTTTAGTAAAATAGGCTCCTCCCACAACATTAATTTATCACCCGCTAGCGACCAGGAATCGAAATTTCGACTTTTTTTCGATAATTATTGATCTTCAGACTCCAAAGAACATTTCTGCACTGGTTTGGTTCCGATCGGGCGAAAAACCAGGGACTAGTTCGCAAAAGTAGGTTTTTGACAAAATTCAAAATGGCGGAAAAATTTGCATACCTGAAATAAAATCGGAGATATACGTTTTGACCTTCAGGCGTCCAGCTTTCCAATGATATAGGACACTTGAGTCTACGACATACGGTCTAGGAGTTATGAGCAGTTTCGCGCTTTTGGTCGCTATAGCGCCACCTATGGGCCAATCTGGGTCATACTTTGATAGGTTCTCCCCAAATTGAGGACTACCATTTGGCCAAGTTTCAAGGTTCCAGCTCTTACGGTTTGGGCTGCACGATGCGTTTTAGGGGAGAATAATAATAATAATAATAATTAAAGCTGCAAGCAGCATTTATCGGGGTTCAAGCAGTTAAGGCCTTTAAGCACAAAAGCATCAAAAGTGATTAAGTTTTATTTAGCAAGCATGTAACTACTGACATAATAGATGGAAAAGACCATTTACAGGAAATACCATAGGAAATATATGGTTTTAAAGCTTTTTAGCAGTTATAGCGCCACCTATCGTCCGATCTCCATAAAAATTGGCATGCTTGTTAATGATGTTATGTCACATATGCTCACCAATTTTTGTGAAGTTCTGAGTTTTCATTTAGGATTTATAGGCTTTTTTAGTGTTTTTTTGCCACGCCCCTTTTCTAAATGACCCTATTACAGCCATCTACATGCAAAAGTTCAACTTTTTTTTGATAATTATTGATCTAGAGTGTCCAGAGAATTGTCCTAGACTGGTCTGGTTTCGATCGGGCGAAAAACCTAGGACTAGTTTGCAAAAGTAGGTTTTTAACATAATTACAAATATTTAATAAACGGTTTAATTGACAGCATTAGTTCTTGAGGCAAAGTTGTTCAGCATGAGCAGATCTATCAGTTGATATGCATTTTGTGACGATAAGTGTAACACCACGTGATTACAGAGCCATAAAACTCGTTAGCGCCAACTAGTGGCCGATTTCTTTCAAAACTCTTACAGACCTCTAGGGCCATGAGTCGAACATGCCCATCGAGTTTCGTTCCGATCGGCCTCCGTTAACCTTGTCTAATAGGTGCTCAAATTTCATTGGTCGATGGCGGCCATGTTTTTCGAGATACGCCAATGTCCTCATAGACATACATGGCACCTTGGACCAAGACACTGCATACCAATTTTCAAGTCAATCGGACTAACGGTCACGTGGTCATAGCCGTTTTCATGTTTTTTTCATGTTATAGCGCCACCTAGTGATCAATCGTCGCGATTTTTTTACTGTGACCCCCGATTGAACTCATACACATGTGCACCAAGTTTGGTGAAGATATCTAATTTCATTCTCGAGTTATAGCCATTTTAGTAAAATAGGCTCCTCCCACAACATTAATTTATCACCCCCTGGCGATCAGGAATCGAAATTTCGACTTTTTTTCGATAATTATTGATATTCAGACTCCAGAGAACATTTCTGCACTGTTTTGGATCCAATTGGACAAAAAACCTAGGACTAGTTCGCAAAAGTAGGTTTTTAACTAAATTCAAAATGGCGGACAATTTGCATACAGGAAATGAAATCGGAGATATACGTTTTGACCTTCAGGTTTCCAGCTTTCCAGTGATATAAGACACTTGAGTCTACGTCATACGGTCTAGGAGTTATGAGCAGTTTCGCGCTTTTGGTTGCTATAGCGCCACCTATGGGCCAATTGGGGTCATATTCTCTGAACCTCTCCTCGATTTTTGTACTACCATCTGGCAAAGTTTCAAAGCTCCAGCTCTTACGGTTTGGGCTGCACGATGAGTTTTACGGCAGAAGAAAAATAATAATAATAATAATAATAATAATAATAATAATAATAAAAATCAGTACAATTACAATAGGGTTTCAGCACTTCGTGCTTGAACCCCTAATTAAAGCTGCAAGCAGCATTTATCGGGGTTCAAGCAGTTAAGGCCTTTAAGGCCTTTAAGCACACAAGCATCAAAAGACATTAAGTTTTATTTAGCAAGCATTTAACAACTGCCATCATAGATGAAAAAGTAAATTTACAGCCAATACAGGCAGTTTAACATAGGAAATATATGGTTTTAAAGCGTTTTTACAGTTATAGCACCTTTTTCCTAGTCTTCTTATAGTCTTGCTTGATCTCCACCACTTTTATTAGTAGTACTCAAAGTTTGCCCATATATATGTGTCAGATTTGTTGTAAATATTTAATTTTGATAAGGAGTTTAGACAATTATATTCAGTGGCGTAACGAACCACCACCGGGCCCTTTAGTAGGATTATCAAGGCGGGCCCCTTGATGACGCAATTGATGACATTGATGACGCAATGTTTGCGAGCAGGCTACCATGAATAGGGCAGGATATGATCATACACAGCATATAAGAGATGAGATGACTAACAAAATCAGGAGTAGCCTACGCTCACCAAAAACAAAACAAAAAAAACAACAAAAAAACAATAGGGACAGCGCACTATAAAACATTGTTAGGCCTAAGTCCAAATACATGAAAAAGATGCTCTTTTACATTATAGCGGGATTTTCCGGGCTTTCCTATGTGCAACTGCAAAGTTGTCGATTAGATCAGGATTGTGCGCACAGGCATTCTCAATTGACCCTTCGCAGGGAGTTTGATTGACAGGCGATCTGACTAATCATAATCCGCCATTTTGTCCAACAAAGCAGTCAGGACAGTTAGTAGATTAACATAGGAGGATTTAAATTTGAAAAACAAAGTGTACTGACGTCTTAGCACTTTAAAACAACATTCCTTTTATGTTCATTCATGTTTATTTTAATGCTTTAAATTAACTAGAAGGAAGAGATGATCGGTTCACAAGGAGCTTTAACTGAGCCTCGAGTCTACAGCGATCTGTCAGACACATTAAAGAGTCACAAAACGGTATTTATTGTTTAAATGTCTCTAAAAAATTACTACATTTGAAAGGTGAGACTTTGTTTCATATCAAAAGTACTTGTCTGTCACCGCGCAGTCTTTTTTCTGATCCGCAATGTATTTTTCACTGCGTGAGAACTTGGTGTGGTGTGAGAGTGGCGTCGCTTGTCAGACATAGCAACAGTAACTAAAGTGGGCGGGTCTTTGCGACCGGTCATTGACAGTATGGACGGGGATTCACCAGTCCCAATTCAAAACAAATTTCATCACAATCCATCATTGTTCGTTTCAAACATGTGAGAGCATCAAAATGATCCATGGGTGAAATTGATTGGATTTAATTTATTTATGTCAGTTCCTATCATAATTTTAACATTTTGGCGTTATTGTTTAGCTATTTACCTATGTTTTCAAATTTCCTTTGTTTTTTTGTTGTTGTCTAGATCAGACTAACGGCTTTGAAGATAAACACAATTTTTTAAAGCTCTAAATGACACTTACAAAAACCATAAGGCGAAACCTGGCATGTTTGGTATTGTTGGACTCGGCAAGGATTCTTAGGAGGTCATTCCTGTGAAAAAAACACGGGCTTCCTTGAAACTTTTAAGGCTCCTTCAAGGCTTTGTGCCAATGACGTATACTGAGTTTTTTTTAGATACACCAATGTTCTCATAGACTATCATGGCACCCTGGATAAAGACACTGCGTGCCAATTTTCAGTAGACTAACGGTTGGGTGCGCTTATAGCTATTTTCATGATTTTTTTCACTGTTATAGTGCCACCAAGTGGCCAATTGTCATGATTTTTTTCATGTCAACTCAAATTGAGCTTATGAACATGTGTCCCAAGTTTAGTGAAAATATCTCATTCCGTTCACAAGTTATAACCATTTTATAGCACCACCAAGTGGCCAATTGTCATGATTTTTTTTCACGTGACCTCAGAATGAGCTCATGAACATGTGTCCCAAGTTTTGCGAAAATATCTCTTTCTGTTCACAATTTATAACCATTTTAGTAAAAGTGGCCCTTGTGCCATCAAAGATTTTGGTCCCCCTTATCGACCGTTAATTGAAATTTTGAATTTTTTGGATGATTATTGATTGTCAGACTCCAGAGAATATTCTTGCAGTGGTTTGGTTCCAATTGGGCAAAAAACCAAGGAGAACTTCGCAAAAATAGGTATTTCAAAAAAATGCAATTTACTCGAAATTGGCGCCAAAGGGCGAGCAAATCGGAGATAGCCATTTTGTCCGCCTTGAGCCAAGAATTCCAACGATATAAGACACTTGATCCTGTACTTTTGGTCGCTGTAGCGCCACCTATGGGCCATTCGGGGTCATACTCTGATAGGTTGTCCCCAAATTGAGGCCTACCATCTGGCCAGGTTTCACGTCTCTAGGCCTTACGGTTTGGCCTGCACGATGCGTTTTACGAATCCTTACAATTACAATAGGGTTTCAGCATTTCATGCTTGAACCCCTAATAAGAATGAAGGCTTTTTGCCAGTTATAGCGCCACCTATGGTCCGATCTCCATGAAACTCTGCATGCTTCCTCACCATGTTCTGACACATATGCTCATCAATTTTGGTGAAGTCCTGAGTTTTCATTTGGGATTTATAGGATTTTTAGTGTATTTTGCCACGCCCCTTTTCTAAATGACCCTGTTACAGCCACCCAAATGCAAAAGTTCAACTTTTTTTCGATAATTATTGATCTAGAGAGTCCAGAGAAATGTCCTAGACTGGTTTGGTTCCGATCTGGCGAAAAACCTAGGACTAGTTCGCAAAAGTAGGTTTCGGACAAAATTCGATATAGCAGAAATTTTTCCCTGCCTAAATCAAAATCGGAGATAGCCATTTTGTCCGCCTTGAGCCAAGGATTCCAACGATATAAGACACTTGATCCTGGGACAAACGGTCTAAGAGTTATGGGCGATTTTGTACTTTTGGTCGCTGTAGCGCCACCTATGGGCCATTCGGGGTCATACTCTGATAGGTTGTCCCCAAATTGAGGCCTACCATCTGGCCAGGTTTCACGTCTCTAGGCCTTACGGTTTGGCCTGCACGATGCGTTTTACGAATCCTTACAATTACAATAGGGTTTCAGCATTTCATGCTTGAACCCCTAATAAGAATGAAGGCTTTTTGCCAGTTATAGCGCCACCTATGGTCCGATCTCCATGAAACTCTGCATGCTTCCTCACCATGTTCTGACACATATGCTCATCAATTTTGGTGAAGTCCTGAGTTTTCATTTGGGATTTATAGGATTTTTAGTGTATTTTGCCACGCCCCTTTTCTAAATGACCCTGTTACAGCCACCCAAATGCAAAAGTTCAACTTTTTTTCGATAATTATTGATCTAGAGAGTCCAGAGAAATGTCCTAGACTGGTTTGGTTCCGATCTGGCGAAAAACCTAGGACTAGTTCGCAAAAGTAGGTTTCGGACAAAATTCGATATAGCAGAAATTTTTCCCTGCCTAAATCAAAATCGGAGATAGCCATTTTGTCCGCCTTGAGCCAAGGATTCCAACGATATAAGACACTTGATCCTGGGACAAACGGTCTAAGAGTTATGGGCGATTTTGTACTTTTGGTCGCTGTAGCGCCACCTATGGGCCATTCGGGGTCATACTCTGATAGGTTGTCCCCAAATTGAGGCCTACCATCTGGCCAGGTTTCACGTCTCTAGGCCTTACGGTTTGGCCTGCACGATGCGTTTTACGAATCCTTACAATTACAATAGGGTTTCAGCATTTCATGCTTGAACCCCTAATAAGAATGAAGGCTTTTTGCCAGTTATAGCGCCACCTATGGTCCGATCTCCATGAAACTCTGCATGCTTCCTCACCATGTTCTGACACATATGCTCATCAATTTTGGTGAAGTCCTGAGTTTTCATTTGGGATTTATAGGATTTTTAGTGTATTTTGCCACGCCCCTTTTCTAAATGACCCTGTTACAGCCACCCAAATGCAAAAGTTCAACTTTTTTTCGATAATTATTGATCTAGAGAGTCCAGAGAAATGTCCTAGACTGGTTTGGTTCCGATCTGGCGAAAAACCTAGGACTAGTTCGCAAAAGTAGGTTTCGGACAAAATTCGATATAGCAGAAATTTTTCCCTGCCTAAATCAAAATCGGAGATAGCCATTTTGTCCGCCTTGAGCCAAGGATTCCAACGATATAAGACACTTGATCCTGGGACAAACGGTCTAAGAGTTATGGGCAATTTTGTACTTTTGGTCGCTGTAGCGCCACCTATGGGCCATTCGGGGTCATACTCTGATAGGTTGTCCCCAAATTGAGGCCTACCATCTGGCCAGGTTTCACGTCTCTAGGCCTTACGGTTTGGCCTGCACGATGCGTTTTACGAATCCTTACAATTACAATAGGGTTTCAGCATTTCATGCTTGAACCCCTAATAAGAATGAAGGCTTTTTGCCAGTTATAGCGCCACCTATGGTCCGATCTCCATGAAACTCTGCATGCTTCCTCACCATGTTCTGACACATATGCTCATCAATTTTGGTGAAGTCCTGAGTTTTCATTTGGGATTTATAGGATTTTTAGTGTATTTTGCCACGCCCCTTTTCTAAATGACCCTGTTACAGCCACCCAAATGCAAAAGTTCAACTTTTTTTCGATAATTATTGATCTAGAGAGTCCAGAGAAATGTCCTAGACTGGTTTGGTTCCGATCTGGCGAAAAACCTAGGACTAGTTCGCAAAAGTAGGTTTCGGACAAAATTCGATATAGCAGAAATTTTTCCCTACCTAAATCAAAATCGGAGATAGCCATTTTGTCCGCCTTGAGCCAAGGATTCCAACGATATAAGACACTTGATCCTGGGACAAACGGTCTAAGAGTTATGGGCGATTTTGTACTTTTGGTCGCTGTAGCGCCACCTATGGGCCATTCGGGGTCATACTCTGATAGGTTGTCCCCAAATTGAGGCCTACCATCTGGCCAGGTTTCACGTCTCTAGGCCTTACGGTTTGGCCTGCACGATGCGTTTTACGAATCCTTACAATTACAATAGGGTTTCGGCATTTCATGCTTGAACCCCTAATAAGAATGAAGGCTTTTTGCCAGTTATAGCGCCACCTATGGTCCGATCTCCATGAAACTCTGCATGCTTCCTCACCATGTTCTGACACATATGCTCATCAATTTTGGTGAAGTCCTGAGTTTTCATTTGGGATTTATAGGATTTTTAGTGTATTTTGCCACGCCCCTTTTCTAAATGACCCTGTTACAGCCACCCAAATGCAAAAGTTCAACTTTTTTTCGATAATTATTGATCTAGAGAGTCCAGAGAAATGTCCTAGACTGGTTTGGTTCCGATCTGGCGAAAAACCTAGGACTAGTTCGCAAAAGTAGGTTTCGGACAAAATTCGATATAGCAGAAATTTTTCCCTGCCTAAATCAAAATCGGAGATAGCCATTTTGTCCGCCTTGAGCCAAGGATTCCAACGATATAAGACACTTGATCCTGGGACAAACGGTCTAAGAGTTATGGGCGATTTTGTACTTTTGGTCGCTGTAGCGCCACCTATGGGCCATTCGGGGTCATACTCTGATAGGTTGTCCCCAAATTGAGGCCTACCATCTGGCCAGGTTTCACGTCTCTAGGCCTTACGGTTTGGCCTGCACGATGCGTTTTACGAATCCTTACAATTACAATAGGGTTTCGGCATTTCATGCTTGAACCCCTAATAAGAATGAAGGCTTTTTGCCAGTTATAGCGCCACCTATGGTCCGATCTCCATGAAACTCTGCATGCTTCCTCACCATGTTCTGACACATATGCTCATCAATTTTGGTGAAGTCCTGAGTTTTCATTTGGGATTTATAGGATTTTTAGTGTATTTTGCCACGCCCCTTTTCTAAATGACCCTGTTACAGCCACCCAAATGCAAAAGTTCAACTTTTTTTCGATAATTATTGATCTAGAGAGTCCAGAGAAATGTCCTAGACTGGTTTGGTTCCGATCTGGCGAAAAACCTAGGACTAGTTCGCAAAAGTAGGTTTCGGACAAAATTCGATATAGCAGAAATTTTTCCCTGCCTAAATCAAAATCGGAGATAGCCATTTTGTCCGCCTTGAGCCAAGGATTCCAACGATATAAGACACTTGATCCTGGGACAAACGGTCTAAGAGTTATGGGCGATTTTGTACTTTTGGTTGCTGTAGCGCCACCTATGGGCCATTCGGGGTCATACTCTGATAGGTTGTCCCCAAATTGAGGCCTACCATCTGGCCAGGTTTCACGTCTCTAGGCCTTACGGTTTGGCCTGCACGATGCGTTTTACGAATCCTTACAATTACAATAGGGTTTCGGCATTTCATGCTTGAACCCCTAATAAGAATGAAGGCTTTTTGCCAGTTATAGCGCCACCTATGGTCCGATCTCCATGAAACTCTGCATGCTTCCTCACCATGTTCTGACACATATGCTCATCAATTTTGGTGAAGTCCTGAGTTTTCATTTGGGATTTATAGGATTTTTAGTGTATTTTGCCACGCCCCTTTTCTAAATGACCCTGTTACAGCCACCCAAATGCAAAAGTTCAACTTTTTTTCGATAATTATTGATCTAGAGAGTCCAGAGAAATGTCCTAGACTGGTTTGGTTCCGATCTGGCGAAAAACCTAGGACTAGTTCGCAAAAGTAGGTTTCGGACAAAATTCGATATAGCAGAAATTTTTCCCTGCCTAAATCAAAATCGGAGATAGCCATTTTGTCCGCCTTGAGCCAAGGATTCCAACGATATAAGACACTTGATCCTGGGACAAACGGTCTAAGAGTTATGGGCAATTTTGTACTTTTGGTCGCTGTAGCGCCACCTATGGGCCATTCGGGGTCATACTCTGATAGGTTGTCCCCAAATTGAGGCCTACCATCTGGCCAGGTTTCACGTCTCTAGGCCTTACGGTTTGGCCTGCACGATGCGTTTTACGAATCCTTACAATTACAATAGGGTTTCAGCATTTCATGCTTGAACCCCTAATAAGAATGAAGGCTTTTTGCCAGTTATAGCGCCACCTATGGTCCGATCTCCATGAAACTCTGCATGCTTCCTCACCATGTTCTGACACATATGCTCATCAATTTTGGTGAAGTCCTGAGTTTTCATTTGGGATTTATAGGATTTTTAGTGTATTTTGCCACGCCCCTTTTCTAAATGACCCTGTTACAGCCACCCAAATGCAAAAGTTCAACTTTTTTTCGATAATTATTGATCTAGAGAGTCCAGAGAAATGTCCTAGACTGGTTTGGTTCCGATCTGGCGAAAAACCTAGGACTAGTTCGCAAAAGTAGGTTTCGGACAAAATTCGATATAGCAGAAATTTTTCCCTGCCTAAATCAAAATCGGAGATAGCCATTTTGTCCGCCTTGAGCCAAGGATTCCAACGATATAAGACACTTGATCCTGGGACAAACGGTCTAAGAGTTATGGGCGATTTTGTACTTTTGGTCGCTGTAGCGCCACCTATGGGCCATTCGGGGTCATACTCTGATAGGTTGTCCCCAAATTGAGGCCTACCATCTGGCCAGGTTTCACGTCTCTAGGCCTTACGGTTTGGCCTGCACGATGCGTTTTACGAATCCTTACAATTACAATAGGGTTTCAGCATTTCATGCTTGAACCCCTAATAAGAATGAAGGCTTTTTGCCAGTTATAGCGCCACCTATGGTCCGATCTCCATGAAACTCTGCATGCTTCCTCACCATGTTCTGACACATATGCTCATCAATTTTGGTGAAGTCCTGAGTTTTCATTTGGGATTTATAGGATTTTTAGTGTATTTTGCCACGCCCCTTTTCTAAATGACCCTGTTACAGCCACCCAAATGCAAAAGTTCAACTTTTTTTCGATAATTATTGATCTAGAGAGTCCAGAGAAATGTCCTAGACTGGTTTGGTTCCGATCTGGCGAAAAACCTAGGACTAGTTCGCAAAAGTAGGTTTCGGACAAAATTCGATATAGCAGAAATTTTTCCCTGCCTAAATCAAAATCGGAGATAGCCATTTTGTCCGCCTTGAGCCAAGGATTCCAACGATATAAGACACTTGATCCTGGGACAAACGGTCTAAGAGTTATGGGCGATTTTGTACTTTTGGTCGCTGTAGCGCCACCTATGGGCCATTCGGGGTCATACTCTGATAGGTTGTCCCCAAATTGAGGCCTACCATCTGGCCAGGTTTCACGTCTCTAGGCCTTACGGTTTGGCCTGCACGATGCGTTTTACGAATCCTTACAATTACAATAGGGTTTCAGCATTTCATGCTTGAACCCCTAAAAATCAGCACAATTACAATAGGGTTTCAGCACTTCGTGCTTGAACCCCTAATAAAAATCAGCACAATTACAATAGGGTTTCAGCACTTCGTGCTTGAACCCCTAATTAAAGCTGCAAGCAGCATTTATCGGGGTTCAAGCATTTAAGGCCTTTAAGCACATAAGCATTTAAGACATTAAGTTTTATTTGTAAAGCTTTTAACCACTGAAATAATAGATGGAAAAGACCATTTACAGCCAAAACAGGCAATTTACCATAGGAAATATATGGTTTTCAAAGCTTTTTAACAGTTATAGCGCCACCTATCGTACGATCTTCATGAAATTTTACATGCTTGTTTAGACTGTTATGGTACATATGCTCACCAATTTTTGTGAAGTTCTGAGTTTTCGTTTAGGATTTATAGGCTTTTAAATGCATTTTGCCACGCCCATTTTCATTATGACCCAATATACCCATGCGAAAAATGCTAAAGTTGAACTTTTTTTGATAATTATTGATCTAGAGAGTCCAGAGAATTACCCTAGACTGGTCTTGTTCCGATCGGGCAAAAAACCTAGGACTAGTTCGCAAAAGTAGGTTTTTAACATAATTGCGAATATTTAATGAACGGTTTGATTGACAGCAATGGTTCTTGAGGCAAAGTTGTTCAGCATGAGCAGATCTATCAAATGATATGCATTTTGTGACAATAAGTGTAACACCACGTGATTACAGAGCCATAAAACTCGTTAGCGCCAACTAGTGGCCGATTTCTTTCAAAATTCTTACAGACCTCTAGGGCCATGAGTTGAACATGCCCATCGAGTTTCGTTCCGATCGGCCTCCGTTAACCTTGTCTAATAGGTGCTCAAATTTCATTGGTCGATGGCGGCCATGTTTTTCGAGATACGCCAAAGTCCTCATAGACATACATGGCACCTTGGACCAAGACACTGCATACCAATTTTCAAGTCAATCGGACAAACGGTCACGTGGTCATAGCCCTTTTCATGTTTTTTTTCATGTTATAGCGCCACCTAGTGATCAATCGTCGACATTTTTTTACTATGACCCCAGATTGAACTCTTACACATGTGTACCAAGTTTGGTGAAGATATCTCATTTCCTTTTCGAGTTATAGCCATTTTAGTAAAATAGGCTCCTCCCACAACATTAATTTATCACCCCCTAGCGACCAGGAATCGAAATTTCGACTTTTTTTCGATAATTATTGATCTTCAGACTCCAAAGAACATTTCTGCACTGCTTTGGTTCCGATCGGGTGAAAAACCAGGGACTAGTTCGCAAAAGTAGGTTTTTGACAAAATTCAAAATGGCGGAAAAATTTGCATACCTGAAATAAAATCGGAGATATACGTTTTGACCTTCAGGCGTCCAGCTTTCCAATGATATAGGACACTTGAGTCTACGACATACGGTCTAGGAGTTATGAGCAGTTCCGCGCTTTTGGTTGCTATAGCGCCACCTATGGGCCAATCTGGGTCATACTTTGATAGGTTCTCCCCAAATTGAGGACTACCATTTGGCCAAGTTTCAAGGTTCCAGCTCTTACGGTTTGGGCTGCACGATGCGTTTTAGGGGAGAATAATAATAATAATAATAATTAAAGCTGCAAGCAGCATTTATCGGGGTTCAAGCAGTTAAGGCCTTTAAGGCCTTTAAGCACAAAAACATCAAAAGACATCAAGTTTTATTTAGCAAGCATGTAACCACTGACATCATAGATGGAAAATACCATGTTTTAGCATGATTTACCATGATTTACCATGATTTACCCTGTTCTAGCATAGTTGACCATGAATTTATCTTAGTTTACCTTGATTTACCATGTTCTAGCATGATTTACCATGATATACCACATTGTAGCATGATTTACTATAGTTTATCATGATTTACCATGGTTTACCATGATTTACCATGGTTTACCATGATTTACCCTGTTCTAGCATAGTTTACCATGATTTACCATGGTTTACCATTATTTACCCTGTTCTAGCATGATTTACCATAATATACCACGTTCTAGAATGATTTATCAGGATTCTAGCATGATTTACCTTGATACACCACATTTTAGATTTATTTACTATGATTTACCATGCTTCTAGCGTGATTTACCATGATTTACAACACGTGAAGTGTCAGTGCAAATGAAGTGATAAACACTGACAAAATATGATTTTGTTATAATAGTTATTGTTATATAAGTGATTTTATAAGTGTCTAGAGTGACGCAAAATCACCTGTGAAAAGACTTCATTAATAAGTAGAATGGCCAGCAGAGGGCACTAGAAGACCACTTATTGGCTCAGGTTCACTTTAAATTTCATTATTTTCACCAGTTTTCTCCACTAAAGCTAAACACGGAATGGTTGCAGGAAGGCACGCGGAGACAAGGATGAACATACAAGATGCAGGTTTAATAGGAATTAAACTCAGGATATCGGAACAGGCAGCAACACACTCTAATTACAGCATAGAACTGACAAAGAACAAGGCAAAACTCAGGGCTTAAATACATGGGAGAACTGATCAGGGAAACAAGACACAGCTGACAAGACTAACGAGGAAACAGGTGTGACAGATGCACTAAATGACAGTTACCGTGGAAACCAAGGAGTGGCGGGAAAACAGAACAAAGGAAGACATGTGATCAGAGACAACAATACTCAGACAGAACACAACTGTGACAAAAGCAAACCAGTTTTACCATTTTAACTTAATGCATGCTTACACACACACACACACACACACACACACACACACACACACACACACACACACACACACACACACACACACACACACAAAGACAAATGTTGTTGTTGTTGTTTTTTCAATGCTATTGGGATATGTCATTATGAAAATATATTTGAATGGTCAATTAACATTTCACAAAGTCTTTGTAAGCTATTAATCAGACGATTCAGAATTTATTCAGAAACCTAAGACTACACACACATTATGTTGTAGATACAGACAGTTGAACTATATGATGTGATCAAACTGTCAGTACTAATACTTTAACAGATAGATTTTGACTAAATGTAATTGTAAATGTTAAAATAGGGATTTTATAAAGTCTAAATATAAATTATAGAACAATATGACAAAATTCCTATTTTAAACAGCAGGGGGCAGTAAAATATCACTTATTGGCTTAACATGCCATTATATTCATATCATTTTCACCTTTTTAACTGTTATAGAGGCAAATTTTGTCCGATCTGTCTGAAAATTTTCATGCATGTTTAGAGTGATATTTCACATGTTCTGACTTGTTTTTAAGAAGGTCTGAGTAATTCATTAAAGAGATATAGGCTTTCGGGGACACTTGGTAAAGGCTACATTATGAAGTGAACCTATTATAGCTATCCAAATGAAGTAGTTCAACTTTTTCTGACAATTATTGATCTAGTGAGTCCAGAGAATTGTATTGCACTAGTTTTGAACATTATGATATGAAAATTATATGATCAGAGATGGAAAAGACCATTTACAGCCAATACAGGCAGTTTACCATAGGAAATATATGGTTTTAAAGCTTTTTAACAGTTATAGCGCCACCTATCGTCCGATCTCCATAAAATTTTGCATGCTTGTTAATGATGTTATGTCACATATGCTGACCAATTTTTGTGAAGTTCTGCATTTTCATTTATGATTTATAGGCTTTTGACTGTATTTTGCCACGCCCATTTTATAAATGACCCTATTACAGCCATCCAAATGCAAAAGTTCAACTTTTTTTTGATAATTATTGATCTAGAGAGTCCAGAGAATTGTCCTAGACTGGTCTGGTTCCGATCGGGCGAAAAACCTAGGACTAGTTCGCAAAAGTAGGTTTTAGACATATTCGTGAATATTTAATGAACGGTTTGATTGACAGCAATGGTTCTTGAGGCAAAGTTGTTCAGCATGAGCAGATCTATCAAATGATATGCATATTGTGTGGATGAGTGTAACACCACGTGATTACAGAGCCATAAAACTCGTTAGCGCCAACTAGTGGCTGATTTCTTTCAAAATTCTTACAGACCTCTAGGGCCATAAGACGAACATGCCCATCGAGTTTCGTTCCGATCGGCCTCCGTTAACCTTGTCTAATCGGTGCTCAAACTTCATTGGCCGATGGCGGCCATGTTTTTTGAGATACGCCAATGTCCTCATAGACATACATGGCACCTTGGACCAAGACACTGCATACCAATTTTCAAGTCAATCGGACTAACGGTCAGGTGGTTATAGCCTGTTTTATGTTTTTTTCATGTTATAGCGCCACCATGTGGCCAATCGCCGCGATTTTTTTACTGTGACCTCAGATTGACCTCTTACACATGTGTACCAAGTTTGGTTAAAATACCTCTTTTACTTCTGGAGTTATAGCCATTTTAGTAAAATAGGCTCCTCCCACAACGTTAATTTTGCACCCCCTAGCAACCATGAATCGAAATTTCAACTTTTTTTCGATAATTATTGATCTTCAGACTCCATAGAACAATTCTGCACTGGTTTGTTTCCGATCGGGCGAAAACCCAGGGACTAGTTCGCAAAAGTAGATTTTCGACAAAATTCAAAATGGCGGAAAATCTATCATGGCGGAAATAAAATCGGAGATATACGTTTTGTTCGTCAGGCGTCCAGCTTTCCAATGATATAAGACACTTGAGTCTATGACTTACGGTCTAGGAGTTATGAGCAGTTTCGCGCTTTTGGTTGCTATAGCGCCACCTATGGGCCAATCGGGGTCATAATTTGATAACCTCTCCTCGATTTTTGTACTACCATATGGCAAAGTTTCAAAGCTCTAGCCCTTACGGTTTGGGCTGCACGATGCGTTTTACGGCAGAATAATAATAATAATAATAATAATTAAAGCTGCAAGCAGCATTTATCGGGGTTCAAGCATTTAAGGCCTTTAGGCACATAAGCATTTAAGACATTAAGATTTATTTAGAAAGCTTTTAACCACTGAAATAATAGATGGAAAAGTCCATTTACAGCCAATACAGGCAATTTACCATAGGAAATATGTGTTTTTTAAAGCTTTTTAACAGTTATAGCACCATCTATAGTCCGATCTCCATGAAATTTTGCATGCTTGTTAATGATGTTATGGCACATAAGCTCACCAATTTTCGTGAAGTTCTGAGTTTTTGTTTAGGATTTATAGGCTTTTGAGTGCATTTTGCCACGCCCATTTTCTTTATGACCCAATATACCCATGCGAAAAATGCAAAAGTTCAACTTTTTTTTGATAATTATTGATCTTGAGAGTCCATAGAATTGTCCTAGACTCGTTTGGTTCTGATCGGGCGAAAAACCTAGGACTAGTTCGCAAAAGTAGGTTTTTAACATAATTACGAATATTTAATGAACGGTTTGATTGACAGCAATGGTTCTTGAGGCAAAGTTGTTCAACAAGAGGAGATCTATCAAATGGTATGCATTTTGTGACAATAAGTGTAACACCACGTGATTACAGAGCCATAAAACTCGTTAGCGCCAACTAGTGGCCGATTTCTTTTAAAATTCTTACAGACCTCTAGGGCCATGAGTCGAACATGCCCACCGAGTTTCGTTCCGATAGGCCTCCGTTAACCTTGTCAAATAGGTGCTCAAACTTCATTGGCCGATGGCGGCCATGTTTTTTGAGATACACCAATGTCCTCATAGACATACATGGCACCTTGGACCAAGACACTGCATACCAATTTTCAAGTCAATCGGACTAACGGTCAGGTGGTTATAGCCTGTTTTATGTTTTTTTCATGTTAGAGCGCCACCATGTGACCAATCGCCGCGATTTTTTTACCGTGACCTCATATTGACGTCTTACACATGTGTACCAGGTTTGGTTAAAATACCTCTTTTACTTCTGGAGTTATAGCCATTTTAGTAAAATAGGCTCCTCCCACAACGTTAATTTTGCACCCCCTAGCGACCGTGAATCGAAATTTCAACTTTTTTTTGATAATTATTGATATTCAGACTCCAGAGAACAATTCTGCACTGGTTTGGTTCCGATCGGGCAAAAAACCAGGGACTAGTTCGCAAAAGTAGATTTTCGACAAAATTCAAAATGGCGGAAAATCTATCATGGCGGAAATAAAATCGGAGATATACGTTTTGTTCGTCAGGCGTCCAGCTTTCCAATGATATAAGACACTTGAGTCTATGACTTACGGTCTAGGAGTTATGAGCAGTTTCGCGCTTTTGGTTGCTATAGCGCCACCTATGGGCCAATCGGGGTCATAATTTGATAACCTCTCCTCGATTTTTGTACTACCATATGGCAAAGTTTCAAAGCTCTAGCCCTTACGGTTTGGGCTGCACGATGCGTTTTACGGCAGAATAATAATAATAATTAAAGCTGCAAGCAGCATTTATCGGGGTTCAAGCATTTAAGGCCTTTAAGCACATAAGCATTTAAGACATTAAGATTTATTTAGAAAGCTTTTAACCACTGAAATAATAGATGGAAAAGTCCATTTACAGCCAATACAGGCAAGCTTTTTAACAGTTATAGCGCCACCTATAGTCCGATCTCCATGATATTTTGCATGCTTGTTAATGATGTTGTGGCACATATGCTCACCAATTTTCGTGAAGTTCTGAGTTTTCGTTTAGGATTTATAGGCTTTTGAGTGCATTTTGCCACGCCCATTTTCTTTATGACCCAATATACCCATGCGCAAAATGCAAAAGTTCAACTTTTTTTTGATAATTATTGATCTAGAGTGTCCAGAGAATTGTCATAGACTGGTCTGGTTTCGATCGGGCGATAAACCTAGGACTAGTTCGTAAAAGTAGGTTTTTAACATAATTACGAATATTTAATAAACGGTTTAATTGACAGCATTAGTTCTAGAGGCAAAGTTGTTCAGCATGAGCAGATCTATCAGATGATATGCATTTTGTGACGATAAGTGTAACACCACGTGATTACAGAGCCATAAAACTCGTTAGCGCCAACTAGTGGCCGATTTCTTTCAAAACTCTTACAGACCTCTAGGGCCATGAGTCGAACATGCCCATCGAGTTTCGTTCCGATCGGCCTCCGTTAACCTTGTTTAATAGGTGCTCAAACCTCATTGGCCAATGGCGGCCATGTTTTTCGAGATATGCCAATATCCTTTTAGACATACATGGCCCCTTGGGCCAAGACACTGCATACCAAATTTCAAGTCAATCGGACTAACGGTCAGGTGTCTACATGTTTTTTTTGTTTTATAGCGCCACCATGTGGCCAATCGACGCATTTTTTTTACTGTGACCTCAGATTGACCTTCTACACATGTTTACCAAGTTTGGTGAAGTTTACTGAATTACTTCTTGAGTTATAGCCATTTTAGTAAAATAGGCTCCTCCCACAACGTTAATTTTGCACCCCCTAGCGACCGTGAATCGAAATTTCAACTTTTTTTCGATAATTATTGATCTTCAGACTCCACAGAACAATTCTGCACTGGTTTGGTTCCGATCGGGCAAAAAAACAGGGACTAGTTCGCAAAAGTAGGTTTTCGACAAAATTCAAAATGGCGGAAAATCTATCATGACGGAAATAAAATCGGAGATATACGTTTTGTTCGTCAGGCGTCCAGCTTTCCAATGATATAAGACACTTGAGTCTATGACTTACGGTCTAGGAGTTATGAGCAGTTTCGCGCTTTTGGTTGCTATAGCGCCACCTATGGGCCAATCGGGGTCATAATTTGATAACCTCTCCTCGATTTTTGTACTACCATATGGCAAAGTTTCAAAGCTCTAGCCCTTACGGTTTGGGCTGCACGATGCGTTTTACGGCAGAATAATAATAATAATAATAATAATTAAAGCTGCAAGCAGCATTTATCGGGGTTCAAGCAGTTAAAGCCTTTTAAGCATTTAAGCACAAAAGCATCAAAAGTTAAGATTTATTTAGCAAGCATGTAACCACGGACATAATAGATGGTAAAGACCATTTACAGCCAATACAGGCAGTTTACCATGGGATATATATGGTTTTAAAGCTTTTTAACAGTTATAGCGCCACCTATGGTCCGATCTCCATAGAATTGTTTACTGTGACCTCAAATTGAACCCATACACATGTGTACTGAGTTTGGTGAAGATATCTCATTTACTTCTTGAGTTATAGCCATTTTAGTAAAATAGGCTCCTCCCACAACAATTTAGCACATTCTAGTATTATTTACTATGATTCTAGCATGATTTGCCATATTCTAGCATAATTTACCATGATATACTACATTCTAGTATGATTTACCATTGTTTACTGTGATTCTAGCATGGATTACCATAGTTTATCATGATTTATCATAGTTTACCATGATTTACCCTGTTCTAGCATAGTTTACCATGATTTACCATGTTCTAGCATGATTTACCATGATATACCACATTCTAACATGATTTACCATAGTTTATTATGATTTATCATGGCTTACCATGATTTACCCTGTTCTAGCATAGTTTACCATGATTTACCATGTTCTAGCATGATGTACCATGATATACTATGTTCTAGAATGATGTACCAGGATTGTAGTATGATTTACCTTGATACACCACATTCTAGTATCATTTATTGATTTACCATGTTTTTAGTGTGATTTAACCATGATTTACCACATTGCTAGCAATTATGTGAAGTATCAGTAAAAATGAAGTGATAAACTCTGACAAAATATGATTGTGCTACAATAGTAATTGTTATATAAGTGATTTTTTAGTGTTTTATTGTTATATAAGTGATTTTTAGTGTCTAATGAATGCAAAAGCATATGTGGGTAGACATTAATAAGTAGAATGGCCAGCAGAGGGCAGTAGAAGACCACATATTGGCTCACTTTCACTTTAAACTTCTTGATTTTCACCATTTTTCTGCACTAAAGCAAACCAGTTTTTCCATTTTAAATCCATAATGCATGTTAACACACACACACACACACACACACACACACAAGACAAATGTTGTTTTTTCAATGCTATTGGGATATGTCATTATGAAAATATATTTGAATGGTCTATAAACATTTCACAAAGTCTTTGTAAGCTATTAATCAGATCATTCAGAATTTATTCAGAAACCTAAGACTACACACACACATTATATTGTAGATACAGACATTTGAAATATATGATGTGATCAAACTGTCAATACTAATAATTTAACAGATGGATTTTTGACTAAATGTAATTGTAAATGTTAAAATAGTGATTTTATAAAGTCTAAATATAAATTATAGAACAATATGACAACATGACTATTTTAAACAGCAGGGGGCAGTAAAATACCACTTCTTGGCTTAATATGTCATTATATTCATATCATTTTCACCTTTTTAACTGTTATAGAGGCAAATTTTGTCAGATCTGTCTGAAAATTTTCATGCATGTTCAGAGTGATATTTCACATGTTCTGACTTGTTTTTAAGAAGGTTTGAACATTCATTAAAGAGATATAGGCTTTCGGGGACACTTGGTAAAGGCCACATTTTGAAGTGAACCTATTATAGCTATCCAAATGAAGTAGTTCAACTTTTTCTGACAATTATTGTTCTAGTGAGTCCAGAGAATTGTATTGCACTAGTTTTTAACATTATGATATGAAAATTATATATTCAGAGATGGAAAAGACCATTTACAGTCAATACAGGCAGTTTACCATAGGAAATATATGGTTTTAAAGATTTTTAACAGTTATAGCGCCACCTATCGTCCGATCTCCATGAAATTTTGCATGCTTGTTAATGATGTTATGTCACATAAGTTCACCAATTTTTGTGAAGTTCTGGGTTTTTATTTAGGATTTATAGGCTTTTTAATGTATTTTTCCATGCCCATTTTATAAATGATCCTATTACAGCCATCCAAATGCAAAAGTTCAACTTTTTTTTGATAATTATTGATCTAGAGAGTCCAGAGAATTGTCCTAGACTGGTCTGGTTCCGATCGGGCAAAAAACCTAGGACTAGTTCGCAAAAGTAGGTTTTAGACATATTCATGAATATTTAATGAACGGTTTGATTGACAGAAATGGTTCTTGAGGCAAAGTTGTTCAGCATGAGCAGATATATCAAATGATATGCTTTTTGTGACGATAAGTGTAACACCACGTGATTACAGAGCCAAAAAACTCGTTAGCGCCAACTAGTGGCCGATTTCTTTCAAAATTCTTACAGACCTCTAGGGCCATGAGTCGAACATGCCCATCGAGTTTCGTTCCGATCGGCCTCCGTTAACCTTGTCTAATAGGTGCTCAACTTCATTGGCCAATGGCGGCCATGTTTTTTGAGATACGCCAATGTCCTCATAGACATACATGGCACCTTGGACCAAGACACTGCATACCAATTTTCAAGTCAATCGGACTAACGGTCAGGTGGTTATAGCCCTTTTCATGTTTTTTTCATGTTATAGCGCCACCTAGTGTTCAATCGTCGCGATTTTTTTACTGTGACCCCAGAATGAACCCATACATATGTGTACCGAGTTTGGTGAAGCTATCTTATTTACTTTTTAAGTTATAGCCATTTTAGTAAAATAGGCTCCTCCCACAACGATTATTTTGCGCCCCCTAGCGTCCATGAATCGAAATTTCAACATTTTTTCGATAATTATTGATCTTCAGACTCCAGAGAACATTTCTGCACTGGTTTGGCTCCGATCGGGCAAAAAACCAGGGACTAGTTCGCAAAAGTAGATTTTCGACAAAATTCAAAATGGCGGAAAATCTATCATGACGGAAATGAAATCGGAGATATACGTTTTGTTCGTCAGGCGTCCAGCTTTCCAATGATATAAGACACTTGAGTCTGTGACATACGGTCTAGGAGTTATGAGCAGTTTCGCGCTTTTGGTTGCTATAGCGCCACCTATGGGCCAATCGGGGTCATAATCTCTGAACCTCTCCTCGATTTTTGTACTACCATCTGGCAAAGTTTCAATGCTCTAGCCCCTACGGTTTGGGCTGCACGATGCGTTTTACGGCAGAATAATAATAATAATAATAATAATTAAAGCTGCAAGCAGCATTTATCGGGGTTCAAGCATTTAAGGCCTTTAGGCACATAAGCATTTAAGACATTAAGATTTATTTAGAAAGCTTTTAACCACTGAAATAATAGATGGAAAAGTCCATTTACAGCCAATACAGGCAATTTACCATAGGAAATATGTGTTTTTTAAAGCTTTTTAACAGTTATAGCACCATCTATAGTCCGATCTCCATGAAATTTTGCATGCTTGTTAATGATGTTATGGCACATAAGCTCACCAATTTTCGTGAAGTTCTGAGTTTTTGTTTAGGATTTATAGGCTTTTGAGTGCATTTTGCCACGCCCATTTTCTTTATGACCCAATATACCCATGCGAAAAATGCAAAAGTTCAACTTTTTTTTGATAATTATTGATCTTGAGAGTCCATAGAATTGTCCTAGACTCGTTTGGTTCTGATCGGGCGAAAAACCTAGGACTAGTTCGCAAAAGTAGGTTTTTAACATAATTACGAATATTTAATGAACGGTTTGATTGACAGCAATGGTTCTTGAGGCAAAGTTGTTCAACAAGAGGAGATCTATCAAATGGTATGCATTTTGTGACAATAAGTGTAACACCACGTGATTACAGAGCCATAAAACTCGTTAGCGCCAACTAGTGGCCGATTTCTTTTAAAATTCTTACAGACCTCTAGGGCCATGAGTCGAACATGCCCACCGAGTTTCGTTCCGATAGGCCTCCGTTAACCTTGTCTAATAGGTGCTCAAACTTCATTGGCCGATGGCGGCCATGTTTTTTGAGATACACCAATGTCCTCATAGACATACATGGCACCTTGGACCAAGACACTGCATACCAATTTTCAAGTCAATCGGACTAACGGTCAGGTGGTTATAGCCTGTTTTATGTTTTTTTCATGTTATAGCGCCACCATGTGACCAATCGCCGCGATTTTTTTACCGTGACCTCATATTGACGTCTTACATATGTGTACCAGGTTTGGTTAAAATACCTCTTTTACTTCTGGAGTTATAGCCATTTTAGTAAAATAGGCTCCTCCCACAACGTTAATTTTGCACCCCCTAGCGACCGTGAATCGAAATTTCAACTTTTTTTTGATAATTATTGATATTCAGACTCCAGAGAACAATTCTGCACTGGTTTGGTTCCGATCGGGCAAAAAACCAGGGACTAGTTCGCAAAAGTAGATTTTCGACAAAATTCAAAATGGCGGAAAATCTATCATGGCGGAAATAAAATCGGAGATATACGTTTTGTTCGTCAGGCGTCCAGCTTTCCAATGATATAAGACACTTGAGTCTATGACTTACGGTCTAGGAGTTATGAGCAGTTTCGCGCTTTTGGTTGCTATAGCGCCACCTATGGGCCAATCGGGGTCATAATTTGATAACCTCTCCTCGATTTTTGTACTACCATATGGCAAAGTTTCAAAGCTCTAGCCCTTACGGTTTGGGCTGCACGATGCGTTTTACGGCAGAATAATAATAATAATAATAATAATAAAAATCAGCACAATTACAATAGGGTTTCAGCACTTCGTGCTTGAACCCCTAATAAAAATCAGCACAATTACAATAGGGTTTCAGCACTTCGTGCTTGAACCCCTAATAATAATAATAAAAATCAGCACAATTACAATAGGGTTTCAGCACTTCGTGCTTGAACCCCTAATTAAAGCTGCAAGCAGCATTTATCGGGGTTCAAGCTATTAAGGCCTTTAAGGGTTTTTAAGCACAAAAGCATCAAAAGTTATCAGGTTTTATTTAGCAAGCATGTAACCACTGACATAATAGATGGAAAAGACCATTTACAGCCAATACAGGCAATGGACCATAGGAAATATATGGTTTTAAAGCTTTTTAACAGTTATAGCGCCACCTATGGTCCGATCTCCATAAAATTTGGCATGCTTGTTAATGATGTTATGTCACATATGCTCACCAATTTTTGTGAAGTTCTGAGTTTTCATTTAGGATTTATAGGATTTTTAATGTATTTTGCCACGCCCATTTTATAAATGACCCTATTACAGCCATCCAAATGCAAAAGTTCAACTTTTTTTCGATAATTATTGATCTAGAGAGTCCAGAGAATTGTCCTAGACTGGTCTGGTTCCGATCGGGCGAAAAACCTAGGACTAGTTCGCAAAAGTAGGTTTTTAACATGTTCGCGAATATATAATGAACGGTTTGATTGACAGCAATGGTTCTTGAGGCAAAGTTGTTCAGCATGAGCAGATCTATCAAATGATATGCATATTGTGTGGATGAGTGTAACACCACGTGATTACAGAGCCATAAAACTCGTTAGCGCCAACTAATGGCCGATTTCTTTCAAAATTCTTACAGACCTCTAGGGCCATGAGATGAACATGCCCATCGAGTTTCGTTCCGATCGGCCTCCGTTAACCTTGTCTAATAGGTGCTCAACTTCATTGGCCAATGGCGGCCATGTTTTTTGAGATACGCCAATGTCCTCATAGACATATATGGCACCTTGGGCCAAGACACTGCATACCAATTTTCAAGTCAATCGGACTAACGGTCAGGTGGTTATAGCCCTTTTCATGTTTTTTCCATGTTATAGCGCCACCTATTGTTCAATCGTCGCGATTTTTTTACTGTGACCCCAGACTGAACCCATACACATGTGTACCGAGTTTGGTTAAGCTATCTCATTTACTTTTTGAGTTATAGCCATTTTAGTAAAATAGGCTCCTCCCACAATGTTTATTTTATGCCCCCTAGCGACCTTGAATCGAAATTTCGAATTTTTTTTGATAATTATTGATCGTCAGACTCCATAGAACATTTCTGCACTGGTTTGGTTCCGATCGGACAAAAAACCTAGGACTAATTAGCAAAAGTAGTTTTTTGACAAAATTCAAAATGGCGGAAAAATTTCCATACCGGAAATGAAATCGGAGATATACGTTTTGTTCATCACGTTTCCACCTTTCCAATGATATAAGACACTTGAGTCTACGACATACGGTCTAGGAGTTATGAGCAGTTTCGCGCTTTTGGTTTTTATAGCGCCACCTATGGGCCAATCGGGGTCATAATCTCTGAACCTCTCCTCGATTTTTGTACTACCATCTGGCAAAGTTTCAAGTCTCCAGCCCTTACGGTTTGGGCTGCACAATGCGTTTTACGGCAGAAGAATAATAATAATAATAATAAAAATCCTTACAATTACAATAGGGTTTCAGCACTTCGTGCTTGAACCCCTAATAAAAATCAGCACAATTACAATAGGGTTTCAGCACTTCGTGCTTGAACCCCTAATTAAAGCTGCAAGCAGCATTTATCGGGGTTCAAGCTATTAAGGCCTTTAAGGGTTTTTAAGCACAAAAGCATCAAAAGTTATCAGGTTTTATTTAGCAAGCATGTAACCACTGACATAATAGATGGAAAAGACCATTTACAGCCAATACAGGCAATGTACCATAGGAAATATATTGTTTTAAAGCTTTTTAACAGTTATAGCGCCACCTATGGTCCGATCTCCATAAAATTTGGCATGCTTGTTAATGATGTTATGTCACATATGCTCACCAATTTTTGTGAAGTTCTGAGTTTTCATTTAGGATTTATAGGATTTTTAATGTATTTTGCCACGCCCATTTTATAAATGACCCTATTACAGCCATCCAAATGCAAAAGTTCAACTTTTTTTCGATAATTATTGATCTAGAGAGTCCAGAGAATTGTCCTAGACTGGTCTGGTTCCGATCGGGCGAAAAACCTAGGACTAGTTCGCAAAAGTAGGTTTTTAACATGTTCGCGAATATTTAATGAACGGTTTGATTGACAGCAATGGTTCTTGAGGCAAAGTTGTTCAGCATGAGCAGATCTATCAAATGATATGCATATTGTGTGGATGAGTGTAACACCACGTGATTACAGAGCCATAAAACTCGTTAGCGCCAACTAGTGGCCGATTTCTTTCAAAATTCTTACAGACCTCTAGGGCCATGAGAGGAACATGCCCATCGAGTTTCGTTCCGATCGGCCTCCGTTAACCTTGTCTAATAGGTGCTCAACTTCATTGGCCAATGGCGGCCATGTTTTTTGAGATACGCCAATTTCCTCATAGACATATATGGCACCTTGGGCCAAGACACTGCATACCAATTTTCAAGTCAATCGGACTAACGGTCAGGTGGTTATAGCCCTTTTCATGTTTTTTCCATGTTATAGCGCCACCTATTGTTCAATCGTCGCCATTTTTTTACTGTGACCCCAGACTGAACCCATACACATGTGTACCGAGTTTGGTTAAGCTATCTCATTTACTTTTTGAGTTATAGCCATTTTAGTAAAATAGGCTCCTCCCACAATGTTTATTTTATGCCCCCTAGCGACCATGAATCGAAATTTCGAATTTTTTTTGATAATTATTGATTGTCAGACTCCATAGAACATTTCTGCACTGGTTTGGTTCCGATCGGACAAAAAACCTAGGACTAATTAGCAAAAGTAGTTTTTTGACAAAATTCAAAATGGCGGAAAAATTTCCATACCGGAAATGAAATCGGAGATATACGTTTTGTTCATCACGTTTCCAGCTTTCCAATGATATAAGACACTTGAGTCTACGACATACGGTCTAGGAGTTATGAGCAGTTTCGCGCTTTTGGTTGTTTTAGCGCCACCTATGGGCCAATCGGGGTCATAATCTCTGAACCTCTCCTTGATTTTTGTACTACCATCTGGCAAAGTTTCAAGTCTCCAGCCCTTACGGTTTGGGCTGCACGATGCGTTTTACGGCAGAAGAATAATAATAATAATAATAATTAAAGCTGCAAGCAGCATTTATCGGGGTTCAAGCAGTTAAAGCCTTTTAAGCATTTAAGCACAAAAGCATCAAAAGTTAAGATTTATTTAGCAAGCATGTAACCACGGACATAATAGATGGAAAAGACCATTTACAGCCAATACAGGCAGTTTACCATGGGATATATATGGTTTTAAAGCTTTTTAACAGTTATAGCGCCACCTATGGTCCGATCTCCATAGAATTGTTTACTGTGACCTCAAATTGAACCCATACACATGTGTACTGAGTTTGGTGAAGATATCTCATTTACTTCTTGAGTTATAGCCATTTTAGTAAAATAGGCTCCTCCCACAACAATTTAGCACATTCTAGTATTATTTACTATGATTCTAGCATGATTTGCCATATTCTAGCATAATTTACCATGATATACTACATTCTAGTATGATTTACCATTGTTTACTGTGATTCTAGCATGATTACCATAGTTTATCATGATTTATCATAGTTTACCATGATTTACCCTGTTCTAGCATAGTTTACCATGATTTACCATGTTCTAGCATGATTTACCATGATATACCACATTCTAACATGATTTACCATAGTTTATTATGATTTATCATGGCTTACCATGATTTACCCTGTTCTAGCATAGTTTACCATGATTTACCATGTTCTAGCATGATGTACCATGATATACTATGTTCTAGAATGATGTACCAGGATTGTAGTATGATTTACCTTGATACACCACATTCTAGTATCATTTATTGATTTACCATGTTTTTAGTGTGATTTAACCATGATTTACCACATTGCTAGCAATTATGTGAAGTATCAGTAAAAATGAAGTGATAAACTCTGACAAAATATGATTGTGCTACAATAGTAATTGTTATATAAGTGATTTTTTAGTGTTTTATTGTTATATAAGTGATTTTTAGTGTCTAATGAATGCAAAAGCATATGTGGGTAGACATTAATAAGTAGAATGGCCAGCAGAGGGCAGTAGAAGACCACATATTGGCTCACTTTCACTTTAAACTTCTTGATTTTCACCATTTTTCTGCACTAAAGCAAACCAGTTTTTCCATTTTAAATCCATAATGCATGTTAACACACACACACACACACACACACACACACACACACACACACACACACACACACACACACAAGACAAATGTTGTTTTTTCAATGCTATTGGGATATGTCATTATGAAAATATATTTGAATGGTCTATAAACATTTCACAAAGTCTTTGTAAGCTATTAATCAGATCATTCAGAATTTATTCAGAAACCTAAGACTACACACACACATTATATTGTAGATACAGACATTTGAAATATATGATGTGATCAAACTGTCAATACTAATAATTTAACAGATGGATTTTTGACTAAATGTAATTGTAAATGTTAAAATAGTGATTTTATAAAGTCTAAATATAAATTATAGAACAATATGACAACATGACTATTTTAAACAGCAGGGGGCAGTAAAATACCACTTCTTGGCTTAATATGTCATTATATTCATATCATTTTCACCTTTTTAACTGTTATAGAGGCAAATTTTGTCCGATCTGTCTGAAAATTTTCATGCTTGTTCAGGGTGATATTTCACATGTTCTGACTTGTTTTTAAGAAGGTTTGAACATTCATTAAAGAGATATAGGCTTTCGGGGACACTTGGTAAAGGCCACATTTTGAAGTGAACCTATTATAGCTATCCAAATGAAGTAGTTCAACTTTTTCTGACAATTATTGTTCTAGTGAGTCCAGAGAATTGTATTGCACTAGTTTTTAACATTATGATATGAAAATTATATATTCAGAGATGGAAAAGACCATTTACAGTCAATACAGGCAGTTTACCATAGGAAATATATGGTTTTAAAGATTTTTAACAGTTATAGCGCCACCTATCGTCCGATCTCCATGAAATTTTGCATGCTTGTTAATGATGTTATGTCACATAAGTTCACCAATTTTTGTGAAGTTCTGGGTTTTTATTTAGGATTTATAGGCTTTTTAATGTATTTTTCCATGCCCATTTTATAAATGATCCTATTACAGCCATCCAAATGCAAAAGTTCAACTTTTTTTTGATAATTATTGATCTAGAGAGTCCAGAGAATTGTCCTAGACTGGTCTGGTTCCGATCGGGCAAAAAACCTAGGACTAGTTCGCAAAAGTAGGTTTTAGACATATTCATGAATATTTAATGAACGGTTTGATTGACAGAAATGGTTCTTGAGGCAAAGTTGTTCAGCATGAGCAGATATATCAAATGATATGCTTTTTGTGACGATAAGTGTAACACCACGTGATTACAGAGCCAAAAAACTCGTTAGCGCCAACTAGTGGCCGATTTCTTTCAAAATTCTTACAGACCTCTAGGGCCATGAGTCGAACATGCCCATCGAGTTTCGTTCCGATCGGCCTCCGTTAACCTTGTCTAATAGGTGCTCAACTTCATTGGCCAATGGCGGCCATGTTTTTTGAGATACGCCAATGTCCTCATAGACATACATGGCACCTTGGACCAAGACACTGCATACCAATTTTCAAGTCAATCGGACTAACGGTCAGGTGGTTATAGCCCTTTTCATGTTTTTTTCATGTTATAGCGCCACCTAGTGTTCAATCGTCGCGATTTTTTTACTGTGACCCCAGAATGAGCCCATACACATGTGTACCGAGTTTGGTGAAGCTATCTTATTTACTTTTTAAGTTATAGCCATTTTAGTAAAATAGGCTCCTCCCACAACGATTATTTTGCGCCCCCTAGCGTCCATGAATCGAAATTTCAACATTTTTTCGATAATTATTGATCTTCAGACTCCAGAGAACATTTCTGCACTGGTTTGGCTCCGATCGGGCAAAAAACCAGGGACTAGTTCGCAAAAGTAGATTTTCAACAAAATTCAAAATGGCGGAAAATCTATCATGACGGAAATGAAATCGGAGATATACGTTTTGTTCGTCAGGCGTCCAGCTTTCCAATGATATAAGACACTTGAGTCTGCGACATACGGTCTAGGAGTTATGAGCAGTTTCGCGCTTTTGGTTGCTATAGCGCCACCTATGGGCCAATCGGGGTCATAATCTCTGAACCTCTCCTCGATTTTTGTACTACCATCTGGCAAAGTTTCAATGCTCTAGCCCTTACGGTTTGGGCTGCACGATGCGTTTTACGGCAGAAGAATAATAATAATAATTAAAGCTGCAAGCAGCATTTATCGGGGTTCAAGCATTTAAGGCCTTTAAGCACATAAGCATTTAAGACATTAAGTTTTATTTGTAAAGCTTTTAACCACTGAAATAATAGATGGAAAAGACCATTTACAGCCAAAACAGGCAATTTACCATAGGAAATATATGGTTTTCAAAGCTTTTTAACAGTTATAGCGCCACCTATCGTACGATCTTCATGAAATTTTACATGCTTGTTTAGACTGTTATGGTACATATGCTCACCAATTTTTGTGAAGTTCTGAGTTTTCGTTTAGGATTTATAGGCTTTTAAATGCATTTTGCCACGCCCATTTTCATTATGACCCAATATACCCATGCGAAAAATGCTAAAGTTGAACTTTTTTTGATAATTATTGATCTAGAGAGTCCAGAGAATTACCCTAGACTGGTCTTGTTCCGATCGGGCAAAAAACCTAGGACTAGTTCGCAAAAGTAGGTTTTTAACATAATTGCGAATATTTAATGAACGGTTTGATTGACAGCAATGGTTCTTGAGGCAAAGTTGTTCAGCATGAGCAGATCTATCAAATGATATGCATTTTGTGACAATAAGTGTAACACCACGTGATTACAGAGCCATAAAACTCGTTAGCGCCAACTAGTGGCCGATTTCTTTCAAAATTCTTACAGACCTCTAGGGCCATGAGTTGAACATGCCCATCGAGTTTCGTTCCGATCGGCCTCCGTTAACCTTGTCTAATAGGTGCTCAAATTTCATTGGTCGATGGCGGCCATGTTTTTCGAGATACGCCAAAGTCCTCATAGACATACATGGCACCTTGGACCAAGACACTGCATACCAATTTTCAAGTCAATCGGACAAACGGTCACGTGGTCATAGCCCTTTTCATGTTTTTTTTCATGTTATAGCGCCACCTAGTGATCAATCGTCGACATTTTTTTACTATGACCCCAGATTGAACTCTTACACATGTGTACCAAGTTTGGTGAAGATATCTCATTTCCTTTTCGAGTTATAGCCATTTTAGTAAAATAGGCTCCTCCCACAACATTAATTTATCACCCCCTAGCGACCAGGAATCGAAATTTTTACTTTTTTTCGATAATTATTGATCTTCAGACTCCAAAGAACATTTCTGCACTGCTTTGGTTCCGATCGGGTGAAAAACCAGGGACTAGTTCGCAAAAGTAGGTTTTTGACAAAATTCAAAATGGCGGAAAATTTTGCATACCTGAAATAAAATCGGAGATATACGTTTTGACCTTCAGGCGTCCAGCTTTCCAATGATATAGGACACTTGAGTCTACGACATACGGTCTAGGAGTTATGAGCAGTTCCGCGCTTTTGGTTGCTATAGCGCCACCTATGGGCCAATCTGGGTCATACTTTGATAGGTTCTCCCCAAATTGAGGACTACCATTTGGCCAAGTTTCAAGGTTCCAGCTCTTACGGTTTGGGCTGCACGATGCGTTTTAGGGGAGAATAATAATAATAATAATAATAAAAATCAGTACAATTACAATAGGGTTTCAGCACTTCGTGCTTGAACCCCTAATTAAAGCTGCAAGCAGCATTTATCGGGGTTCAAGCAGTTAAGGCCTTTAAGCACAAAAGCATCAAAAGTTATTAAGTTTTATTTAGCAAGCATGTAACCACTGAAATAATAGATGGAAAAGACCATTTACAGCCAATACATACAATGTACCATAGGAAATCTATGGTTTTAAAGCTTTTTAACAGTTATAGCGCCACCTATGGACCGATCTCCATGACATTTTGCATGCTTGTTAAGGATGTTATGTCACATATTCTCACCAATTTTTGTGAAGTTCTGAGTTTTCATTTAGGATTTATAGGCTTTTGAGTGTATTTTGCCACGCCCATTTTATAAATGACCCTATTACAGCCATCCAAATGCAAAAGTTAAACTTTTTTTTGATAATTATTGATCTAGAGAGTCCAGAGAATTGTCCTAGACTGGTCTGGTTCCAATCGGGCAAAAAACCTAGGACTAGTTCGCAAAAGTAGGTTTTAGACATATTCGTGAATATTTAATGAACGGTTTGATTGACAGCAATGGTTCTTGAGGCAAAGTTGTTCAGCATGAGCAGATCTATCAAATGATATGCATTTTGTGACAATAAGTGTAACACCACGTGATTACAGAGCCATAAAACTCGTTAGCGCCAACTAGTGGCCGATTTCTTTCAAAATTCTTACAGACCTATTGGGCCATGAGTCGAACATGCCCATCGAGTTTCGTTCCGATCGGCCTCCGTTAACCTTGTCTAATAGTTGCTCAAATTTCATTGGCCAATGGCGGCCATGTTTTTTGAGATACGCCAATATCCTTTTAGACATACATGGCCCCTTGGGCCAAGACACTGCGTACCAAATTTCAAGTCAATCGGACTAACGGTCAGGCGTCTATATGTTTTTTTTGTTTTATAGCCCCACCATGTGGCCAATCGACGCAATTTTTTTACTGTGACCTCAAATTGACCTCCTACACATGTGTACCAAGTTTGGTGAAGTTTACTGAATTACTTCTTGAGTTATAGCCATTTTAGTAAAATAGGCTCCTCCCACAACGTTAATTTTGCACCCCCTAGCGACCGTGAATCGAAATTTCAACATTTTTTCGATAATTATTGATCTTCAGACACCAGAGAACAATTCTGCACTGGTTTGGTTCCGATCGGGCGAAAAACCAGGGACTAGTTCGTAAAAGTAGGTTTTCAACAAAATTCAAAATGGCGGAAAATCTATCATGGCGGAAATAAAATCGGAGATATACGTTTTGTTCGTCAGGCGTCCAGCTTTCCAATGATATAAGACACTTGAGTCTATGACTTACGGTCTAGGAGTTATGAGCAGTTTCGCGCTTTTGGTCGCTATAGCGCCACCTATGGGCCAATCGGGCTCATAATTTGATAACCTCTCCTCGATTTTTGTACTACCATCTGGCAAAGTTTCAAAGCTCCAGCTCTTACGGTTTGGGCTGCACGATGCGTTTTAGCGGAGAAGAAAAATAATAATAATAATAATTAAAGCTGCAAGCAGCATTTATCGGGGTTCAAGCAGTTAAGGCCTTTAAGGCATTTAAGCACAAAAGCATCAAAAGTTATTAAGATTTATTTAGCAAGCATGTAACCACTGACATAATAGATGGAAAAGACCATTTACAGCCAATACAGGCAATTTGCCATGGGATATATATTGTTTTAAAGCTTTTTAACAGTTATAGCGCCACCTATGGTCCGATCTCCATAAAATTGTTTACTGTGACCTCAAATTGAACCCATACACATGTGTACTGAGTTTGGTGAAGATATCTCATTTACTTCTTGAGTTATAGCCATTTGAGTAAAATAGGCTCCTCCCACAACGATTTGCCACATTCTAGAATTATTTAATATGATTCTAGCATGATTTACTATCATATACCATGTTCCAGAATGATTTATTAGGATTCTAGCATGATTTACCTTGATACACCTCATTTCAGTATTATTTACTATGATTTACAATGTTTCTAGCATGATTAACCACATTACTAGCAATTATGTGAAGTGTCAGTGCAAATGAGGTGATGAACACTGACAAAATATTATTGTGTTATAATAGTTAGTTATATACGTGATTTTTAGTGTGTGTCCAAGTATGAATGCAAAAGCACATGTAAAATATTTCATTATTAAGTAGAATGGCCAGCAGAGGGCACTAGAAGACCACTTATTGGCTCACTTTCACTTTAAACCAGTTTTCTGCACTAAAGCAAACCAGTTTTTCCATGTTAACTCAATGCATGCTTACACACACACACACACACACACACACACACACACACACACACACACACACACATACACACACACACACACACATACACACACAGTATAGTTAACCATGATTTACCATGATATACCACGTTCTAGTATTATTTACCAGGAGATAAACGACAATCTAGTATTATTTACTTTGATTTACCATGTTTCTAGCCTGATTTATCACATTACTAGCAATTATTTGAAGTGTCAGTGCAAATAAAGTGATTAACACTGACAAAATATGATTGTGTTATAATAGTTATTGCTATATAAGTGATTTTTTTAGTGTGTATTCAAGTATGAATGCAAGCACATGTTAAAATATTTCATTAATAAGTAGAATGGCCAGCAGAGGGCACTAGAAGACCACTTATTGGCTCACTTTCACTTTAAACCAGTTTTCTGCACTAAAGCAAACCAGTTTATCCATGTTAACTCAATGCATGCTTACACACACACACACACACACACACACACACACACACACACACACACACACACACACACACACACACAGACACACAGACACACACACACAGCATAGTTAACCATGATTTACCATGATTTACCACATTACTAGCAATTATTTGAAGTGTCAGTGCAAATAAAGTGATTAACACTGACAAAATATGATTGTGTTATAATAGTTATTGCTATATAAGTGATTTTTAGTGTGTATTCAAGTATAAATGCAAGCACATGTGGAAAAATTTAATTAATAAGTAGAATGGCCAGCAGAGGGCAGTAGAAGACCACTTATTGGCTCACTTTCACTTTAAACCTCATGATTTTGACCAGTTTTCTGCACTAAAGCAAACCAGTGTTTCCATGTTAACTCAATAATGCATACTTGCTACATATGCTACACACAATAATGCTACACACACACACACACACACACACACACACACACACACAAATGTTTTAGTGATATTGGTGTCACATTCACCTTCATCACATTCACCTTCTGTCTTCATCACATTCACTATCTGTCGTCATCACCTGCACCTGCTCCTCATCACCCTCCTCATCATCACCTGCTCCTCATCATCATAACCGTCACCTGTTGTCCTTGTCTTGATCTGTGTATTTAAGTTCCCCTCTCATCCATTATCATTGTCGGTTATTGTTTGTGCACTAGCACTCTGTTATGTTTGTTTTCATGTTGGAAAATAAAACCTTTGTTATATTTGTACCACACACACACACACACACACACACACACACACACACACACACACACACACACACACACACACCATCATTTATCATGATTTACCATGGCTGATACCAATACCAATATGAGAAAATGACTATTTTAAACAGCGGGGGGCAGTAAAATACCACTTATTGGCTTAACATGCCATTAATTCATATCATTTTCACCTTTTTAACTGTTATAGAGGCAAATTTTGTCCGATCTGTCTGAAAATTTTCATGCTTGTTCAGGGTGATATTTCACACGTTCTGACTTGTTTTTAAGAAGGTCTGAGCATTGATTAAAGAGATATAGGCTTTCGGGGACACTTGGTAAAGGCCAGATTTTGAAGTGAACCTATTATAGCTATCCAAATGAAGTAGTTCAACTTTTTCTGACAATTATTGATCTAGTGAGTCCAGAGAATTGTATTGCACTAGTTTTGAACATTATGATATGAAAATTATATGATCAGAGATGGAAAAGACCATTTACAGCCAATACAGGCAGTTTACCATAGGAAATATATGATTTTAAAGCTTTTTAACAGTTATAGCGCCACCTATCGTCCGATCTCCATAGAATTTTTCATGCTTGTTAATGATGTTATGTCACATATGCTGACCAATTTTTGTGAAGTTCTGAGTTTTTATTTAGGATTTCTAGGCTTTTTAATGTATTTTGACACGCCCATTTTATAAATGACCCTATTAGAGCCATCCAAATGCAAAAGTTCAACTTTTTTTTGATAGTTTTTGATCTAGAGAGTCCAGAGAATTGTCCTAGACTGGTCTGGTTCCGATCGGGCGAAAAACCTAGGACTAGTTCGCAAAAGTAGGTTTTTAACATGTTTGCGAATATTTAATGAACGGTTTGATTGACAGCAATGGTTCTTGAGGCAAAGTTGTTCAGGATGAGGAGATCTATCAAATGATATGCATATTGTGTGGATATTTGTAACACCACGTGATTACAGAGCCATAAAACTCGTTAGCGCCAACTAGTGGCCGATTTCTTTCAAAATTCTTACAGACCTCTAGGGCCTTGAGTCGAACATGCCCATCGAGTTTCGTTCCGATCGGCCTCCGTTAACCTTGTCTAATAGGTGCTCAAATTTCATTGGCCGATGGCGGCCATGTTTTTTGAGATACGCCAATGTCCTCATACACATACATGGCACCTTGGACCAAGACACTGCATACCAATTTTCAAGTCAATCGGACTAACGGTCAGGTGGTTATAGCCTGTTTTATGTTTTTTTCATGTTATAGCGCCACCATGTGGCCAATCGCCGCGGTTTTTTTACTGTGACCTCAGATTGACCTCTTACACATGTGTACCAAGTTTGGTGAAGATACCTCATTTACTTCTGGAGTTATAGCCATTTTAGTAAAATAGGCCCTGCCCACGACGTACGTTTTGGCGCCCCTTAGCGTCCGTGAATCGAAATTTCAACTTTTTTTCGATAGTTTTTGATATTCAGACTCAAGAGAACATTTCTGCACTGGATTGGTTCCGATCGGGCGAAAAACCTAGGACTAGTTCGCAAAAGTAGGTTTTTGACAAAATTCAAAATGGCGGAAAATCTATCATGGCGGAAATGAAATCGGAGATATACGTTTTGTTCGTCAGGCGTCCAGCTTTCCAATGATATAAGACACTTGAGTCTACGACATACGGTCTAGTAGTTATGAGCAGTTTTGCGCTTTTGGTTGCTATAGCGCCACCTATGGGCCAATCGGGGTCATACTTTTATAGGTTCTCCCCAAATTGAGGACTACCATTTGGCCAAGTTTCAAGGTTCCAGCTCTTACGGTTTGGTCTGCACGATGCGTTTAAGGGGAAAATAATAATAATAATAATAATAATAATAATAAAAATCAGTACAATTACAATAGGGTTTCAGCACTTCGTGCTTGAACCCCTAAAAATCAGTACAATTACAATAGGGTTTCAGCACTTCGTGCTTGAACCCCTAATAATAAAAATCAGTACAATTACAATAGGGTTTCAGCACTTCGTGCTTGAACCCCTAATTAAAGCTGCAAGCAGCATTTATCGGGGTTCAAGCAGTTAAGGCCTTTAAGGCATTTAAGCACAAAAGCATCAAAAGTTATTAAGATTTATTTAGCAAGCATGTAACCACTGACATAATAGATGGAAAAGACCATTTACAGCCAATACAGGCAATTTGCCATGGGATATATATGGTTTTAAAGCTTTTTAACAGTTATAGCGCCACCTATGGTCCGATCTCCATAAAATTGTTTACTGTGACCTCAAATTGAACCCATACACATGTGTACTGAGTTTGGTGAAGATATCTCATTTACTTCTTGAGTTATAGCCATTTGAGTAAAATAGGCTCCTCCCACAACGATTTGCCACATTCTAGAATTATTTAATATGATTCTAGCATGATTTACTATCATATACCATGTTCCAGAATGATTTATTAGGATTCTAGCATGATTTACCTTGATACACCTCATTTCAGTATTATTTACTATGATTTACAATGTTTCTAGCATGATTAACCACATTACTAGCAATTATGTGAAGTGTCAGTGCAAATGAGGTGATGAACACTGACAAAATATTATTGTGTTATAATAGTTAGTTATATACGTGATTTTTAGTGTGTGTCCAAGTATGAATGCAAAAGCACATGTAAAATATTTCATTATTAAGTAGAATGGCCAGCAGAGGGCACTAGAAGACCACTTATTGGCTCACTTTCACTTTAAACCAGTTTTCTGCACTAAAGCAAACCAGTTTTTCCATGTTAACTCAATGCATGCTTACACACACACACACACACACACACACACACACACACACACACACACACACACACACACACACACACACATACACACACAGCATAGTTAACCATGATTTACCATGATATACCACGTTCTAGTATTATTTACCAGGAGATAAACGACAATCTAGTATTATTTACTTTGATTTACCATGTTTCTAGCCTGATTTATCACATTACTAGCAATTATTTGAAGTGTCAGTGCAAATAAAGTGATTAACACTGACAAAATATGATTGTGTTATAATAGTTATTGCTATATAAGTGATTTTTTTAGTGTGTATTCAAGTATGAATGCAAGCACATGTTGAAATATTTCATTAATAAGTAGAATGGCCAGCAGAGGGCAGTAGAAGACCACTTATTGGCTCACTTTCACTTTAAACCAGTTTTCTGCACTAAAGCAAACCAGTTTATCCATGTTAACTCAATGCATGCTTACACACACACACACACACACACACACACACACACACACACACACACACACACACACACACACAGCATAGTTAACCATGATTTACCATGATTTACCACATTACTAGCAATTATTTGAAGTGTCAGTGCAAATAAAGTGATTAACACTGACAAAATATGATTGTGTTATAATAGTTATTGCTATATAAGTGATATTTAGTGTGTATTCAAGTATAAATGCAAGCACATGTGGAAAAATTTAATTAATAAGTACAATGGCCAGCAGAGGGCAGTAGAAGACCACTTATTGGCTCACTTTCACTTTAAACCTCATGATTTTGACCATTTTTCTGCACTAAAGCAAACCAGTTTTTCCATGTTAACTCAATAATGCATACTTGCTACATATGCTACACACAATAATGCTACACACACACACACACACAAATGTTTCAGTGATATTGGTGTCACATTCACCTTCATCACATTCACCTTCTGTCTTCATCACATTCACCATCTGTCGTCATCACCTGCACCTGCTCCTCATCACCCTCCTCATCATCACCTGCTCCTCATCATCATAACCGTCACCTGTTGTCCTTGTCTTGATCTGTGTATTTAAGTTCCCCTCTCATCCATTATCATTGTCGGTTATTGTTTGTGCACTAGCACTCTGTTATGTTTGTTTTCATGTTGGAAAATAAAACCTTTGTTATATTTGTACCACACACACACACACACACACACACACACACACACACACACACACACACACACACACACACACCATCATTTATCATGATTTACCATGGCTGATACCAATACCAATATGAGAAAATGACTATTTTAAACAGCAGGGGGCAGTAAAATACCACTTATTGGCTTAACATGCCATTAATTCATATCATTTTCACCTTTTTAACTGTTATAGAGGCAAATTTTGTCCGATCTGTCTGAAAATTTTCATGCTTGTTCAGGGTGATATTTCACACGTTCTGACTTGTTTTTAAGAAGGTCTGAGCATTGATTAAAGAGATATAGGCTTTCGGGGACACTTGGTAAAGGCCAGATTTTGAAGTGAACCTATTATAACTATCCAAATGAAGTAGTTCAACTTTTTCTGACAATTATTGATCTAGTGAGTCCAGAGAATTGTATTGCACTAGTTTTGAACATTATGATATGAAAATTATATGATCAGAGATAGAAAAGACCATTTACAGCCAATACAGGCAGTTTACCATAGGAAATATATGATTTTAAAGCTTTTTAACAGTTATAGCGCCACCTATTGTCCGATCTCCATAGAATTTTTCATGCTTGTTAATGATGTTATGTCACATATGCTGACCAATTTTTGTGAAGTTCTGAGTTTTTATTTAGGATTTATAGGCTTTTTAATGTATTTTGACACGCCCATTTTATAAATTACCCTATTACAGCCATCCAAATGCAAAAGTTCAACTTTTTTTTGATAATTATTGATCTAGAGAGTCCAGAGAATTGTCCTAGACTGGTCTGGTTCCGATCGGGCAAAAAACCTAGGACTAGTTCGCAAAAGTAGGTTTTTAACATATTAATGAATAATTAATGAACAGTTTGATTGACAGCAATGGTTCTTGAGGCAAAGTTGTTCAGGATGAGGAGATCTATCAAATGATATGCATATTGTGTGGATATTTGTAACACCATGTGATTACAGAGCCGTAAAACTCGTTAGCGCCAACTAGTGGCCGATTTCTTTCAAAATTCTTACAGACCTTTAGGGCCATGAGCCGAACATGCCCATTGAGTTTCGTTCCGATCGGCCTCCGTTAACCTTGTCTAATAGGTGCTCAAACTTCGTTGGCCGATGGCGGCCATGTTTTTTGAGATACGCCAATGTCCTCAAACACATACATGGCACCTTGGACCAAGACACTGCATACCAATTTTCAAGTCAATCGGACTAACGGTCAGGTGGTTATAGCCTGTTTTATGTTTTATTCATTTTATAGCGCCACCATGAGGCCAATCGTCGCGATTTTTTTACTGTGACCCCAGAGTAAGCTCATACACATGTGTACCAAGTTTGGTGAAGATACCTCATTTACATCGGGAGTTATAGCCATTTTAGTAAAATAGGCCCCTCCCACAACGTACGTTTTGGCGCCCCTTAGCGACCGTGAATCGAAATTTCCACTTTTTTTCGATAATTATTGATATTCAGTCTCCAGAGAACATTTCTGCACTAGTTTGGTTCCAATCGGGCAAAAAACCAGGGACTAGTTCGCAAAAGTAGATTTTTGACAAAATTCAAAATGGCGGAAAATCTATCATGGCGGAAATGAAATCGGAGATATACGTTTTGTTCGTCAGGCGTCCAGCTTTCCAATGATATAAGACACTTGAGTCTACGACATACGGTCTAGGAGTTATGAGCAGTTTCGCGCTTTTGGTTGTTATAGCGCCACCTATGGGCCAATCGGGGTCATAATCTCTGAACCTTTCCTCGATTTTTGTACTACCATCTGTCAAAGTTTCAAAGTTCCAGCTCTTACGGTTTGGGCTGCACGATGCGTTTTACGGCAGAATAATAATAATAATAATAATAATAAAAATCAGCACAATTACAATAGGGTTTCAGCACTTCGTGCTTGAACCCCTAATAAAAATCAGCACAATTACAATAGGGTTTCAGCACTTCGTGCTTGAACCCCTAATAATAATAATTAAAGCTGCAAGCAGCATTTATCGGGGTTCAAGCATTTAAGGCCTTTAAGCACATAAGCATTTAAGACATTAAGTTTTATTTAGAAAGCTTTTAACCACTGAAATAATAGATGGAAAAGTCCATTTACAGCCAATACAGGCAATTTACCATAGGAAATATATGGTTTTAAAGCCTTTTGACTGTTATAGTGCTATCTTTGGTCCGATCTCCATAAAATTTTGCATGCTTGTTAATGATGTTATGTCACATATGCTCACCAATTTTTGTGAAGTTCTGAGTTTTCATTTAGGGTTTATAGGCTTTTTAGTGCATTTTGCCACGCCCCTTTTATAAATAACCCTATTACAGCCATCCTAATGCAAAAGTTTAACTTTTTTTTTGATAATTATTGATCTAGAGTGTCCAGAGAATTGTCCTAGACTGGTCTGGTTCCGATCGGGCAAAAAACCTAGGACTAGTTCGCAAAAGTAGGTTTTTAACATATTCGTAAATATTTATTGAACGGTTTGATTGACATTAATGGTTCTTGAGGCAAAGTTGTTCAACATGAGGAGGTCTATCAAATGATATGCATTTTGTGACGAAATTTGTTACACCACGTGATTACCGAGCCTTAAAACTCGTTAGCGCCAACTAGTGGCCGATTTCTTTCAAAATTCTTACAGACCTCTAGGGGCTTGAGCCGAACATGCCCACCGAGTTTCGTTCCGATCGCACTTCGTTAACCTTCTTTTAATAGGTGCTCAAAACTCATTGGCCAATGGCGGCCATGTTTTTCGAGATACGCCAATATCCTTTTAGACATACATGGCCCCTTGGGCCAAGACACTGCATACCAAATTTCAAGTCAATCGGACTAACGGGCAGGTGTATATACGTTTTTTTTGTTTTATAGCGCCACCATGTGGCCAATCGACGCAATTTTTTTACTGTGACCTCAAATTGACCTCTTACACACGTTTAGCAAGTTTGGTGAAGTTTACTGAATTACTTCTTGAGTTATAGCCATTTTAGTAAAATAGGCTCCTCCCACAACGTTAATTTTGCACCCCCTAGCGACCGTGAATCGAAATTTCAACTTTTTTTCGATAATTATTGATCTTCAGACTCCACAGAACAATTCTGCACTGGTTTGGTTCCGATCGGGCAAAAAACCAGGGACTAGTTCGCAAAAGTAGGTTTTCGACAAAATTCAAAATGGCGGAAAATCTATCATGGCGGAAATAAAATCGGAGATATACGTTTTGTTCGTCAGGCGTCCTGCTTTCCACTGATATAAGACACTTGAGTCTATGACTTACGGTCTAGGAGTTATGAGCAGTTTCGCGCTTTTGGTTGCTATAGCGCCACCTATGGGCCAATCGGGCTCATAATTTGATAACCTCTCCTCGATTTTTGTACTACCATCTGGCAAAGTTTCAAAGCTCCAGCTCTTACGGTTTGGGCTGCACGATGCGTTTTAGCGGAGAAGAAAAATAATAATAATAATAATTAAAGCTGCAAGCAGCATTTATCGGGGTTCAAGCATTTAAGGCCTTTAGGCACATAAGCATTTAAGACATTAAGATTTATTTAGAAAGCTTTTAACCACTGAAATAATAGATGGAAAAGTCCATTTACAGCCAATACAGGCAATTTACCATAGGAAATATGTGTTTTTTAAAGCTTTTTAACAGTTATAGCACCATCTATAGTCCGATCTCCATGAAATTTTGCATGCTTGTTAATGATGTTATGGCACATAAGCTCACCAATTTTCGTGAAGTTCTGAGTTTTTGTTTAGGATTTATAGGCTTTTGAGTGCATTTTGCCACGCCCATTTTCTTTATGACCCAATATACCCATGCGAAAAATGCAAAAGTTCAACTTTTTTTTGATAATTATTGATCTTGAGAGTCCATAGAATTGTCCTAGACTCGTTTGGTTCTGATCGGGCGAAAAACCTAGGACTAGTTTGCAAAAGTAGGTTTTTAACATAATTACGAATATTTAATGAACGGTTTGATTGACAGCAATGGTTCTTGAGGCAAAGTTGTTCAACAAGAGGAGATCTATCAAATGGTATGCATTTTGTGACAATAAGTGTAACACCACGTGATTACAGAGCCATAAAACTCGTTAGCGCCAACTAGTGGCCGATTTCTTTTAAAATTCTTACAGACCTCTAGGGCCATGAGTCGAACATGCCCACCGAGTTTCGTTCCGATAGGCCTCCGTTAACCTTGTCTAATAGGTGCTCAAACTTCATTGGCCGATGGCGGCCATGTTTTTTGAGATACACCAATGTCCTCATAGACATACATGGCACCTTGGACCAAGACACTGCATACCAATTTTCAAGTCAATCGGACTAACGGTCAGGTGGTTATAGCCTGTTTTATGTTTTTTTCATGTTATAGCGCCACCATGTGACCAATCGCCGCGATTTTTTTACCGTGACCTCATATTGACGTCTTACACATGTGTACCAGGTTTGGTTAAAATACCTCTTTTACTTCTGGAGTTATAGCCATTTTAGTAAAATAGGCTCCTCCCACAACGTTAATTTTGCACCCCCTAGCGACCGTGAATCGAAATTTCAACTTTTTTTTGATAATTATTGATATTCAGACTCCAGAGAACAATTCTGCACTGGTTTGGTTCCGATCGGGCAAAAAACCAGGGACTAGTTCGCAAAAGTAGATTTTCGACAAAATTCAAAATGGCGGAAAATCTATCATGGCGGAAATAAAATCGGAGATATACGTTTTGTTCGTCAGGCGTCCAGCTTTCCAATGATATAAGACACTTGAGTCTATGACTTACGGTCTAGGAGTTATGAGCAGTTTCGCGCTTTTGGTTGCTATAGCGCCACCTATGGGCCAATCGGGGTCATAATTTGATAACCTCTCCTCGATTTTTGTACTACCATATGGCAAAGTTTCAAAGCTCTAGCCCTTACGGTTTGGGCTGCACGATGCGTTTTACGGCAGAATAATAATAATAATAATAATAATAAAAATCAGCACAATTACAATAGGGTTTCAGCACTTCGTGCTTGAACCCCTAAAAATCAGTACAATTACAATAGGGTTTCAGCACTTCGTGCTTGAACCCCTAAAAATCAGTACAATTACAATAGGGTTTCAGCACTTCGTGCTTGAACCCCTAATTAAAGCTGCAAGCAGCATTTATCGGGGTTCAAGCATTTAAGGCCTTTAAGCACATAAGCATTTAAGACATTAAGATTTATTTAGAAAGCTTTTAACCACTGAAATAATAGATGGAAAAGTCCATTTACAGCCAATACAGGCAATTTACCATAGGAAATATGTGTTTTTTAAAGCTTTTTAACAGTTATAGCGCCATCTATAGTCCGATCTCCATGAAATTTTGCATGCTTGTTAATGATGTTATGGCACATAAGCTCACCAATTTTCGTGAAGTTCTGAGTTTTCGTTTAGGATTTATAGGCTTTTGAGTGCATTTTGCCACGCCCATTTTCTTTATGACCCAATATACCCATGCGAAAAATGCAAAAGTTCAACTTTTTTTTGATAATTATTGATCTTGAGAGTCCATAGAATTGTCCTAGACTCGTTTGGTTCTGATCTGGCGAAAAACCTAGGACTAGTTCGCAAAAGTAGGTTTTTAACATAATTACGAATATTTAATGAACGGTTTGATTGACAGCAATGGTTCTTGAGGCAAAGTTGTTCAACAAGAGGAGATCTATCAAATGGTATGCATTTTGTGACAATAAGTGTAACACCACGTGATTACAGAGCCATAAAACTCGTTAGCGCCAACTAGTGGCCGATTTCTTTTAAAATTCTTACAGACCTCTAGGGCCATGAGTCGAACATGCCCACCGAGTTTCGTTCCGATAGGCCTCCGTTAACCTTGTCTAATAGGTGCTCAAACTTCATTGGCCGATGGCGGCCATGTTTTTTGAGATACGCCAATGTCCTCATAGACATACATGACACCTTTGCAAAAGACCGCTGAAAAATGAGTGAGTTTCGCCAAGTTTCGTACTGATCGGCCTCCGTTAAGAGTAAACTAACAGCTTTGAATTAAAATGGTGAGGTATCCTGTTGTAAACATCAACCATGCCTGTTGACAGTTCTCTTTTGTGGGAAGGGAATGAAAAGTTCTCAAATCCGCAGCACAGCCTCAGACATAACATTTATATCCATGATCTGCCATTTTCACTATTGTCCTTGCTTGCTTCTTCACAATACCTGCAGATCTTCTGATGATTCGGCTGTGCAGGTCCACATTAACACTGCCTGGCCTAGAACATGGACTGGAAAATGCTAATTTGGGGGATATAAATATTAATGATCCTGACTCCAACGTCACAGTCGGTGTTATGGTGGGATTCACTCATTTTTCAGCGGTCTTTTGCAAACAGGAGATTTACACATGAAGGAGGAAACAATGGTGTTTGAGGCTCACGGTATGTCAGTTCCATGTCCAGAACTCTTATCATTCAACTATGCCAAGATAAATACAGTTTTCAATTGTATGGCACCTTTAAAATAGATGATTAGTAATATAATGCTTACTTGGAGTCTGAAATGGCTTTAACAAAAGAAGAAAAATATTCTTAGATTTCTGTTCATTCTAATCATGTACAAATAAAGTAGCACAGTAAGATTACATTTATTTGAATGCATTAGTGAGTGTGTGATTGTGCTGTGTGTGCAGCGTGTCAATACTAAAAGTGAAGGTGTAGTTGATATCTTTGGTGATAATATCTGTAGTAATCATAAAAAAACAATTAAGAAATAAAGAATTAAAATTACAAATAATATTCTATTAAGATATGAGTTACAATAACATGATTTGCAATAGTAATAATATCAATAATATATGCACAATACACACAGATTAGACTATCAGGTCTGTGTTTTACAAAAACATTAGTATTGCAGCCAATGTGAGTCTGTGGGATTTATAAACAGACAAAATATGATTTGAAATGTTATTTTAATGATTTTATTAAGTTTAAACAATATTTCAAATGGAAAAAAAAATGAAAAATAATATTTTAGTGAGCAGAATGAACCAATGAGTGTTCTTCTTCTGGTGGTTAAAATGTAAATGAAAACAATAATACTTAAACAATAATACTTAATACACTAACCATGCTTGAACACACACATGCACACACATTTTGTTGTAGATGTAGATATTTAAAATAAAAGATAGGTAACAAAATGATAATTGCAAATCTCCTCTGTATAACACCATTTTCAGATTTCAAATTAATTACTGAGAGGCAGAATTGTTCAAACTGAGAGCTCAGTAAAAATGAAGTGATAAACTTTGACAAAACATGACTGTGTTATAATAGGTGATTTTCATGCAAGTAATTTTATATAGTCCAAAAACTAATGCAAAAGCACAGATGAAAATATTTTATTAAGTAGAATGTCCTGCAGAGGGCAGTAGAAGACCACTAATTGACTCACTTTCATTTGAAAGACTTTTTTATCCACCAGTAAAACAAAGCAGTTTCTCCATGTTCTTTCCATTAAGCATGCTTACACACACAGACACACACACAAACACAAACACATCCACACACACACACACAAAGACAAATATGTTTTCAATGTTTTTAGGATGTGATATTGTGAAAATATCTTCATCTCCTCATCTTGAACAACTTTGCCTCAAGAATCACTAATGTCAATCAAACCGTTCATAATCATAAAAAAATATATATATATATACAAATATCATAATAAAAAATAAAAAAAACATCATAATAAAAAAGATTGCTTCTTAAAGCATTTGTTTATTTCCCAATACTGAAAGCGAATTAAAAGATCATGCATAATCCTGCTGCTCCCTCTAGTGGACAACAGTGGTATTATAGTTTACATTTTACAGTTGAAGTGTTTGAATGAATGAATGGGAATTTGTTTTTTTACTTATATCTCAGGAACCAAAAGGCGAAAAATTCTGAAACTCAGAGCATAGATAGTGCTTGAGGAGCCCTGTTGAATGAGACCATCAAGGTGTTTTTGGGCGATTGGGGCTGGGAGTTATGACTGTTATAAGGCATATCTGTTCGGGCTATTATCTCTGGAATGCCCAGGGCAAATAACACCACATTTGAATCGAAGCTAGCCAAGGACGGGCCCCTTCCAACGAGCTCTCACACAATGTTCGGGGTGGTCTGGGTCGGGAGTAATGGCCGTTCAAAATCGGGGGTCCCGCGGGCTGGCGATGCGCGGGGGGCGCGCTCCCGAGGCCCGCGACGACACGTTTCGATCAAGAGCCACGAGAGGTCCTCACCATCAAAATTTGAGCGCGCAACGACTTTCCGTTTTCGAGTTATGAATGAATTTGTATTCGGGGGCGTGGCTTAAATGCCGTTATACTTTCGTTTCATTTCATTCATTTACTTTCGTCCATTTCCATATCTCAGTGTAACACAATTGTCAATAGTAATACTCAATAGATGAGTTTTGACAAAATGTGATTGTAAATGTTAAAATAATGATTTTATAAAGTCTAAATATGAATTTTATAACAATATTAGGGAGTAGTATGATGAAATGACAGCAGGGGGCAGTAAAATACCACTTATTGGCTTAATATGTCATTATATTCATATAAAATCACCTTTTGAAGAAGTTAAACTTTTTTTCTGATAATTATTGATCTAGAGAGTTCAGAGAATTGTGCTGCACTGGTTTTGAACATTATGATATGAACATTATATGATAAGACACCATTTACAGCAAATACAGGCAATTTACCATAGGAAATATATGGTTTTAAAGCGTTTTAACAGTTATAGCGCCAACTATGGTTCGATCTCCATACAATTTTCCATGCTTCTTTAGCAGGTTGTGACACATATGCTCATCAATTTTTGTGAAGTTCTGAGTTTTCGTTTAGGATTTATAGGCTTTTGAGTGCATTTTACCACGCCCATTTTCTAAATGACCCTGTTATAGCCATGCGAAAAATGCAAAAGTTCAACTTTTTTTTGATAATTATTGACCTAGAGAGTCCATAGAATTGTCCTAGACTGGTTTGGTTCCGATCGGGCGAAAAACCTAGGACTAGTTCGCAAAAGTAGGTTTTTAACATAATTACGAATATTTAATGAACGGTTTGATTGACAGCAATGGTTCTTGAGGCAAAGTTGTTCAACAAGAGGAGATCTATCAAATGTTATGCATTTTGTGACAATAAGTGTAACACCACGTGATTACAGAGCCATAAAACTCGTTAGCGCCAACTAGTGGCCGATTTCTTTTAAAATTCTTACAGACCTCTAGGGCCATGAGTAGAACATGCCCACCGAGTTTCGTTCCGATAGGCCTCCGTTAACCTTGTCTAATAGGTGCTCAAACTTCATTGGCCGATGGCGGCCATGTTTTTTTAGATACGCCAATGTCCTCATAGACATACATGACACCTTGGACCAAGACACTGCATACCAATTTTCAAGTCAATCGGACTAACGGTCAGGTGGTTAAAGCCTGTTTTATGTTTTTTTCATATTATAGCGCCACCATGAGGCCAATCGCCGCGATTTTTTTACTGTTACCTCATATTGAGCTCATACATATGTGTACCGAGTTTGGTGAAGATACCTCATTTACTTCTGGAGTTATAGCCATTTTAGTAAAATAGGCCCCTCCCACAACGTACGTTTTGGCGCCCCTTAGCGTCCGTGAATCGAAATTTCGACTTTTTTTCGATAATTATTGATCTTCAGTCTCTAGAGAACATTTCTGCACTGGTTTGGTTCCGATCGGGCGAAAAACCAGGGACTAGTTCGCAAAAGTAGGTTTTTGACAAAATTCAAAATGGCGGAAAATCTATCATGACGGAAATGAAATCGGAGATATACGTTTTGTTCGTCAGGCGTCCAGCTTTCCAATGATATAAGACACTTGAGTCTACGACATACGGTCTAGGAGTTCTGAGCAGTTTCGCGCTTTTGGTTGCTATAGCGCCACCTATGGGCCAATCGGGGTCATAATTTGATAACCTCTCCTCGATTTTTGTACTACCATCTGGCAAAGTTTCAAGGTTCCAGCTCTTACGGTTTGGGCTGCACGATGCGTTTTACGGCAGAAGAAAAATAATAAAAATTAAAGCTGCAAGCAGCATTTATCGGGGTTCAAGCATTTAAGGCCTTTAAGCACATAAGCATTTAAGACATTAAGTTTTATTTGTAAAGCTTTTAACCACTGAAATAATAGATGGAAAAGACCATTTACAGCCAAAACAGGCAATTTACCATAGGAAATATATGGTTTTCAAAGCTTTTTAACAGTTATAGCGCCACCTATCGTACGATCTTCATGAAATTTTACATGCTTGTTTAGACTGTTATGCTACATATGCTCACCAATTTTTGTGAAGTTCTGAGTTTTCGTTTAGGATTTATAGGCTTTTAAATGCATTTTGCCACGCCCATTTTCATTATGACCCAATATACCCATGCGAAAAATGCTAAAGTTGAACTTTTTTTGATAATTATTGATCTAGAGAGTCCAGAGAATTACCCTAGACTGGTCTTGTTCCGATCGGGCAAAAAACCTAGGACTAGTTCGCAAAAGTAGGTTTTTAACATAATTGCGAATATTTAATGAACGGTTTGATTGACAGCAATGGTTCTTGAGGCAAAGTTGTTCAGCATGAGCAGATCTATCAAATGATATGCATTTTGTGACAATAAGTGTAACACCACGTGATTACAGAGCCATAAAACTCGTTAGCGCCAACTAGTGGCCGATTTCTTTCAAAATTCTTACAGACCTCTAGGGCCATGAGTTGAACATGCCCATCGAGTTTCGTTCCGATCGGCCTCCGTTAACCTTGTCTAATAGGTGCTCAAATTTCATTGGTCGATGGCGGCCATGTTTTTCGAGATACGCCAAAGTCCTCATAGACATACATGGCACCTTGGACCAAGACACTGCATACCAATTTTCAAGTCAATCGGACAAACGGTCACGTGGTCATAGCCCTTTTCATGTTTTTTTTCATGTTATAGCGCCACCTAGTGATCAATCGTCGACATTTTTTTACTATGACCCCAGATTGAACTCTTACACATGTGTACCAAGTTTGGTGAAGATATCTCATTTCCTTTTCGAGTTATAGCCATTTTAGTAAAATAGGCTCCTCCCACAACATTAATTTATCACCCCCTAGCGACCAGGAATCGAAATTTCGACTTTTTTTCGATAATTATTGATCTTCAGACTCCAAAGAACATTTCTGCACTGCTTTGGTTCCGATCGGGTGAAAAACCAGGGACTAGTTCGCAAAAGTAGGTTTTTGACAAAATTCAAAATGGCGGAAAAATTTGCATACCTGAAATAAAATCGGAGATATACGTTTTGACCTTCAGGCGTCCAGCTTTCCAATGATATAGGACACTTGAGTCTACGACATACGGTCTAGGAGTTATGAGCAGTTCCGCGCTTTTGGTTGCTATAGCGCCACCTATGGGCCAATCTGGGTCATACTTTGATAGGTTCTCCCCAAATTGAGGACTACCATTTGGCCAAGTTTCAAGGTTCCAGCTCTTACGGTTTGGGCTGCACGATGCGTTTTAGGGGAGAATAATAATAATAATAATAATAATTAAAGCTGCAAGCAGCATTTATCGGGGTTCAAGCATTTAAGGCCTTTAGGCACATACGCATTTAAGACATTAAGATTTATTTAGAAAGCTTTTAACCACTGAAATAATAGATGGAAAAGTCCATTTACAGCCAATACAGGCAATTTACCATAGGAAATATGTGTTTTTTAAAGCTTTTTAACAGTTATAGCACCATCTATAGTCCGATCTCCATGAAATTTTGCATGCTTGTTAATGATGTTATGGCACATAAGCTCACCAATTTTCGTGAAGTTCTGAGTTTTTGTTTAGGATTTATAGGCTTTTGAGTGCATTTTGCCACGCCCATTTTCTTTATGACCCAATATACCCATGCGAAAAATGCAAAAGTTCAACTTTTTTTTGATAATTATTGATCTTGAGAGTCCATAGAATTGTCCTAGACTCGTTTGGTTCTGATCGGGCGAAAAACCTAGGACTAGTTCGCAAAAGTAGGTTTTTAACATAATTACGAATATTTAATGAACGGTTTGATTGACAGCAATGGTTCTTGAGGCAAAGTTGTTCAACAAGAGGAGATCTATCAAATGGTATGCATTTTGTGACAATAAGTGTAACACCACGTGATTACAGAGCCATAAAACTCGTTAGCGCCAACTAGTGGCCGATTTCTTTTAAAATTCTTACAGACCTCTAGGGCCATGAGTCGAACATGCCCACCGAGTTTCGTTCCGATAGGCCTCCGTTAACCTTGTCTAATAGGTGCTCAAACTTCATTGGCCGATGGCGGCCATGTTTTTTGAGATACACCAATGTCCTCATAGACATACATGGCACCTTGGACCAAGACACTGCATACCAATTTTCAAGTCAATCGGACTAACGGTCAGGTGGTTATAGCCTGTTTTATGTTTTTTTCATGTTATAGCGCCACCATGTGACCAATCGCCGCGATTTTTTTACCGTGACCTCATATTGACGTCTTACACATGTGTACCAGGTTTGGTTAAAATACCTCTTTTACTTCTGGAGTTATAGCCATTTTAGTAAAATAGGCTCCTCCCACAACGTTAATTTTGCACCCCCTAGCGACCGTGAATCGAAATTTCAACTTTTTTTTGATAATTATTGATATTCAGACTCCAGAGAACAATTCTGCACTGGTTTGGTTCCGATCGGGCAAAAAACCAGGGACTAGTTCGCAAAAGTAGATTTTCGACAAAATTCAAAATGGCGGAAAATCTATCATGGCGGAAATAAAATCGGAGATATACGTTTTGTCAGGCGTCCAGCTTTCCAATGATATAAGACACTTGAGTCTATGACTTACGGTCTAGGAGTTATGAGCAGTTTCGCGCTTTTGGTTGCTATAGCGCCACCTATGGGCCAATCGGGGTCATAATTTGATAACCTCTCCTCGATTTTTGTACTACCATATGGCAAAGTTTCAAAGCTCTAGCCCTTACGGTTTGGGCTGCACGATGCGTTTTACGGCAGAATAATAATAATAATAATAATAATAAAAATCAGCACAATTACAATAGGGTTTCAGCACTTCGTGCTTGAACCCCTAAAAATCAGTACAATTACAATAGGGTTTCAGCACTTCGTGCTTGAACCCCTAATCAGCACAATTACAATAGGGTTTCAGCACTTCGTGCTTGAACCCCTAATTAAAGCTGCAAGCAGCATTTAGCGGGGTTCAAGCATTTAGGGTCTTTAAGCACATAAGGCAGTTTAGTGAGTTGTCTGAGTTTTTGTTTAGGATTTACAGGCTTTTGAGTGTTTTTTGCCATACCCATTTTCTAAATGATCCTGTTATGGATACCCAATGGGTAAAGTTAAAGTTTTTTATATAATTAATAATCTAGAGCTTCCAGAGAATTGTACTGCACTGGTATATTTCCGATCGGGCGAAAAACCTAGGACTAGTTCGCAAAAGTAGGTTTTTAACATAATCGCAAGTATTTAATGAACAAATTGATTGACAGCATTAGTTCTTGAGGCAAAGTTGTTCAGTATGAGGAGATCTATCAAATGATATGCATCACGTGATTACATAGCCGTAAAACCTGTTAGCGTCAACTAGTGGCTGATTTTTCAAAATTCTTACAGACCTCTAGGGCCACGAGTCGAACATGCCCACCGAGTTTCGTTCTGATTGGCCTCCGTTAAGAGCAAACTAACAGCTTTGAATTAAAATGGTGAGGTATCCTGTTGTAAACATCAACCATGCCTGTTGACAGTTCTCTTTTGTGGGAAGGGAATGAAAAGTTCTCAAATCCGCAGCACAGCCTCAGACATAACATTTATATCCATGATCTGCCATTTTCACTATTGTCCTTGCTTGCTTCTTCACAATACCTGCAGATCTTCTGATGATTCGGCTGTGCAGGTCCACATTAACACTGCCTGGCCTAGAACATGGACTGGAAAATGCAAATTTGGGGGGTATAAATATTAATGATCCTGACTCCAACATCACAGTCGGTGTTATGGTGGGATTCACTCATTTTTCAGCGGTCTTTTGCAAACAGGAGATTTACACATGAAGGAGGAAACAATGGTGTTTGAGGCTCACGGTATGTCAGTTCCATGTCCAGAACTCTTATCATTCAACTATGCCAAGATAAATACAGTTTTCAATTGTATGGAACCTTTAAAATAGATGATTAGTAATATAATGCTTACTTGGAGTCTGAAATGGCTTTAACAAAATAAGAAAAATAGTCTTAGATTTCTGTTCATTCTAATCATGTACAAATAAAGTAGCACAGTAAGATTACATTTATTTGAATGCATTAGTGGGTGTGTGATTGCGCTGTGTGTGCAGCGTGTCAATACTAAAAGTGAAGGTGTAGTTGATATCTTTGGTGATAATATCTGTAGTAATCATAAAAAAACAATTAAGAAATAAAGAATTAAAATTACAAATAATATTCTATTAAGATATGAGTTACAATAACATGATTTGCAATAGTAATAATATCAATAATATATGCACAATACACACAGATTAGACTATCAGGTCTGTGTTTTACAAAAACATTAGTATTGCAGCCAATGTGAGTCTGTGGGATTTATAAACAGACAAAATATGATTCGAAATGTTATTTTAATGATTTTATTAAGTTTAAAAAATATTTCAAATGGAAAAAAAATTAAAAATTATATTTTAGTGAGCAGAATGAACCAATGAGTGTTCTTCTGGTGGTTAAAATGTAAATGAAAACAATAATACTTAAACAATAATACTTAATACACTAACCATGCTTGAACACACACATGCACACACATTTTGTTGTAGATGTAGATATTTAAAATAAAAGATAGGTAACAAAATGATAATTGCAAATCTCCTCTGTATAACACCATTTTCAGATTTCAAATTAATCACTGAGAGGCAGAATTGTTCAAACTGAGAGCTCAGTAAAAATGAAGTGATAAACTTTGACAAAACATGACTGTGTTATAATAGGTGATTTTCATGCAAGTAATTTTATATAGTCCAAAAACTTATGCAAAAGCACAGATGAAAATATTTTATTAAGTAGAATGTCCTGCAGAGGGCAGTAGAAGACCACTAATTGACTCACTTTCATTTGAAAGACTTTTTTATCCACCAGTAAAACAAAGCAGTTTCTCCATGTTCTTTCCATTAAGCATGCTTACACACACAGACACACACACAAACACACACACATCCACACACACACACACACAAAGACAAATATGTTTTCAATGGTTTTAGGATGTGATATTGTGAAAATATCTTCATCTCCTCATCTTGAACAACTTTGCCTCAAGAATCACTAATGTCAATCAAACCGTTCATAATCATAATAAAAAAATAAAATATATACAAATATCATAATAAAAAAAAAACATCATAATAAAAAAGATTGCTTCTTAAAGCATTTGTTTATTTCCCAATACTGAAAGCGAATTAAAAGATCATGCGTAATCCTGCTGCTCCCTCTAGTGGACAACAGTGGTATTATAGCTTACATTTTACAGTTGAAGTGTTTGAATGAATGAATGGGAATTTGTTTTTTTACTTATATCTCAGGAACCAAAAGGCGAAAAATTCTGAAACTCAGAGCATAGATAGTGCTTGAGGAGCCCTGTTGAATGAGACCATCAAGGTGTTTTTGGGCGATTGGGGCTGGGAGTTATGACTGTTATAAGGCATATCTGTTCGGGCTATTATCTCTGGAATGCCCAGGGCAAATAACACCACATTTGAATCGAAGATAGCCAAGGACGGGCCCTTTCCAACGAGCTCTCACACAATGTTCGGGGTGGTCTGGGTCGGGAGTAATGGCCGTTCAAAATCGGGGGTCCCGCGGGCTGGCGATGCGCGGGGGGCGCGCTCCCGAGGCCCGCGACGACACGTTTCGATCAAGAGCCCGGAGAGGTCCTCACCATCAAAATTTGAGCGCGCAACGACTTTCCGTTTTCGAGTTATGAATGAATTTGTATTCGGGGGCGTGGCTTAAATGCCGTTATACTTTCGTTTCATTTCATTCATTTACTTTCGTCCATTTCCATATCTCAGTGTAACACAATTGTCAATAGTAATACTCAATAGATGAGTTTTGACAAAATGTGATTGTAAATGTTAAAATAATGATTTTATAAAGTCTAAATATGAATTTTATAACAATATTAGGGAGTAGTATGATGAAATGACAGCAGGGGGCAGTAAAATACCACTTATTGGCTTAATATGTCATTATATTCATATAAAATCACCTTTTGAAGAAGTTAAACTTTTTTTCTGATAATTATTGATCTAGAGAGTTCAGAGAATTGTGCTGCACTGGTTTTGAACATTATGATATGAACATTATATGATGATAGAAGACACCATTTACAGCAAATACAGGCAATTTACCATAGGAAATATATGGTTTTAAAGCGTTTTAACAGTTATAGCGCCAACTACGGTCCGATCTCCATAAAATTTTCCATGCTTCTTTAGCAGGTTATGACACATATGCTCATCAATTTTTGTGAAGTTCTGAGTTTTCGTTTAGGATTTATAGACTTTTGAGTGCATTTTGCCACGCCCATTTTCTTTATGACCCCAATATACCCATGCGAAAAATGCAAAAGTTCAACTTTTTTTTGATAATTATTGATCTAGAGAGTCCATAGAATTGTCCTAGACTCGTTTGGTTCTGATCGGGCGAAAAACCTAGGACTAGTTCGCAAAAGTAGGTTTTTAACATAATTACGAATATTTAATGAACGGTTTGATTGACAGCAATGGTTCTTGAGGCAAAGTTGTTCAACAAGAGGAGATCTATGAAATGGTATGCATTTTGTGACAATAAGTGTAACACCACGTGATTACAGAGCCGTAAAACTCGTTAGCGCCAACTAGTGGCCGATTTCTTTTAAAATTCTTACAGACCTCTAGGGCCATGAGTAGAACATGCCCACCGAGTTTCGTTCCGATCGGCCTCCGTTAACCTTGTCTAATAGGTGCTCAAACTTCATTGGCCGATGGCGGCCATGTTTTTTGAGATACGCCAATGTCCTCATAGACATACATGACACCTTGGACCAAGACACTGCATACCAATTTTCAAGTCAATCGGACTAACGGTCAGGTGGTTAAAGCCTGTTTTATGTTTTTTTCATATTATAGCGCCACCATGTGGCCAATCGCCGCGATTTTTTTACTGTTACCTCATATTGAGCTCATACATATGTGTACCGAGTTTGGTGAAGATACCTCATTTACTTCTGGAGTTATAGCCATTTTAGTAAAATAGGCCCCTCCCACAACGTACGTTTTGGCGCCCCTTAGCGTCCGTGAATCGAAATTTCGACTTTTTTTCGATAATTATTGATCTTCAGTCTCTAGAGAACATTTCTGCACTGGTTTGGTTCCGATCGGGCGAAAAACCAGGGACTAGTTCGCAAAAGTAGGTTTTTGACAAAATTCAAAATGGCGGAAAATCTATCATGGCGGAAATGAAATCGGAGATATACGTTTTGTTCGTCAGGCGTCCAGCTTTCCAATGATATAAGACACTTGAGTCTACGACATACGGTCTAGGAGTTCTGAGCAGTTTTGCCCTTTTGGTCGCTATAGCGCCACCTATGGGCCAATCGAGGTCATACTTTGATACGTTCTCCCCAAATTGAGGACTACCATTTGGCCAACTTTCAAGGTTCCAGCTCTTACGGTTTGGTCTGCACGATGCGTTTTAGGGGAAAATAATAATAATAATTAAAGCTGCAAGCAGCATTTATCGGGGTTCAAGCATTTAAGGCCTTTAAGCACATAAGCATTTAAGACATTAAGTTTTATTTGGAAAGCTTTTAACCACTGAAATAATAGATGGAAAAGACCATTTACAGCCAAAATAGGCAATTTACCATAGGAAATATATGGTTTTCAAAGCTTTTTAACAGTTATAGCGCCACCTATCGTCCGATCTCCATGAAATTTTGCATGCTTGTTAAGGATGTTATGTCACATATTCTCACCAATTTTTGTGAAGTTCTGAGTTTTCATTTAGGATTTATAGGCTTTTGAGTGTATTTTGCCACGCCCATTTTATAAATGACCCTATTACAGCCATCCAAATGCAAAAGTTAAACTTTTTTTTGATAATTGTTGATCTAGAGAGTCCAGAGAATTGTCCTAGACTGGTCTGGTTCCGATCGGGCAAAAAACCTAGGACTAGTTCGCAAAAGTAGGTTTTAGACATATTCGTGAATATTTAATGAACGGTTTGATTGACAGCAATGGTTCTTGAGGCAAAGTTGTTCAGCATGAGCAGATCTATCAAATGATATGCATTTTGTGACAATAAGTGTAACACCACGTGATTACAGAGCCATAAAACTCGTTAGCGCCAACTAGTGGCCGATTTCTTTCAAAATTCTTACAGACCTATTGGGCCATGAGTCGAACATGCCCATCGAGTTTCGTTCCGATCGGCCTCCGTTAACCTTGTCTAATAGTTGCTCAAATTTCATTGGCCAATGGCGGCCATGTTTTTTGAGCTACGCCAATGTCCTTTTAGACATACATGGCCCCTTGGGCCAAGACACTGCGTACCAAATTTCAAGTCAATCGGACTAACGGTCAGGCGTCTATAAGTTTTTTTTGTTTTATAGCGCCACCATGTGGCCAATCGACGCAATTTTTTTACTGTGACCTCAGATTTACCTCCTACACATGTGTACCAAGTTTGGTGAAGTTTACTGAATTACTTCTTGAGTTATAGCCATTTTAGTAAAATAGGCTCCTCCCACAACGTTAATTTTGCACCCCCTAGCGACCGTGAATCGAAATTTCAACATTTTTTCGATAATTATTGATCTTCAGACACCAGAGAACAATTCTGCGCTGGTTTGGTTCCGATCGGGCGAAAAACCAGGGACTAGTTCGTAAAAGTAGGTTTTCAACATAATTCAAAATGGCGGAAAATCCATCATGGCGGAAATAAAATCGGAGATATACGTTTTGTTCGTCAGGCGTCCAGCTTTCCAATGATATAAGACACTTGAGTCTATGACTTACGGTCTAGGAGTTATGAGCAGTTTCGCGCTTTTGGTTGCTATAGCGCCACCTATGGGCCAATCGGGCTCATAATTTGATAACCTCTCCTCGATTTTTGTACTACCATCTGGCAAAGTTTCAAAGCTCCAGCTCTTACGGTTTGGGCTGCACGATGCGTTTTAGCGGAGAAGAAAAATAATAATAATAATTAAAGCTGCAAGCAGCATTTATCGGGGTTCAAGCAGTTAAGGCCTTTAAGGCATTTAAGCACAAAAGCATCAAAAGTTATTAAGATTTATTTAGCAAGCATGTAACCACTGACATAATAGATGGAAAAGACCATTTACAGCCAATACAGGCAATTTGCCATGGGATATATATGGTTTTAAAGCTTTTTAACAGTTATAGCGCCACCTATGGTCCGATCTCCATAAAATTGTTTACTGTGACCTCAAATTGAACCCATACACATGTGTACTGAGTTTGGTGAAGATATCTCATTTACTTCTTGAGTTATAGCCATTTGAGTAAAATAGGCTCCTCCCACGACGATTTGCCACATTCTAGAATTATTTAATATGATTCTAGCATGATTTACTATCATATACCATGTTCCAGAATGATTTATTAGGATTCTAGCATGATTTACCTTGATACACCTCATTTCAGTATTATTTACTATGATTTACAATGTTTCTAGCATGATTAACCACATTACTAGCAATTATGTGAAGTGTCAGTGCAAATGAGGTGATGAACACTGACAAAATATTATTGTGTTATAATAGTTAGTTATATACGTGATTTTTAGTGTGTGTCCAAGTATGAATGCAAAAGCACATGTAAAATATTTCATTATTAAGTAGAATGGCCAGCAGAGGGCACTAGAAGACCACTTATTGGCTCACTTTCACTTTAAACCAGTTTTCTGCACTAAAGCAAACCAGTTTTTCCATGTTAACTCAATGCATGCTTACACACACACACACACACACACACACACACACACACACACACACACACACACACACACACACACACACACACACACACACATACACACACAGCATAGTTAACCATGATTTACCATGATATACCACGTTCTAGTATTATTTACCAGGAGATAAACGACAATCTAGTATTATTTACTTTGATTTACCATGTTTCTAGCCTGATTTATCACATTACTAGCAATTATTTGAAGTGTCAGTGCAAATAAAGTGATTAACACTGACAAAATATGATTGTGTTATAATAGTTATTGCTATATAAGTGATTTTTAGTGTGTATTCAAGTATAAATGCAAGCACATGTGGAAAAATTTAATTAATAAGTAGAAGGGCCAGCAGAGGGCAGTAGAAGACCACTTATTGGCTCACTTTCACTTTAAACCTCATGATTTTGACCAGTTTTCTGCACTAAAGCAAACCAGTGTTTCCATGTTAACTCAATAATGCATACTTGCTACATATGCTACACACAATAATGCTACACACACACACACACACACACACACACACACACACACACACACACACAAATGTTTCAGTGATATTGGTGTCACATTCACCTTCATCACATTCACCTTCTGTCTTCATCACATTCACCATCTGTCGTCATCACCTGCACCTGCTCCTCATCACCCTCCTCATCATCACCTGCACCTCATCATCATAACCGTCACCTGTTGTCCTTGTCTTGATCTGTGTATTTAAGTTCCCCTCTCATCCATTATCATTGTCGGTTATTGTTTGTGCACTAGCACTCTGTTATGTTTGTTTTCATGTTGGAAAATAAAACCTTTGTTATATTTGTACCACACACACACACACACACACACACACACACACACACACACACACACACACACACACACACACACACACACACACACACACACACACACACACACACACACACACACACACACACACACACACACACACACCATCATTTATCATGATTTACCATGGCTGATACCAATACCAATATGAGAAAATGACTATTTTAAACAGCAGGGGGCAGTAAAATACCACTTATTGGCTTAACATGCCATTAAATCATATCATTTTCACCTTTTTAACTGTTATAGAGGCAAATTTTGTCCGATCTGTCTGAAAATTTTCATGCTTGTTCAGGGTGATATTTCACACGTTCTGACTTGTTTTTAAGAAGGTCTGAGCATTGATTAAAGAGATATAGGCTTTCGGGGACACTTGGTAAAGGCCAGATTTTGAAGTGAACCTATTATAGCTATCCAAATGAAGTAGTTCAACTTTTTCTGACAATTATTGATCTAGTGAGTCCAGAGAATTGTATTGCACTAGTTTTGAACATTATGATATGAAAATTATATGATCAGACATGGAAAAGACCATTTACAGCCAATACAGGCAGTTTACCATAGGAAATATATGGTTTTAAAGCTTTTTAACAGTTATAGCGCCAACTATTGTCCAATCTCCATAAAATTTTGCAAGCTTGTTTGTGATGTTATGACACATATGCTCACCAATTTTTGTGAAGTTCTGAGTTTTCATTTAGGATTTATAGGCTTTTGAGTGTATTTTGCCACACCCATTTTATAAATGACCCTATTACAGCCATACAAATACAAAAGTTCAACTTTTTTTGATAATTATTGATCTAGAGAGTCCATAGAATTGTCCTAGACTGGTCTGGTTCCGATCGGGCGAAAAACCAGGGACTAGTTCGCAAAAGTAGGTTTTTAACATATTCATGAATATTTAATGAACGGTTTGATTGACAGCAATGGTTCTAGAGGCAAAGTTGTTCAGCATGAGCAGATCTATCAAATGATATGCATTTTGTGACAATATATCTAACACCACGTGATTACAGAGCCATAAAACTCGTTAGCGCCAACTAGTGGCCGATTTCTTTCAAAATTCTTACAGACCTCTAGGGCCATGAGTCGAACATGCCCACCGAGTTTCGTTCCGATCGGCCTCCGTTAACCTTGTCTAATAGGTGCTCAACTTCATTGGCCAATGGCGGCCATGTTTTTTGAGATACACCAATGTCCTCATAGACATACATGGCACCTTGGACCAAGACACTGCATACCAATTTTCAAGTCAATCGGACTAACGGTCAGGTGGTTATAGCCTGTTTTATGTTTTTTTCATGTTATAGCGCCACCATGTGGCCAATCGCCGCGATTTTTTTACCGTGTCCTCAGATTGACCTCTTACATACGTGTACCAAGTTTGTTGAAAATACCTCATTTACTTCTGGAGTTATAGCCATTTTAGTAAAATAGGCTCCGCCCACAACGTTAATTTTGCGCCCCCTAGCGACCCTGAATCGAAATTTCAACTTTTTTTCGATAATTATTGATCTTCAGTCTCCAGAGAACAATTCTGCACTGGTTTGGTTCCGATCGAGCAAAAAACCAGGGACTAGTTCGCAAAAGTAGGTTTTCGACAAAATTCAAAATGGCGGAAAATCTATCATGACGGAAATGAAATCGGAGATATACGTTTTGTTCGTCAGACGACCAGCTTTCCAATGATATAAGACACTTGTGTCTACGACATACGGTCCAGGAGTTATGACCACTTTCACGCTTTTGGTTGTTATAGCGCCACCTATGGGCCAATCGAGGTCATAATTTGATAACCTCTCCTCGATTTTTGTACTACCATCTGGCAAAGTTTCAAAGCTCTAGCCCTTACGGTTTGGGCTGCACGATGCGTTTTACGGCAGAATAATAATAATAATAATTAAAGCTGCAAGCAGCATTTATCGGGGTTCAAGCATTTAAGGCCTTTAGGCACATAAGCATTTAAGACATTAAGATTTATTTAGAAAGCTTTTAACCACTGAAATAATAGATGGAAAAGTCCATTTACAGCCAATACAGGCAATTTACCATAGGAAATATGTGTTTTTTAAAGCTTTTTAACAGTTATAGCACCATCTATAGTCCGATCTCCATGAAATTTTGCATGCTTGTTAATGATGTTATGGCACATAAGCTCACCAATTTTCGTGAAGTTCTGAGTTTTCGTTTAGGATTTATAGGCTTTTGAGTGCATTTTGCCACGCCCATTTTCTTTATGACCCAATATACCCATGCGAAAAATGCAAAAGTTCAACTTTTTTTTGATAATTATTGATCTTGAGAGTCCATAGAATTGTCCTAGACTCGTTTGGTTCTGATCGGGCGAAAAACCTAGGACTAGTTCGCAAAAGTAGGTTTTTAACATAATTACGAATATTTAATGAACGGTTTGATTGACAGCAATGGTTCTTGAGGCAAAGTTGTTCAACAAGAGGAGATCTATCAAATGGTATGCATTTTGTGACAATAAGTGTAACACCACGTGATTACAGAGCCATAAAACTCGTTAGCGCCAACTAGTGGCCGATTTCTTTTAAAATTCTTACAGACCTCTAGGGCCATGAGTCGAACATGCCCACCGAGTTTCGTTCCGATAGGCCTCCGTTAACCTTGTCTAATAGGTGCTCAAACTTCATTGGCCGATGGCGGCCATGTTTTTTGAGATACACCAATGTCCTCATAGACATACATGGCACCTTGGACCAAGACACTGCATACCAATTTTCAAGTCAATCGGACTAACGGTCAGGTGGTTATAGCCTGTTTTATGTTTTTTTCATGTTATAGCGCCACCATGTGACCAATCGCCGCGATTTTTTTACCGTGACCTCATATTGACGTCTTACACATGTGTACCAGGTTTGGTTAAAATACCTCTTTTACTTCTGGAGTTATAGCCATTTTAGTAAAATAGGCTCCTCCCAGAACGTTAATTTTGCACCCCCTAGCGACCGTGAATCGAAATTTCAACTTTTTTTTGATAATTATTGATATTCAGACTCCAGAGAACAATTCTGCACTGGTTTGGTTCCGATCGGGCAAAAAACCAGGGACTAGTTCGCAAAAGTAGATTTTCGACAAAATTCAAAATGGCGGAAAATCTATCATGGCGGAAATAAAATCGGAGATATACGTTTTGTTCGTCAGGCGTCCAGCTTTCCAATGATATAAGACACTTGAGTCTATGACTTACGGTCTAGGAGTTATGAGCAGTTTCGCGCTTTTGGTTGCTATAGCGCCACCTATGGGCCAATCGGGGTCATAATTTGATAACCTCTCCTCGATTTTTGTACTACCATATGGCAAAGTTTCAAAGCTCTAGCCCTTACGGTTTGGGCTGCACGATGCGTTTTACGGCAGAATAATAATAATAATAATAATAATAATTAAAGCTGCAAGCAGCATTTATCGGGGTTCAAGCAGTTAAGGCCTTTAAGGCCTTTAAGCACAAAAACATCAAAAGACATCAAGTTTTATTTAGCAAGCAGGTAACCACTGACATCATAGATGGAAAATACCATGTTTTAGCATGATTTACCATGATTTACCATGGTTTACCCTGTTCTAGCATAGTTGACCATGAATTTATCTTAGTTTACCTTGATTTACCATATTCTAGCATGATTTACCATGATATACCACACTGTAGCATGATTTACCATAGTTTATCATGATTTACCATGGTTTACCATGATTTACCATGGTTTACCATGATTTACCCTGTTCTAGCATAGTTTACCATGAATTTATCTTAGTTTACCTTGATTTACCATGTTCTAGCATGATTTACCATGATATACCACATTCTAGCATGATTTACCATGGTTTACCATTATTTACCCTGTTCTAGCATGATTTACCATAATATACCACGTTCTAGAATGATTTATCAGGATTCTAGCATGATTTACCTTGATACACCACATTTTGCACCATACAGTGCAAATGAAGTGATAAACACTGACAAAATATGATTTTGTTATAATAGTTATTGTTATATAAGTGATTTTATAAGTGTCTAGAGTGACGCAAAATCACCTGTGAAAAGACTTCATTAATAAGTAGAATGGCCAGCAGAGGGCACTAGAAGACCACTTATTGGCTCAGTTTCACTTTAAATTTCATTATTTTCACCAGTTTTCTCCACTAAAGCTAAACACGGAATGGTTGCAGGAAGGCACGCGGAGACAAGGATGAACATACAAGATGCAGGTTTAATAGGAATTAAACTCAGGATATCGGAACAGGCAGCAACACACTCTAATTACAGCATAGAACTGACAAAGAACAAGGCAACACTCAGGGCTTAAATACATGGGAGAACTGATCAGGGAAACAAGACACAGCTGACAAGACTAACGAGGAAACAGGTGTGACAGATGCACTAAATGACAGTTACCGTGGAAACCAAGGAGTGGCGGGAAAACAGAACAAAGGAAGACATGTGATAAGAGACAACAATACTCAGACAGAACACAACTGTGACAAAAGCAAACCAGTTTTACCATTTTAACTTAATGCATGCTTACACACACACACACACACGTACACACACACACACACACACACACACACACACACACACACACACACACACACACACACACAAAGACAAATGTTGTTGTTGTTGTTTTTTCAATGCTATTGGGATATGTCATTATGAAAATATATTTGAATGGTCAATAAACATTTCACAAAGTCTTTGTAAGCTATTAATCAGACGATTCAGAATTTATTCAGAAACCTAAGACTACACACACACATTATGTTGTAGATACAGACATTTGAACTATATGATGTGATCAAACTGTCAGTACTAATACTTTAACAGATAGATTTTGACTAAATGTAATTGTAAATGTTAAAATAGGGATTTTATAAAGTCTAAATATAAATTATAGAACAATATGACAAAATTCCTATTTTAAACAGCAGGGGGCAGTAAAATACCACTTATTGGCTTAACATGCCATTATATTCATATCATTTTCACCTTTTTAACTGTTATAGAGGCAAATTTTGTCCGATCTGTCTGAAAATGTTCATGCATGTTTAGAGTGATATTTCACATGTTCTGACTTGTTTTTAAGAAGGTCTGAGTAATTCATTAAAGAGATATAGGCTTTCGGGGACACTTGGTAAAGGCTACATTATGAAGTGAACCTATTATAGCTATCCAAATGAAGTAGTTCAACTTTTTCTGACAATTATTGATCTAGTGAGTCCAGATAATTGTATTGCACTAGTTTTGAACATTATGATATGAAAATTATATGATCAGAGATGGAAAAGACCATTTACAGCCAATACAGGCAGTTTACCATAGGAAATATATGGTTTTAAAGCTTTTTAACAGTTATAGCGCCACCTATCGTCCGATCTCCATAAAATTTTGCATGCTTGTTAAAGATGTTATGTCACATACGCTGACCAATTTTTGTGAAGTTCTGCATTTTCATTTATGATTTATAGGCTTTTGACTGTATTTTGCCACGCCCATTTTATAAATGACCCTATTACAGCCATCCAAATGCAAAAGTTCAACTTTTTTTTGATAATTATTGATCTAGAGAGTCCAGAGAATTGTCCTAGACTGGTCTGGTTCCGATCGGGTGAAAAACCTAGGACTAGTTCGCAAAAGAGGGTTTTAGACATATTCGTGAATATTTAATGAACGGTTTGATTGACAGCAATGGTTCTTGAGGCAAAGTTGTTCAGCATGAGCAGATCTATCAAATGATATGCATATTGTGTGGATGAGTGTAACACCACGTGATTACAGAGCCATAAAACTCGTTAGCGCCAACTAGTGGCCGATTTGTTTCAAAATTCTTACAGACCTCTAGGGCCATAAGACGAACATGCCCATCGAGTTTCGTTCCGATCGGCCTCCGTTAACCTTGTCTAATCGGTGCTAAAATTTCATTGGCCGATGGCGGCCATGTTTTTTGAGATACGCCAATGTCCTCATAGACATACATGGCACCTTGGACCAAGACACTGCATACCAATTTTCAAGTCAATCGGACTAACGGTCAGGTGGTTATAGCCTGTTTTATGTTCTTTTCATGTTATAGCGCCACCATGTGGCCAATCGCCGCGATTTTTTTACCGTGACCTCAGATTGACCTCTTACACATGTGTACCAAGGTTGGTTAAAATACCTCTTTTACTTCTGGAGTTATAGCCATTTTAGTAAAATAGGCTCCTCCCACAACGTTAATTTTGCACCCCCTAGCGACCGTGAATCGAAATTTCAACTTTTTTTTGATAATTATTGATATTCAGACGCCAGAGAACAATTCTGCACTGGTTTGGTTCCGATCGGGCAAAAAACCAGGGACTAGTTCGCAAAAGTAGATTTTCGACAAAATTCAAAATGGCGGAAAATCTATCATGGCGGAAATAAAATCGGAGATATACGTTTTGTTCGTCAGGCGTCCAGCTTTCCAATGATATAAGACACTTGAGTCTATGACTTACGGTCTAGGAGTTATGAGCAGTTTTGCGCTTTTGGTTGCTATAGCGCCACCTATGGGCCAATCGGGGTCATAATTTGATAACCTCTCCTCGATTTTTGTACTACCATATGGCAAAGTTTCAAAGCTCTAGCCCTTACGGTTTGGGCTGCACGATGCGTTTTACGGCAGAATAATAATAATAATTAAAGCTGCAAGCAGCATTTATCGGGGTTCAAGCATTTAAGGCCTTTAGGCACATAAGCATTTAAGACATTAAGATTTATTTAGAAAGCTTTTAACCACTGAAATAATAGATGGAAAAGTCCATTTACAGCCAATACAGGCAATTTACCATAGGAAATATGTGTTTTTTAAAGCTTTTTAACAGTTATAGCACCATCTATAGTCCGATCTCCATGAAATTTTGCATGCTTGTTAATGATGTTATGGCACATAAGCTCACCAATTTTCGTGAAGTTCTGAGTTTTTGTTTAGGATTTATAGGCTTTTGAGTGCATTTTGCCACGCCCATTTTCTTTATGACCCAATATACCCATGCGAAAAATGCAAAAGTTCAACTTTTTTTTGATAATTATTGATCTTGAGAGTCCATAGAATTGTCCTAGACTCGTTTGGTTCTGATCGGGCGAAAAACCTAGGACTAGTTCGCAAAAGTAGGTTTTTAACATAATTACGAATATTTAATGAACGGTTTGATTGACAGCAATGGTTCTTGAGGCAAAGTTGTTCAACAAGAGGAGATCTATCAAATGGTATGCATTTTGTGACAATAAGTGTAACACCACGTGATTACAGAGCCATAAAACTCGTTAGCGCCAACTAGTGGCCGATTTCTTTTAAAATTCTTACAGACCTCTAGGGCCATGAGTCGAACATGCCCACCGAGTTTCGTTCCGATAGGCCTCCGTTAACCTTGTCTAATAGGTGCTCAAACTTCATTGGCCGATGGCGGCCATGTTTTTTGAGATACACCAATGTCCTCATAGACATACATGGCACCTTGGACCAAGACACTGCATACCAATTTTCAAGTCAATCGGACTAACGGTCAGGTGGTTATAGCCTGTTTTATGTTTTTTTCATGTTATAGCGCCACCATGTGACCAATCGCCGCGATTTTTTTTACCGTGACCTCATATTGACGTCTTACACATGTGTACCAGGTTTGGTTAAAATACCTCTTTTACTTCTGGAGTTATAGCCATTTTAGTAAAATAGGCTCCTCCCACAACGTTAATTTTGCACCCCCTAGCGACCGTGAATCGAAATTTCAACTTTTTTTTGATAATTATTGATATTCAGACTCCAGAGAACAATTCTGCACTGGTTTGGTTCCGATCGGGCATAAAACCAGGGACTAGTTCGCAAAAGTAGATTTTCGACAAAATTCAAAATGGCGGAAAATCTATCATGGCGGAAATAAAATCGGAGATATACGTTTTGTTCGTCAGGCGTCCAGCTTTCCAATGATATAAGACACTTGAGTCTATGACTTACGGTCTAGGAGTTATGAGCAGTTTCGCGCTTTTGGTTGCTATAGCGCCACCTATGGGCCAATCGGGGTCATAATTTGATAACCTCTCCTCGATTTTTGTACTACCATATGGCAAAGTTTCAAAGCTCTAGCCCTTACGGTTTGGGCTGCACGATGCGTTTTACGGCAGAATAATAATAATAATAATAAAAATCAGCACAATTACAATAGGGTTTCAGCACTTCGTGCTTGAACCCCTAATTAAAGCTGCAAGCAGCATTTATCGGGGTTCAAGCATTTAAGGCCTTTAGGCACATAAGCATTTAAGACATTAAGATTTATTTAGAAAGCTTTTAACCACTGAAATAATAGATGGAAAAGTCCATTTACAGCCAATACAGGCAATTTACCATAGGAAATATGTGTTTTTTAAAGCTTTTTAACAGTTATAGCACCATCTATAGTCCGATCTCCATGAAATTTTGCATGCTTGTTAATGATGTTATGGCACATAAGCTCACCAATTTTCGTGAAGTTCTGAGTTTTTGTTTAGGATTTATAGGCTTTTGAGTGCATTTTGCCACGCCCATTTTCTTTATGACCCAATATACCCATGCGAAAAATGCAAAAGTTCAACTTTTTTTTGATAATTATTGATCTTGAGAGTCCATAGAATTGTCCTAGACTCGTTTGGTTCTGATCGGGCGAAAAACCTAGGACTAGTTCGCAAAAGTAGGTTTTTAACATAATTACGAATATTTAATGAACGGTTTGATTGACAGCAATGGTTCTTGAGGCAAAGTTGTTCAACAAGAGGAGATCTATCAAATGGTATGCATTTTGTGACAATAAGTGTAACACCACGTGATTACAGAGCCATAAAACTCGTTAGCGCCAACTAGTGGCCGATTTCTTTTAAAATTCTTACAGACCTCTAGGGCCATGAGTCGAACATGCCCACCGAGTTTCGTTCCGATAGGCCTCCGTTAACCTTGTCTAATAGGTGCTCAAACTTCATTGGCCGATGGCGGCCATGTTTTTTGAGATACACCAATGTCCTCATAGACATACATGGCACCTTGGACCAAGACACTGCATACCAATTTTCAAGTCAATCGGACTAACGGTCAGGTGGTTATAGCCTGTTTTATGTTTTTTTCATGTTATAGCGCCACCATGTGACCAATCGCCGCGATTTTTTTACCGTGACCTCATATTGACGTCTTACACATGTGTACCAGGTTTGGTTAAAATACCTCTTTTACTTCTGGAGTTATAGCCATTTTAGTAAAATAGGCTCCTCCCACAACGTTAATTTTGCACCCCCTAGCGACCGTGAATCGAAATTTCAACTTTTTTTGATAATTATTGATATTCAGACTCCAGAGAACAATTCTGCACTGGTTTGGTTCCGATCGGGCAAAAAACCAGGGACTAGTTCGCAAAAGTAGATTTTCGACAAAATTCAAAATGGCGGAAAATCTATCATGGCGGAAATAAAATCGGAGATATACGTTTTGTTCGTCAGGCGTCCAGCTTTCCAATGATATAAGACACTTGAGTCTATGACTTACGGTCTAGGAGTTATGAGCAGTTTCGCGCTTTTGGTTGCTATAGCGCCACCTATGGGCCAATCGGGGTCATAATTTGATAACCTCTCCTCGATTTTTGTACTACCATATGGCAAAGTTTCAAAGCTCTAGCCCTTACGGTTTGGGCTGCACGATGCGTTTTACGGCAGAATAATAATAATAATAATAATAATAAAAATCAGCACAATTACAATAGGGTTTCAGCACTTCGTGCTTGAACCCCTAATAATAATAATTAAAGCTGCAAGCAGCATTTATCGGGGTTCAAGCAGTTAAGGCCTTTAAGCACAAAAGCATCAAAAGTGATTACGTTTTATTTAGCAAGCATGTAACTACTGACATAATAGATGGAAAAGACCATTTACAGGAAATACCATAGGAAATATATGGTTTTAAAGCTTTTTAGCAGTTATAGCGCCACCTATCGTCCGATCTCCATAAAAATTGGCATGCTTGTTAATGATGTTATGTCACATATGCTCACCAATTTTTGTGAAGTTCTGAGTTTTCATTTAGGATTTATAGGCTTCCACGCCCCTTTTATAAATGACCCTATTACAGCCATCTACATGCAAAAGTTCAACTTTTTTTTGATAATTATTGATCTAGAGTGTCCAGAGAATTGTCCTAGACTGGTCTGGTTTCGATCGGGCGAAAAACCTAGGACTAGTTTGCAAAAGTAGGTTTTTAACATAATTACAAATATTTAATAAACGGTTTAATTGACAGCATTAGTTCTTGAGGCAAAGTTGTTCAGCATGAGCAGATCTATCAGATGATATGCCTTTTGTGACGATAAGTGTAACACCACGTGATTACAGAGCCATAAATCTCGTTAGCGCCAACTAGTGGCCGATTTCTTTCAAAACTCTTACAGACCTCTAGGGCCATGAGTCGAACATGCCCATCGAGTTTCGTTCCGATCGGCCTCCGTTAACCTTGTCTAATAGGTGCTCAAATTTCATTGGTTGATGGCGGCCATGTTTTTCGAGATACGCCAATATCCTCATAGACATACATGGCACCTTGGACCAAGACACTGCATACCAATTTTCAAGTCAATCGGACTAACGGTCACGTGGTCATAGCTGTTTTCATGTTTTTTTCATGTTAAAGCGCCACCTAGTGATCAATCGTCGCGATTTTTTTACTGTGACCCCAGATTGAACTCATACACATGTGCACCAAGTTTGGTGAAGATATCTAATTTCATTCTCGAGTTATAGCCATTTTAGTAAAATAGGCTCCTCCCACAACATTAATTTATCACCCCCTGGCGATCAGGAATCGAAATTTCGACTTTTTTTCGATAATTATTGATCGTCAGACTCCAGAGAACATTTCTGCACTGGTTTGAATCCAATTGGACAAAAAACCTAGGACTAGTTCGCAAAAGTAGGTTTTTAACTAAATTCAAAATGGCGGACAATTTGCATACAGGAAATGAAATCGGAGATATACGTTTTGACCTTCAGGTTTCCAGCTTTCCAGTGATATAAGACACTTGAGTCTACGTCATACGGTCTAGGAGTTATGAGCAGTTTCGCGCTTTTGGTTGCTATAGCGCCACCTATGGGCCAATTGGGGTCATATTCTCTGAACCTCTCCTCGATTTTTGTACTACCATCTGGCAAAGTTTCAAAGCTCCAGCTCTTACGGTTTGGGCTGCACGATGAGTTTTACGGCAGAAGAAAAATAATAATAATAATAATAATAATAATAATAATAATAATAAAAATCAGTACAATTACAATAGGGTTTCAGCACTTCGTGCTTGAACCCCTAATTAAAGCTGCAAGCAGCATTTATCGGGGTTCAAGCAGTTAAGGCCTTTAAGCACAAAAGCATCAAAAGTTATTAAGTTTTATTTAGCAAGCATGTAACCACTGAAATAATAGATGGAAAAGACCATTTACAGCCAATACATACAATGTACCATAGGAAATCTATGGTTTTAAAGCTTTTTAACAGTTATAGCGCCACCTATGGACCGATCTCCATGACATTTTGCATGCTTGTTAAGGATGTTATGTCACATATTCTCACCAATTTTTGTGAAGTTCTGAGTTTTCATTTAGGATTTATAGGCTTTTGAGTGTATTTTGCCACGCCCATTTTATAAATGACCCTATTACAGCCATCCAAATGCAAAAGTTAAACTTTTTTTTGATAATTATTGATCTAGAGAGTCCAGAGAATTGTCCTAGACTGGTCTGGTTCCAATCGGGCAAAAAACCTAGGACTAGTTCGCAAAAGTAGGTTTTAGACATATTCGTGAATATTTAATGAACGGTTTGATTGACAGCAATGGTTCTTGAGGCAAAGTTGTTCAGCATGAGCAGATCTATCAAATGATATGCATTTTGTGACAATAAGTGTAACACCACGTGATTACAGAGCCATAAAACTCGTTAGCGCCAACTAGTGGCCGATTTCTTTCAAAATTCTTACAGACCTATTGGGCCATGAGTCGAACATGCCCATCGAGTTTCGTTCCGATCGGCCTCCGTTAACCTTGTCTAATAGTTGCTCAAATTTCATTGGCCAATGGCGGCCATGTTTTTTGAGATACGCCAATATCCTTTTAGACATACATGGCCCCTTGGGCCAAGACACTGCGTACCAAATTTCAAGTCAATCGGACTAACGGTCAGGCGTCTATATGTTTTTTTTGTTTTATAGCCCCACCATGTGGCCAATCGACGCAATTTTTTTACTGTGACCTCAAATTGACCTCCTACACATGTGTACCAAGTTTGGTGAAGTTTACTGAATTACTTCTTGAGTTATAGCCATTTTAGTAAAATAGGCTCCTCCCACAACGTTAATTTTGCACCCCCTAGCGACCGTGAATCGAAATTTCAACATTTTTTCGATAATTATTGATCTTCAGACACCAGAGAACAATTCTGCACTGGTTTGGTTCCGATCGGGCGAAAAACCAGGGACTAGTTCGTAAAAGTAGGTTTTCAACAAAATTCAAAATGGCGGAAAATCTATCATGGCGGAAATAAAATCGGAGATATACGTTTTGTTCGTCAGGCGTCCAGCTTTCCAATGATATAAGACACTTGAGTCTATGACTTACGGTCTAGGAGTTATGAGCAGTTTCGCGCTTTTGGTCGCTATAGCGCCACCTATGGGCCAATCGGGCTCATAATTTGATAACCTCTCCTCGATTTTTGTACTACCATCTGGCAAAGTTTCAAAGCTCCAGCTCTTACGGTTTGGGCTGCACGATGCGTTTTAGCGGAGAAGAAAAATAATAATAATAATTAAAGCTGCAAGCAGCATTTATCGGGGTTCAAGCAGTTAAGGCCTTTAAGGCATTTAAGCACAAAAGCATCAAAAGTTATTAAGATTTATTTAGCAAGCATGTAACCACTGACATAATAGATGGAAAAGACCATTTACAGCCAATACAGGCAATTTGCCATGGGATATATATGGTTTTAAAGCTTTTTAACAGTTATAGCGCCACCTATGGTCCGATCTCCATAAAATTGTTTACTGTGACCTCAAATTGAACCCATACACATGTGTACTGAGTTTGGTGAAGATATCTCATTTACTTCTTGAGTTATAGCCATTTGAGTAAAATAGGCTCCTCCCACGACGATTTGCCACATTCTAGAATTATTTAATATGATTCTAGCATGATTTACTATCATATACCATGTTCCAGAATGATTTATTAGGATTCTAGCATGATTTACCTTGATACACCTCATTTCAGTATTATTTACTATGATTTACAATGTTTCTAGCATGATTAACCACATTACTAGCAATTATGTGAAGTGTCAGTGCAAATGAGGTGATGAACACTGACAAAATATTATTGTGTTATAATAGTTAGTTATATACGTGATTTTTAGTGTGTGTCCAAGTATGAATGCAAAAGCACATGTAAAATATTTCATTATTAAGTTGAATGGCCAGCAGAGGGCACTAGAAGACCACTTATTGGCTCACTTTCACTTTAAACCAGTTTTCTGCACTAAAGCAAACCAGTTTTTCCATGTTAACTCAATGCATGCTTACACACACACACACACACACACACACACACACACACACACACACACACACACACACACATACACACACAGCATAGTTAACCATGATTTACCATGATATACCACGTTCTAGTATTATTTACCAGGAGATAAACGACAATCTAGTATTATTTACTTTGATTTACCATGTTTCTAGCCTGATTTATCACATTACTAGCAATTATTTGAAGTGTCAGTGCAAATAAAGTGATTAACACTGACAAAATATGATTGTGTTATAATAGTTATTGCTATATAAGTGATTTTTAGTGTGTATTCAAGTATAAATGCAAGCACATGTGGAAAAATTTAATTAATAAGTAGAAGGGCCAGCAGAGGGCAGTAGAAGACCACTTATTGGCTCACTTTCACTTTAAACCTCATGATTTTGACCAGTTTTCTGCACTAAAGCAAACCAGTGTTTCCATGTTAACTCAATAATGCATACTTGCTACATATGCTACACACAATAATGCTACACACACACACACACACACACACACACACACACACACACACACACACACACACACACAAATGTTTCAGTGATATTGGTGTCACATTCACCTTCATCACATTCACCTTCTGTCTTCATCACATTCACCATCTGTCGTCATCACCTGCACCTGCTCCTCATCACCCTCCTCATCATCACCTGCACCTCATCATCATAACCGTCACCTGTTGTCCTTGTCTTGATCTGTGTATTTAAGTTCCCCTCTCATCCATTATCATTGTCGGTTATTGTTTGTGCACTAGCACTCTGTTATGTTTGTTTTCATGTTGGAAAATAAAACCTTTGTTATATTTGTACCACACACACACACACACACACACACACACACACACACACACACACACACACACACACACACACACACACACACACACACACACCATCATTTATCATGATTTACCATGGCTGATACCAATACCAATATGAGAAAATGACTATTTTAAACAGCAGGGGGCAGTAAAATACCACTTATTGGCTTAACATGCCATTAAATCATATCATTTTCACCTTTTTAACTGTTATAGAGGCAAATTTTGTCCGATCTGTCTGAAAATTTTCATGCTTGTTCAGGGTGATATTTCACACGTTCTGACTTGTTTTTAAGAAGGTCTGAGCATTGATTAAAGAGATATAGGCTTTCGGGGACACTTGGTAAAGGCCAGATTTTGAAGTGAACCTATTATAGCTATCCAAATGAAGTAGTTCAACTTTTTCTGACAATTATTGATCTAGTGAGTCCAGAGAATTGTATTGCACTAGTTTTGAACATTATGATATGAAAATTATATGATCAGACATGGAAAAGACCATTTACAGCCAATACAGGCAGTTTACCATAGGAAATATATGGTTTTAAAGCTTTTTAACAGTTATAGCGCCAACTATTGTCCAATCTCCATAAAATTTTGCAAGCTTGTTTGTGATGTTATGACACATATGCTCACCAATTTTTGTGAAGTTCTGAGTTTTCATTTAGGATTTATAGGCTTTTGAGTGTATTTTGCCACACCCATTTTATAAATGACCCTATTACAGCCATACAAATACAAAAGTTCAACTTTTTTTTGATAATTATTGATCTAGAGAGTCCATAGAATTGTCCTAGACTGGTCTGGTTCCGATCGGGCGAAAAACCAGGGACTAGTTCGCAAAAGTAGGTTTTTAACATATTCATGAATATTTAATGAACGGTTTGATTGACAGCAATGGTTCTAGAGGCAAAGTTGTTCAGCATGAGCAGATCTATCAAATGATATGCATTTTGTGACAATATATCTAACACCACGTGATTACAGAGCCATAAAACTCGTTAGCGCCAACTAGTGGCCGATTTCTTTCAAAATTCTTACAGACCTCTAGGGCCATGAGTCGAACATGCCCACCGAGTTTCGTTCCGATCGGCCTCCGTTAACCTTGTCTAATAGGTGCTCAACTTCATTGGCCAATGGCGGCCATGTTTTTTGAGATACACCAATGTCCTCATAGACATACATGGCACCTTGGACCAAGACACTGCATACCAATTTTCAAGTCAATCGGACTAACGGTCAGGTGGTTATAGCCTGTTTTATGTTTTTTTCATGTTATAGCGCCACCATGTGGCCAATCGCCACGATTTTTTTACCGTGTCCTCAGATTGACCTCTTACATACGTGTACCAAGTTTGGTGAAAATACCTCATTTACTTCTGGAGTTATAGCCATTTTAGTAAAATAGGCTCCGCCCACAACGTTAATTTTGCGCCCCCTAGCGACCCTGAATCGAAATTTCAACTTTTTTTCGATAATTATTGATCTTCAGTCTCCAGAGAACAATTCTGCACTGGTTTGGTTCCGATCGAGCAAAAAACCAGGGACTAGTTCGCAAAAGTAGGTTTTCGACAAAATTCAAAATGGCGGAAAATCTATCATGACGGAAATGAAATCGGAGATATACGTTTTGTTCGTCAGACGACCAGCTTTCCAATGATATAAGACACTTGTGTCTACGACATACGGTCCAGGAGTTATGACCACTTTCGCGCTTTTGGTTGTTATAGCGCCACCTATGGGCCAATCGAGGTCATAATTTGATAACCTCTCCTCGATTTTTGTACTACCATCTGGCAAAGTTTCAAAGCTCTAGCCCTTACGGTTTGGGCTGCACGATGCGTTTTACGGCAGAATAATAATAATAATTAAAGCTGCAAGCAGCATTTATCGGGGTTCAAGCATTTAAGGCCTTTAGGCACATAAGCATTTAAGACATTAAGATTTATTTAGAAAGCTTTTAACCACTGAAATAATAGATGGAAAAGTCCATTTACAGCCAATACAGGCAATTTACCATAGGAAATATGTGTTTTTTAAAGCTTTTTAACAGTTATAGCACCATCTATAGTCCGATCTCCATGAAATTTTGCATGCTTGTTAAAGATGTTATGGCACATAAGCTCACCAATTTTCGTGAAGTTCTGAGTTTTTGTTTAGGATTTATAGGCTTTTGAGTGCATTTTGCCACGCCCATTTTCTTTATGACCCAATATACCCATGCGAAAAATGCAAAAGTTCAACTTTTTTTTGATAATTATTGATCTTGAGAGTCCATAGAATTGTCCTAGACTCGTTTGGTTCTGATCGGGCGAAAAACCTAGGACTAGTTCGCAAAAGTAGGTTTTTAACATAATTACGAATATTTAATGAACGGTTTGATTGACAGCAATGGTTCTTGAGGCAAAGTTGTTCAACAAGAGGAGATCTATCAAATGGTATGCATTTTGTGACAATAAGTGTAACACCACGTGATTACAGAGCCATAAAACTCGTTAGCGCCAACTAGTGGCCGATTTCTTTTAAAATTCTTACAGACCTCTAGGGCCATGAGTCGAACATGCCCACCGAGTTTCGTTCCGATAGGCCTCCGTTAACCTTGTCTAATAGGTGCTCAAACTTCATTGGCCGATGGCGGCCATGTTTTTTGAGATACACCAATGTCCTCATAGACATACATGGCACCTTGGACCAAGACACTGCATACCAATTTTCAAGTCAATCGGACTAACGGTCAGGTGGTTATAGCCTGTTTTATGTTTTTTTCATGTTATAGCGCCACCATGTGACCAATCGCCGCGATTTTTTTACCGTGACCTCATATTGACGTCTTACACATGTGTACCAGGTTTGGTTAAAATACCTCTTTTACTTCTGGAGTTATAGCCATTTTAGTAAAATAGGCTCCTCCCACAACGTTAATTTTGCACCCCCTAGCGACCGTGAATCGAAATTTCAACTTTTTTTTGATAATTATTGATATTCAGACTCCAGAGAACAATTCTGCACTGGTTTGGTTCCGATCGGGCAAAAAACCAGGGACTAGTTCGCAAAAGTAGATTTTCGACAAAATTCAAAATGGCGGAAAATCTATCATGGCGGAAATAAAATCGGAGATATACGTTTTGTTCGTCAGGCGTCCAGCTTTCCAATGATATAAGACACTTGAGTCTATGACTTACGGTCTAGGAGTTATGAGCAGTTTCGCGCTTTTGGTTGCTATAGCGCCACCTATGGGCCAATCGGGGTCATAATTTGATAACCTCTCCTCGATTTTTGTACTACCATATGGCAAAGTTTCAAAGCTCTAGCCCTTACGGTTTGGGCTGCACGATGCGTTTTACGGCAGAATAATAATAATAATAATAATAATTAAAGCTGCAAGCAGCATTTATCGGGGTTCAAGCAGTTAAGGCCTTTAAGCACAAAAGCATCAAAAGTGATTAAGTTTTATTTAGCAAGCATGTAACTACTGACATAATAGATGGAAAAGACCATTTACAGGAAATACCATAGGAAATATATGGTTTTAAAGCTTTTTAGCAGTTATAGCGCCACCTATGGTCCGATCTCCATAAAAATTGGCATGCTTGTTAATGATGTTATGTCACATATGCTCACCAATTTTTGTGAAGTTCTGAGTTTTCATTTAGGATTTATAGGCTTTTTAGTGTTTTTTTGCCATGCCCCTTTTCTAAATGACCCTATTACAGCCATCTACATGCAAAAGTTCAACTTTTTTTTGATAATTATTGATCTAGAGTGTCCAGAGAATTGTCCTAGACTGGTCTGGTTTCGATCGGGCGAAAAACCTAGGACTAGTTTGCAAAAGTAGGTTTTTAACATAATTACGAATATTTAATAAACGGTTTAATTGACAGCATTAGTTCTTGAGGCAAAGTTGTTCAGCATGAGCAGATCTATCAGATGATATGCATTTTGTGACGATAAGTGTAACACCACGTGATTACAGAGCCATAAAACTCGTTAGCGCCAACTAGTGGCCGATTTCTTTCAAAACTCTTAGAGACCTCTAGGGCCATGAGTCGAACATGCCCATCGAGTTTCGTTCCGATCGGCCTCCGTTAACCTTGTCTAATAGGTGCTCAAATTTCATTGGTCGATGGCGGCCATGTTTTTCGAGATACGCCAATGTCCTCATAGACATACATGGTACCTTGGACCAAGACACTGCATACCAATTTTCAAGTCAATCGGACTAACGGTCACGTGGTCATAGCCGTTTTCATGTTTTTTTCATGTTATAGCGCCACCTAGTAATCAATCGTCGCGATTTTTTTACTGTGACCCCAGATTGAACTCATACACATGTGCACCAAGTTTGGTGAAGATATCTAATTTCATTCTCGAGTTATAGCCATTTTAGTAAAATAGGCTCCTCCCACAACATTAATTTATCACCCCCCGGCGATCAGGAATCGAAATTTCGACTTTTTTTCGATAATTATTGATATTCAGACTCCAGAGAACATTTCTGCACTGTTTTGGATCCAATTGGACAAAAAACCTAGGACTAGTTCGCAAAAGTAGGTTTTTAACTAAATTCAAAATGGCGGACAATTTGCATACAGGAAATGAAATCGGAGATATACGTTTTGACCTTCAGGTTTCCAGCTTTCCAGTGATATAAGACACTTGAGTCTACGTCATACGGTCTAGGAGTTATGAGCAGTTTCGCGCTTTTGGTTGCTATAGCGCCACCTATGGGCCAATTGGGGTCATATTCTCTGAACCTCTCCTCGATTTTTGTACTACCATCTGGCAAAGTTTCAAAGCTCCAGCTCTTACGGTTTGGGCTGCACGATGAGTTTTACGGCAGAAGAAAAATAATAATAATAATAATAATAATAATAATAATAATAATAAAAATCAGTACAATTACAATAGGGTTTCAGCACTTCGTGCTTGAACCCCTAATAAAAATCAGCACAATTACAATAGGGTTTCAGCACTTCGTGCTTGAACCCCTAATTAAAGCTGCAAGCAGCATTTATCGGGGTTCAAGCAGTTAAGGCCTTTAAGGCCTTTAAGCACAAAAACATCAAAAGACATCAAGTTTTATTTAGCAAGCATGTAACCACTGACATCATAGATGGAAAATACCATGTTTTAGCATGATTTACCATGATTTACCATGATTTACCCTGTTCTAGCATAGTTGACCATGAATTTATCTTAGTTTACCTTGATTTACCATGTTCTAGCATGATTTACCATGATATACCACATTGTAGCATGATTTACTATAGTTTATCATGATTTACCATGGTTTACCATGATTTACCATGGTTTACCATGATTTACCCTGTTCTAGCATAGTTTACCATGATTTACCATGGTTTACCATTATTTACCCTGTTCTAGCATGATTTACCATAATATACCACGTTCTAGAATGATTTATCAGGATTCTAGCATGATTTACCTTGATACACCACATTTTAGATTTATTTACTATGATTTACCATGCTTCTAGCGTGATTTACCATGATTTACAACACGTGAAGTGTCAGTGCAAATGAAGTGATAAACACTGACAAAATATGATTTTGTTATAATAGTTATTGTTATATAAGTGATTTTATAAGTGTCTAGAGTGACGCAAAATCACCTGTGAAAAGACTTCATTAATAAGTAGAATGGCCAGCAGAGGGCACTAGAAGACCACTTATTGGCTCAGGTTCACTTTAAATTTCATTATTTTCACCAGTTTTCTCCACTAAAGCTAAACACGGAATGGTTGCAGGAAGGCACGCGGAGACAAGGATGAACATACAAGATGCAGGTTTAATAGGAATTAAACTCAGGATATCGGAACAGGCAGCAACACACTCTAATTACAGCATAGAACTGACAAAGAACAAGGCAAAACTCAGGGCTTAAATACATGGGAGAACTGATCAGGGAAACAAGACACAGCTGACAAGACTAACGAGGAAACAGGTGTGACAGATGCACTAAATGACAGTTACCGTGGAAACCAAGGAGTGGCGGGAAAACAGAACAAAGGAAGACATGTGATCAGAGACAACAATACTCAGACAGAACACAACTGTGACAAAAGCAAACCAGTTTTACCATTTTAACTTAATGCATGCTTACACACACACACACACACACACACACACACACACACACACACACACACACACACACACACACACACACACAGACACACACACACAAAGACAAATGTTGTTGTTGTTGTTTTTTCAATGCTATTGGGATATGTCATTATGAAAATATATTTGAATGGTCAATTAACATTTCACAAAGTCTTTGTAAGCTATTAATCAGACGATTCAGAATTTATTCAGAAACCTAAGACTACACACACATTATGTTGTAGATACAGACAGTTGAACTATATGATGTGATCAAACTGTCAGTACTAATACTTTAACAGATAGATTTTGACTAAATGTAATTGTAAATGTTAAAATAGGGATTTTATAAAGTCTAAATATAAATTATAGAACAATATGACAAAATTCCTATTTTAAACAGCAGGGGGCAGTAAAATATCACTTATTGGCTTAACATGCCATTATATTCATATCATTTTCACCTTTTTAACTGTTATAGAGGCAAATTTTGTCCGATCTGTCTGAAAATTTTCATGCATGTTTAGAGTGATATTTCACATGTTCTGACTTGTTTTTAAGAAGGTCTGAGTAATTCATTAAAGAGATATAGGCTTTCGGGGACACTTGGTAAAGGCTACATTATGAAGTGAACCTATTATAGCTATCCAAATGAAGTAGTTCAACTTTTTCTGACAATTATTGATCTAGTGAGTCCAGAGAATTGTATTGCACTAGTTTTGAACATTATGATATGAAAATTATATGATCAGAGATGGAAAAGACCATTTACAGCCAATACAGGCAGTTTACCATAGGAAATATATGGTTTTAAAGCTTTTTAACAGTTATAGCGCCACCTATCGTCCGATCTCCATAAAATTTTGCATGCTTGTTAATGATGTTATGTCACATATGCTGACCAATTTTTGTGAAGTTCTGCATTTTCATTTATGATTTATAGGCTTTTGACTGTATTTTGCCACGCCCATTTTATAAATGACCCTATTACAGCCATCCAAATGCAAAAGTTCAACTTTTTTTTGATAATTATTGATCTAGAGAGTCCAGAGAATTGTCCTAGACTGGTCTGGTTCCGATCGGGCGAAAAACCTAGGACTAGTTCGCAAAAGTAGGTTTTAGACATATTCGTGAATATTTAATGAACGGTTTGATTGACAGCAATGGTTCTTGAGGCAAAGTTGTTCAGCATGAGCAGATCTATCAAATGATATGCATATTGTGTGGATGAGTGTAACACCACGTGATTACAGAGCCATAAAACTCGTTAGCGCCAACTAGTGGCTGATTTCTTTCAAAATTCTTACAGACCTCTAGGGCCATAAGACGAACATGCCCATCGAGTTTCGTTCCGATCGGCCTCCGTTAACCTTGTCTAATCGGTGCTCAAACTTCATTGGCCGATGGCGGCCATGTTTTTTGAGATACGCCAATGTCCTCATAGACATACATGGCACCTTGGACCAAGACACTGCATACCAATTTTCAAGTCAATCGGACTAACGGTCAGGTGGTTATAGCCTGTTTTATGTTTTTTTCATGTTATAGCGCCACCATGTGGCCAATCGCCGCGATTTTTTTACTGTGACCTCAGATTGACCTCTTACACATGTGTACCAAGTTTGGTTAAAATACCTCTTTTACTTCTGGAGTTATAGCCATTTTAGTAAAATAGGCTCCTCCCACAACGTTAATTTTGCACCCCCTAGCAACCATGAATCGAAATTTCAACTTTTTTTCGATAATTATTGATCTTCAGACTCCATAGAACAATTCTGCACTGGTTTGTTTCCGATCGGGCGAAAACCCAGGGACTAGTTCGCAAAAGTAGATTTTCGACAAAATTCAAAATGGCGGAAAATCTATCATGGCGGAAATAAAATCGGAGATATACGTTTTGTTCGTCAGGCGTCCAGCTTTCCAATGATATAAGACACTTGAGTCTATGACTTACGGTCTAGGAGTTATGAGCAGTTTCGCGCTTTTGGTTGCAATAGCGCCACCTATGGGCCAATCGGGGTCATAATTTGATAACCTCTCCTCGATTTTTGTACTACCATATGGCAAAGTTTCAAAGCTCTAGCCCTTACGGTTTGGGCTGCACGATGCGTTTTACGGCAGAATAATAATAATAATAATAATAATTAAAGCTGCAAGCAGCATTTATCGGGGTTCAAGCATTTAAGGCCTTTAGGCACATAAGCATTTAAGACATTAAGATTTATTTAGAAAGCTTTTAACCACTGAAATAATAGATGGAAAAGTCCATTTACAGCCAATACAGGCAATTTACCATAGGAAATATGTGTTTTTTAAAGCTTTTTAACAGTTATAGCACCATCTATAGTCCGATCTCCATGAAATTTTGCATGCTTGTTAATGATGTTATGGCACATAAGCTCACCAATTTTCGTGAAGTTCTGAGTTTTTGTTTAGGATTTATAGGCTTTTGAGTGCATTTTGCCACGCCCATTTTCTTTATGACCCAATATACCCATGCGAAAAATGCAAAAGTTCAACTTTTTTTTGATAATTATTGATCTTGAGAGTCCATAGAATTGTCCTAGACTCGTTTGGTTCTGATCGGGCGAAAAACCTAGGACTAGTTCGCAAAAGTAGGTTTTTAACATAATTACGAATATTTAATGAACGGTTTGATTGACAGCAATGGTTCTTGAGGCAAAGTTGTTCAACAAGAGGAGATCTATCAAATGGTATGCATTTTGTGACAATAAGTGTAACACCACGTGATTACAGAGCCATAAAACTCGTTAGCGCCAACTAGTGGCCGATTTCTTTTAAAATTCTTACAGACCTCTAGGGCCATGAGTCGAACATGCCCACCGAGTTTCGTTCCGATAGGCCTCCGTTAACCTTGTCTAATAGGTGCTCAAACTTCATTGGCCGATGGCGGCCATGTTTTTTGAGATACACCAATGTCCTCATAGACATACATGGCACCTTGGACCAAGACACTGCATACCAATTTTCAAGTCAATCGGACTAACGGTCAGGTGGTTATAGCCTGTTTTATGTTTTTTTCATGTTATAGCGCCACCATGTGACCAATCGCCGCGATTTTTTTACCGTGACCTCATATTGACGTCTTACACATGTGTACCAGGTTTGGTTAAAATACCTCTTTTACTTCTGGAGTTATAGCCATTTTAGTAAAATAGGCTCCTCCCACAACGTTAATTTTGCACCCCCTAGCGACCGTGAATCGAAATTTCAACTTTTTTTTGATAATTATTGATATTCAGACTCCAGAGAACAATTCTGCACTGGTTTGGTTCCGATCGGGCAAAAAACCAGGGACTAGTTCGCAAAAGTAGATTTTCGACAAAATTCAAAATGGCGGAAAATCTATCATGGCGGAAATAAAATCGGAGATATACGTTTTGTTCGTCAGGCGTCCAGCTTTCCAATGATATAAGACACTTGAGTCTATGACTTACGGTCTAGGAGTTATGAGCAGTTTCGCGCTTTTGGTTGCTATAGCGCCACCTATGGGCCAATCGGGGTCATAATTTGATAACCTCTCCTCGATTTTTGTACTACCATATGGCAAAGTTTCAAAGCTCTAGCCCTTACGGTTTGGGCTGCACGATGCGTTTTACGGCAGAATAATAATAATAATAATAATAATTAAAGCTGCAAGCAGCATTTATCGGGGTTCAAGCAGTTAAGGCCTTTAAGCACAAAAGCATCAAAAGTGATTAAGTTTTATTTAGCAAGCATGTAACTACTGACATAATAGATGGAAAAGACCATTTACAGGAAATACCATAGGAAATATATGGTTTTAAAGCTTTTTAGCAGTTATAGCGCCACCTATGGTCCGATCTCCATAAAAATTGGCATGCTTGTTAATGATGTTATGTCACATATGCTCACCAATTTTTGTGAAGTTCTGAGTTTTCATTTAGGATTTATAGGCTTTTTAGTGTTTTTTTGCCACGCCCCTTTTCTAAATGACCCTATTACAGCCATCTACATGCAAAAGTTCAACTTTTTTTTGATAATTATTGATCTAGAGTGTCCAGAGAATTGTCCTAGACTGGTCTGGTTTCGATCGGGCGAAAAACCTAGGACTAGTTTGCAAAAGTAGGTTTTTAACATAATTACGAATATTTAATAAACGGTTTAATTGACAGCATTAGTTCTTGAGGCAAAGTTGTTCAGCATAAGCAGATCTATCAGATGATATGCATTTTGTGACGATAAGTGTAACACCACGTGATTACAGAGCCATAAAACTCGTTAGCGCCAACTAGTGGCCGATTTCTTTCAAAACTCTTAGAGACCTCTAGGGCCATGAGTCGAACATGCCCATCGAGTTTCGTTCCGATCGGCCTCCGTTAACCTTGTCTAATAGGTGCTCAAATTTCATTGGTCGATGGCGGCCATGTTTTTCGAGATACGCCAATGTCCTCATAGACATACATGGTACCTTGGACCAAGACACTGCATACCAATTTTCAAGTCAATCGGACTAACGGTCACGTGGTCATAGCCGTTTTCATGTGTTTTTCATGTTATAGCGCCACCTAGTGATCAATCGTCGCGATTTTTTTACTGTGACCCCAGATTGAACTCATACACATGTGCACCAAGTTTGGTGAAGATATCTAATTTCATTCTCGAGTTATAGCCATTTTAGTAAAATAGGCTCCTCCCACAACATTAATTTATCACCCCCTGGCGATCAGGAATCGAAATTTCGACTTTTTTTCGATAATTATTGATATTCAGACTCCAGAGAACATTTCTGCACTATTTTGGATCCAATTGGACAAAAAACCTAGGACTAGTTCGCAAAAGTAGGGTTTTTAACTAAATTCAAAATGGCGGACAATTTGCATACAGGAAATGAAATCGGAGATATACGTTTTGACCTTCAGGTTTCCAGCTTTCCAGTGATATAAGACACTTGAGTCTACGTCATACGGTCTAGGAGTTATGAGCAGTTTCGCGCTTTTGGTTGCTATAGCGCCACCTATGGGCCAATTGGGGTCATATTCTCTGAACCTCTCCTCGATTTTTGTACTACCATCTGGCAAAGTTTCAAAGCTCCAGCTCTTACGGTTTGGGCTGCACGATGAGTTTTACGGCAGAAGAAAAATAATAATAATAATAATAATAATAATAATAATAAAAATCAGTACAATTACAATAGGGTTTCAGCACTTCGTGCTTGAACCCCTAATAAAAATCAGCACAATTACAATAGGGTTTCAGCACTTCGTGCTTGAACCCCTAATTAAAGCTGCAAGCAGCATTTAGCGGGGTTCAAGCATTTAGGGTCTTTAAGCACATAAGGCAGTTTAGTGAGTTGTCTGAGTTTTTTTTTAGGATTTACAGGCTTTTGAGTGTTTTTTGCCATACCCATTTTCTAAATGATCCTGTTATGGCTACCCAATGGGTAAAGTTAAAGTTTTTTATATAATTAATAATCTAGAGCTTCCAGAGAATTGTACTGCACTGGTATATTTCCGATCGGGCGAAAACCTAGGACTAGTTTGCAAAAGTAGGTTTTTAACATAATCGCAAGTATTTAATGAACAAATTGATTGACAGTAGTAGTTCTTGAGGCAAAGTTGTTCAGTATGAGGAGATCTATCAAATGATATGCATCACGTGATTACATAGCCGTAAAACCTGTTAGCGTCAACTAGTGGCTGATTTTTCAAAATTCTTACAGACCTCTAGGGCCACGAATCGAACATGCCCACCGAGTTTCGTTCTGATCGGCCTCCGTTAAGAGTAAACTAACAGCTTTGAATTAAAATGGTGAGGTATCCTGTTGTAAACATCAACCATGCCTGTTGACAGTTCTCTTTTGTGGGAAGGGAATGAAAAGTTCTCAAATCCGCAGCACAGCCTCAGACATAACATTTATATCCATGATCTGCCATTTTCACTATTGTCCTTGCTTGCTTCTTCACAATACCTGCAGATCTTCTGATGATTCGGCTGTGCAGGTCCACATTAACACTGCCTGGCCTAGAACATGGACTGGAAAATGCAAATTTGGGGGGTATAAATATTAATGATCCTGACTCCAACGTCACAGTCGGTGTTATGGTGGGATTCACTCATTTTTCAGCGGTCTTTTGCAAACAAGAGATTTACACATGAAGGAGGAAACAATGGTGTTTGAGGCTCACGGTATGTCAGTTCCATGTCCAGAACTCTTATCATTCAACTATGCCAAGATAAATACAGTTTTCAATTGTATGGCACCTTTAAAATAGATGATTAGTAATATAATGCTTACTTGGAGTCTGAAATGGCTTTAACAAAAGAAGAAAAATATTCTTAGATTTCTGTTCATTCTAATCATGTACAAATAAAGTAGCACAATAAGATTACATTTATTTGAATGCATTAGTGAGTGTGTGATTGTGCTGTGTGTGCAGCGTGTCAATACTAAAAGTGAAGGTTTAGTTGATATCTTTGGTGATAATATCTGTAGTAATCATAAAAAAACAATTAAGAAATAAAGAATTAAAATTACAAATAATATTCTATTAAGATATGAGTTACAATAACATGATTTGCAATAGTAATAATATCAATAATATATGCACAATACACACAGATTAGACTATCAGGTCTGTGTTTTACAAAAACATTAGTATTGCAGCCAATGTGAGTCTGTGGGATTTATAAACAGACAAAATATTATTTGAAATGTTATTTTAATGATTTTATTAAGTTTAAACAATATTTCAAATGGAAAATATTGAAAAATTTCAAAAAAAAATGAAAAATAATATTTTAGTGAGCAGAATGAACCAATGAGTGTTCTTCTTCTGGTGGTTAAAATGTAAATGAAAACAATAATACTTAAACAATAATACTTAATACACTAACCATGCTTGAACACACACATGCACACACATTTTGTTGTAGATGTAGATATTTAAAATAAAAGATAGGTAACAAAATGATAATTGCAAATCTCCTCTGTATAACACCATTTTCAGATTTCAAATTAATTACTGAGAGGCAGAATTGTTCAAACTGAGAACTCAGTAAAAATGAAGTGATAAACTTTGACAAAACATGACTGTGTTATAATAGGTGATTTTCATGCAAGTAATTTTATATAGTCCAAAAACTAATGCAAAAGCACAGATGAAAATATTTTATTAAGTAGAATGTCCTGCTTCCATAGTAGAAGACCACTAATTGACTCACTTTCATTTGAAAGACTTTTTTATCCACCAGTAAAACAAAGCAGTTTCTCCATGTTCTTTCCATTAAGCATGCTTACACACACAGACACACACACAGACACAAACACATCCACACACACACACACACACACACACACACACACACACACACAAAGACAAATATGTTTTCAATGTTTTTAGGATGTGATATTGTGAAAATATCTTCATCTCCTCATCTTGAACAACTTTGCCTCAAGAATCACTAATGTCAATCAAACCGTTTGTAGGAGCATTAATTATTTGATCTTTATTATTGGTTATTCACTGTCACGTGAGCACTGGTGATCACTTCCGTTTTCTTTATTATTTCCTTTGGCGGATTGTTTGATGCTGTGTTTGGAAGGGGCGAGTTGCGGGAGCCAACTTTCTGTTGACCGTATTGCGTTCATTGCTGCATATCAAGATACAATAAAGCTGAAATCAAGATACGATCCTCATCGTCAGTCTATTATTTTGGTAACTAGCGTCCGATATTGCAAGTGAGTGCGAGCGAGTCACGAGCCATCCCGCTACATAACCTCTACGTGGCTATTGGATGCCGCGAACATTAGTCAACAGAAAACGGCGCTTTGTTTTTAAGGAGATTTCATTCAAGCGCTGCATTGGGACGCAGTTGTGGATTTCATTCAAGCGCTGCATTGGGACGCAGTTGTGGATTGCAAGAAGAAACGGACACGAGAAGCAGAGCACTTGAACCGGTATGTGATTCAGATTATTATATATCTGCTTGCTGGTTGTCTATTGGAGACGCTACTTTGGTTGTGCTTGATGTGGAGCGCGGATACGTTTGTTTGGATAAACTACGGTGGGCTGGAAAGTGCGTAGCTTGTGTCATGTGTGTTTCACGTAGCGCTGGGATTTGCACAATTGTCGCGTGCGATTGAACGGATTGCCTTGAAAGTTGAATGTGTCGCTAAAGTTGTTTGATGAGTGAAAATGGATGAAGATGAGGCTGATGTGCTTATGGAGAGTAAAAGGGAGCGTAAGCTCACCGCAAAGGCTTGGGAGTTAAAGATTGAATCGCTACAAAAGGACCGTAAATCCAAAGTGAATAAAATAAAAAATGTGATTGCTTCAATGAAAGAGCTTATGCAAAATGATGAAAATTCATCCAAAGTTTGCTCTTTGCTGGAAACATTGAAGCTTTTGAGAGATGATGTCACTTTGTTGCATGAGAGTGTGATTCCTTTACTTCCCGCTGAGGAACAAAATAAGCAAAATGAATGGTATGGCTCAGTTTTTCGGTTCAACAAGGGATTTATAGAAGATGTGGAGCAATGGCTGTCTGATCTTAAACCTATGAAACCTTCACTGGCTCCTACCATAGCAGCAGCATCTGAACAGAGTAAAGAATGTCATCTGTCATCTCATTCTGCAATAGATGGAATACCAACAATAACAATGGCGGTTCAAGGGCAATCCCCTTCAAATGACTTGTTGCCTGCTGCTGAAACCTCTGATGCAAATGCAAATTCACAAAGGATTCCAAACCAAAGTAAGGAATGTAATGCATTGACGTGTGAGCATTTCATGGATGATATCAAACCAACTGATAGTATTTCAAATGTATTCAGCAAAAAATCAAGTAAAAGGAGCTCTTCTTCTGGTTCACGATCTAGCAGATCATCTACATCATCTGCTCGCCTTCAAGCTGAAGCGGAAGTGGCGGCTTTATTAGCCAGTCAGCAAATGCTGCAACAAAAGCATGAGGTGGAAGAAGAAGAGGAGCGTTTAAGAAAGAAGAAGGAACAAATTGATCTTCAAACTAAATTAGCCGTGTCTATGGCTAAAGCCAATGTGTATAGGACTGCTGCATCAGAACAAAGCATGCATTTGGAAGTAACAAAATCAAGAAAGGAGAAGGATGAAGTGATCCGCTCTAATTCAGTGGCAGTGGCATCAGTTCAAGTCGACACGCATGTTGAGTCACAGTCTTTGCTTCTTAATTCATCAGGAGGTGCAAGAAATAAGGAGAGAAATTTTCAGCTTCAGCCTGTGCAACAACTAAGGTCCACAATACAATTTCAGCCAACTGCATCTGTGAATGGGCAGCTAGTCAGTGATCGTAGTAGCAATGTGCCTGTTTCAGGACAATCACTAACTGATGGAGAACCAGGAAATATATTGCGTCTTATGGAAAAGCAAAATGAAATTACTGCCATGTTGGTAAAACAGTGCAATATTTCATTACTTCCTCATAGAGATATTATATCTTTTGATGGCGATCCTTTGCAATATCAATGCTTTATACGTTCATTCGAGGAAGTTGTGGAAAAAAGAGCAAACAACTATGGTGATTGTTTTTATTTTCTTGAGCAGTACACCCGAGGTCAACCCAGAGAACTGGTCAGAAGTTGTCAACACATGACATCCACGCAGGGTTATATGAAAGCTAAGACCCTACTTAAGGAACATTTTGGAAACGAACTCAAAATCTCTTCAGCATATATGGATAAAGTGCTTTCTTGGAAGTTCATTAAACCTGAGGATACAAGGGCTCTTCAAGATTATCATCTTTTTCTTAGAGCTTGCTGTAACGCTATGGAGGATGTTCGTTATATGAAAGAGTTAAACTTGGCTACCAACATGCAAATAATTCTTTCAAAGTTGCCTTTTAAGCTCAGGGACAAATGGAGAGCAGTGGCATGTGATCTGCAGGAAAAACGTAAGGATCCAGCATCATTTAAGGACATTGTGGATTTTGTAGAGAAGCAAGTAAAAATTGCAACAGATCCTGTGTTTGGAAACATCTTAGAGGCTCCCTTTGGTGGAGGTCGAAGCATGATTCGTTCCAAGACTAAGGGAAGTAGTTTTGCTACCACTGTTACTGTATCAGGTACGGAAGATGTTAGGAAAACTGTGCCAAGAAGTGTATCCTGCCTTTGTTGTGGAGAAGAACATTTCTTGAATTCCTGTACTGTTCTTGCTAAAAAAATCCATAAAGAGAAGTTGGACTTTCTGAAGAAGAAAGGAGTCTGTTTTGGCTGTCTATGTACAGGCCATATTAGCAGAGATTGTAAGAAGCGCATAACATGCAGAGTGTGTGGCTCAAAACATCCCAGCATCCTTCATGTCTTTCAGCGAGATAGGCCAGAGGAACCAAAGCAAGTAGTGGGCAGTGCTCTGATTTCTGTTCAGTCCAGTAGTCTTACTGGGGCCGGTGAAGATGCTTGTGCTTTGTCCATTCTACCGGTATGTGTCAAGTCTAAGAATGGAAATAAAATTGTGGAAACATATGCCTTTTTAGATCCAGGCAGTTCAGCTACCTTTTGTACAGAAAGCCTTATGAATAAGCTTAATCTTTCTGGCAAAAAACTGAATATTCTGCTTAAAACTATGAATCAAGACAAATCGGTTTCCAGTTATGTTCTTAAGGATCTAGAAGTTGCTGGATTGGATCAGACACATTATTGTTCACTTCCTGAAGTATATTCCCAGGAAAGTATGCCAGTTTCTAAATCCAATATTCCCATGCAGAGTGATCTTGTTCGATGGCCTTATCTAAATAGCATACACTTGCCCTCAATCGATGCAGGAGTTGAGCTCTTAATTGGAGCAAATGTACCAAAGGCACTGGAACCATGGCAGGTTGTTCGCAGCCAAATGAATGGCCCTTATGCGGTAAGAACCATACTTGGATGGACAGTGAATGGACCGCTTAAAGGAATGGAAAGGAATGAAACTTTTTGTAATGACCAGCCTCATGTGACTGTTAACAGGATCTCTGTTTCAAAATTGGATGAGCTTTGGGAACAACAGTTTAAGTCCGATTTCCCGGAAAATGCTCTAGATGAACTGGTAGGCATGTCTAAAGAAGATAATCAGTTCATGGATCTTGTGTCTCAGTCTGTAAAACTGATAGATGGCCATTACTGCATTGGTTTGCCCCTCAAGAATAAAGATGTGGTCCTACCAAACAATAAAATAGTTGCAGAACAGCGGGCTTTGAGTCTGCAAAGAAAATTCAGAAAAGACTCTGCATTTCAAGCTGATTATGCTGCTTTCATGGAAGATGTGATCTCCAAAGGATATGCGGAAAAGGTACCTGTGGAGGAACTCGAGAGGCATGATGGTCGTGTGTGGTACATACCTCATCATGGGGTTTACCATACGAAAAAGAAAAAGATCAGGGTTGTTTTCGATTGTAGTGCTTCATTTCAAGGAGTGTCATTGAATGGACAACTACTTCAGGGACCAGACCTAACGAGCAATTTAATAAGTGTTCTTACAGGATTCAGAATGGAGTCTGTCGCTTTAATGGCTGATATTAAATCCATGTTTTATCAAGTGAAGGTTCCTGTGGAGGATTCTGACCTTTTGAGGTTTCTGTGGTGGTCAAATGGCGATTTGAGTAACGACTTGGAGGAATTCAGAATGGTTGTACATCTGTTCGGAGCTTCTTCATCCCCAAGTTGTTCTAATTATGCACTCAGGAAATGTGCTGAGGACCATGGAAGTTTGTTTAGCCACAAGACGGCAGAGGTCATCCGGAAACACTTCTATGTAGATGATTGTCTTACTTCAGTGCCCACAGAATCTGATGCTATTCAACTATATAAGGAGCTTCATGCAATGTGTGCCAAAGGTGGATTCCATCTGACCAAATGGATGAGCAACAGTCGGAAGGTGTTGAATTCCATACCAGAGGAAGACCGGGTGAATGAGGTAAAGGACCTTGATTTGAACCATGTTGCGCTTCCGATGGAAAGAGTACTAGGCGTACAGTGGTGTGCCGAATCTGACACCTTCAGATTTAAGGTAGTAATAAGGGAACGGCCCTTTACCAGAAGAGGGATCCTTTCTGTGGTTAGTGCAATATATGATCCTCTTGGATTTTTGTCTCCAGTGGTTCTTTCTGCAAAGAAGATTCTTCAAGATCTTTGCAGGGAAGGTGTTGGATGGGATAGTGTTATACCCATCAAATATGTACAGAAATGGAGAAGCTGGCTCGAAGATCTTCATGGCTTGGAGAAATTTGAGACAAAAAGATGTTTGAAACCTGTGGAGTTTGGAGAAGTCTTGGCAGCTCAGTTACATCATTTCTCGGATGCCAGTGAAGAAGGCTATGGCGTTGTTTCTTACCTGCTTCTCCATAATAGTCAGAACATTGTACATTCCGCCTTCTTGATGGGTAAGGCTCGAGTAGCACCAGTGAAATCTACCACCATTCCCCGCATGGAACTTACAGCCGCCACTCTCGCCAGTCGAATGGACAGACTATGGAAAAGAGACCTAAGGATGAAATTACAAGATTCAGTTTTTTGGTCTGACAGCACTGCTGTGCTAAAGTACATACAAAATGAGTCCTCTAGATTTAAGTGTTTTGTTGCCAACAGAGTGTCTGAGATCCTGAGAGCATCCCATGTGGCTCAGTGGAGATATACAAACTCTGCTTACAATCCTGCTGACTTTGCCTCAAGAGGGCTGAAGGTGGATCTTTTACTTCGGGAGAAGATGTGGACATTTGGCCCTCCCTTTCTTACTGGTTCAAAGGAAGAGTGGCCAGATATGCCAATTGATTTGGGAAAGAGTTTGGTTCAAGACCCAGAAATCAAGCAAGAACTTGTGGTTAACACTCTACTGGTTCAAACTGAGGAGGGATCTAGTGCTGTAGCTCAGCTTATTAATCATTATTCATCATGGACACGCCTGAAGAGGGCTGTGGCCTGGATCCTTAGGCTGAAGAAAGCCCTACTAGCTCTAAGTAAAAGTAGGAAACAATTGAAGGAAACTCTTGATTGTACTGAATCGAATCAACCACTGGAAGTTATCAAGGGAAACATGCGTAAACCACAATCTAGTGTAAATGAAGGCTATCTTTCAGCGGATGAGCTAGAGGAAAGTGAAATGTCGATTATACGCTTTTCCCAAAAAATGAGGTTCCCAGAGGAATTGGTATCTCTACAAAGAGGTGAAGACGTGAAGCAGAGCAGTCCTCTGTATCGTCTCAATCCAGTACTTGAGGCAGGTGTTATAAGAATGTATGGACGTCTAGATAATTCAGCCATGCCTGAAGAATCAAAACATCCAATAATACTGGCAAAGGATCAGCATATTTCTGAACTTCTGTTAAGGCATATTCACAATGAGGTCGGGCACAGTGGACGGAATTACATGTTGGCTAAGCTACGTCAACGATATTGGATACCAGGAGCAAGTACTGCCGTACGGAGAATTTTGTCCAGATGTGTAATCTGTAAACGACTTCAAGGAACAGCAGGTTCCCAACAGATGGCAAATTTACCTACAAGCAGAGTCTTACCAGATGAACCACCATTTACTCGGGTTGGAATTGACTGTTTCGGCCCATTCGAAATCAAACGTGGACGAAGCACTGTGAAGCGATATGGGGTCATTTTTACCTGTTTGGCCATAAGAGCCATACACGTCGAAGTGGTTGCATCATTGGATACGGATTCTTTCATCCACGCCTTACGGCGGTTCATATCACGACGTGGTCAAGTATTAGAATTACGCTCCGATAATGGAACCAACTTTGTTGGAGCCGAACGAGAGTTGAGGGAAGCCATAAAAAACTGGAACCATGGTAAGATCAGTGATGTTCTAATCCAGAAGAGTATCAAATGGATATTTAATCCTCCTACGGGATCTCATCACGGTGGCATTTGGGAGAGAATGATTCGATCAGTGAGAAAGATTATGAATTCAATCTTGAGGGGGCAGAGTTTAGATGAAGAGGGCCTTCATACGCTTTTGTGCGAAGTGGAGTCCATTATTAATGGCCGTCCTATAACAAGATCATCCATGGATCCCAAAGACTTAGAGGCTCTGACACCCAACCATTTGTTACTTCTGAAAACTCAACCATCTTTACCCCCTGGTTTGTTTGAAAAGGAGGATTTATATGTACGTCGTCGGTGGCGACAAGTACAGTACATGGCCGACCTGTTTTGGAGGAGGTGGATAAGGGAATACTTACCTCAGCTACAGGAACGGCAGAAATGGCTTGTAAAGAGAAGAAATTTCCAAGTGGGAGATGTTGTACTCGTAGTCAATGATGCTGCCCCTCGAAACTCATGGATTATGGGTAAAATAGTCCATACTATACCGGATAAAAGGGGATTTATTCGCCAAGTGAGGATAAAAACAAAGTACAACTACTTAGACAGACCGGTCACCAAGATTTGTCTACTTCTGGAAGCAGAAGAAGACTATAACTGATCAATGACGTACGTACGTAATGACATATGGATATAAGGACTGACTTATGGACGGACTTTTGGACTTTTTCTTTTGTTTGACTGACATGACTTAAGACTTTGACTAGCAGATGCACTGATATGTTTTTTTTTTATTATTATTACATGGACAAATGCATACACACACACATACTGTATATGTAAATATTTTGTATATTTCTAAAATGATTTGTATATTGTACAACTGATAAGCTATGTATTTATTATTATTGGTAATTAATGATGATTATTATCTTTATTTTGTCTGTAATAATCATGGGGCCGGAATGTAGGAGCATTAATTATTTGATCTTTATTATTGGTTATTCACTGTCACGTGAGCACTGGTGATCACTTCCGTTTTCTTTATTATTTCCTTTGGCGGATTGTTTGATGCTGTGTTTGGAAGGGGCGAGTTGCGGGAGCCAACTTTCTGTTGACCGTATTGCGTTCATTGCTGCATATCAAGATACAATAAAGCTGAAATCAAGATACGATCCTCATCGTCAGTCTATTATTTTGGTAACTAGCGTCCGATATTGCAAGTGAGTGCGAGCGAGTCACGAGCCATCCCGCTACATAACCTCTACGTGGCTATTGGATGCCGCGAACACCGTTCATAATCATAATAAAAAAATAAAATATATACAAATATCATAATAAAAAAAAAAACATCATAATAAAAAAGATTGCTTCTTAAAGCATTTGTTTATTTCCCAATACTGAAGCGAATTAAAAGATCATGCGTAATCCTGCTGCTCCCTCTAGTGGACAACAGTGGTATTATAGCTTACATTTTACAGTTGAAGTGTTTGAATGAATGAATGGGAATTTGTTTTTTTACTTATATCTCAGGAACCAAAAGGCGAAAAATTCTGAAACTCAGAGCATAGATAGTGCTTGAGGAGCCCTGTTGAATGAGACCATCAAGGTGTTTTTGGGCGATTGGGGCTGGGAGTTATGACTGTTATAAGGCATATCTGTTCGGGCTATTATCTCTGGAATGCCCAGGGCAAATAACACCACATTTGAATCGAAGCTAGCCAAGGACGCGCCCTTTGCAACGAGCTCTCACACAATGTTCGGGGTGTTCTGGGTCGGGAGTAATGGCCGTTCAAAATCGGGGGTCCCGCGGATTCGCGATGCGCGGGGGGCGCGCTCCCGAGGCCCGCGACGACACGTTTCGATCAAGAGCCCGGAGAGGTCCTCACCATCAAAATTTGAGCGCGCAACGACTTTCCGTTTTCGAGTTATGAATGAATTTGTATTCGGGGGCGTGGCTTAAATGCCGTTATACTTTCGTTTCATTTCATTCATTTACTTTCGTCCATTTCCATATCTCAGTGTAACACAATTGTCAATAGTAATACTCAATAGATGAGTTTTGACAAAATGTGATTGTAAATGTTAAAATAATGATTTTATAAAGTCTAAATTTGAATTTTATAACAATATTAGGGAGTAGTATGATGAAATGACAGCAGGGGGCAGTAAAATACCACTTATTGGCTTAATATGTCATTATATTCATATAAAATCACCTTTTGAAGAAGTTAAACTTTTTTTCTGATAATTATTGATCTAGAGAGTTCAGAGAATTGTGCTGCACTGGTTTTGAACATTATGATATGAACATTATATGATAAAAGATAGAAGACACCATTTACAGCAAATACAGGCAATTTACCATAGGAAATATATGGTTTTAAAGCGTTTTAACAGTTATAGCGCCAACTATGGTCCGCTCTCCATAAAATTTTCCATGCTTCTTAAGCAGGTTATGACACATATGCTCATCAATTTTCGTGAAGTTCTGAGTTTTCGTTTAGGATTTATAGGCTTTTGAGTGCATTTTACCACGCCCATTTTCTAAATGACCCTGTTAGCCATGCGAAAAATGCAAAAGTTCAACTTTTTTTTGATAATTATTGACCTAGAGAGTCCATAGAATTGTCCTAGACTGGTTTGGTTCCGATCGGGCGAAAAACCTAGGACTAGTTCGCAAAAGTAGGTTTTTAACATAATTACGAATATTTAATGAACGGTTTGATTGACAGCAATGGTTCTTGAGGCAAAGTTGTTCAACAAGAGGAGATCTATCAAATGGTATCCATTTTGTGACAATAAGTGTAACACCACGTGATTACAGAGCCATAAATCTCGTTAGCGCCAACTAGTGGCCGATTTCTTTCAAAACTCTTACAGACCTCTAGGGCCATGAGTAGAACATGCCCACCGAGTTTCGTTCCGATCGGCCTCCGTTAACCTTGTCTAATAGGTGCTCAAACTTCATTGGCCGATGGCGGCCATGTTTTTTTAGATACGCCAATGTCCTCATACACATACATGACACCTTGGACCAAGACACGGCATACCAATTTTCAAGTCAATCGGACTAACGGTCAGGTGGTTAAAGCCTGTTTTATGTTTTTTTCATATTATAGCGCCACCATGTGGCAAATCGCCGCGATTTTTTTACTGTTACCTCATATTGAGCTCATACATATGTGTACCGAGTTTGGTGAAGATACCTCATTTACTTCTGGAGTTATAGCCATTTTAGTAAAATAGGCCCCTCCCACAACGTACGTTTTGGCGCCCCTTAGCGTCCGTGAATCGAAATTTCGACTTTTTTTCGATAATTATTGATCTTCAGTTTCTAGAGAACATTTCTGCACTGGTTTGGTTCCGATCGGGCGAAAAACCAGGGACTAGTTCGCAAAAGTAGGTTTTTGACAAAATTCAAAATGGCGGAAAATCTATCATGGCGGAAATGAAATCGGAGATATACGTTTTGTTCGTCAGGCGTCCAGCTTTCCAATGATATAAGACACTTGAGTCTACGACATACGGTCTAGGAGTTCTGAGCAGTTTCGCGCTTTTGGTTGCTATAGCGCCACCTATGGGCCAATCGGGGTCATAATTTGATAACCTCTCCTCGATTTTTGTACTACCATCTGGCAAAGTTTCAAGGTTCCAGCTCTTACGGTTTGGGCTGCACGATGCGTTTTACGGCAGAAGAAAAATAATAATAAAAATCAGGACAATTACAATAGGGTTTCAGCACTTCGTGCTTGAACCCCTAATAATAATAATAAAAATCAGTACAATTACAATAGGGTTTCAGCACTTCGTGCTTGAACCCCTAATAATAATAAAAATCAGCACAATTACAATAGGGTTTCAGCACTTCGTGCTTGAACCCCTAATAAAAATCAGTACAATTACAATAGGGTTTCAGCACTTCGTGCTTGAACCCCTAATAAAAATCAGTACAATTACAATAGGGTTTCAGCACTTCGTGCTTGAACCCCTAAAAATCCTTACAATAACAATAGGGTTTCAGCACTTCGTGCTTGAACCCCTAATTAAAGCTGCAAGCAGCATTTATCGGGGTTCAAGCAATTAAGGCCTTTAAGGCCTTAAAGCACAAAAGCATCAAAAGCTATTAAGTTTTATTTAGCAAGCATCTAACCACTGACATAATAGATGGAAAAGACCATTTTCAGCCAATACAGGCAATGTACCATAGGAAATACAGGGTTTTCAAAGCTTTTTAACAGTTATAGCGCCACCTATCTTCCGATCTACATGAAATTTTGCATGCTTCTTTAGAATGTTATGGTACATATGCTCACCAATTTTCGTGAAGTTCTGAGTTTTCGTTTAGGATTTATAGGCTTTTGAGTGCATTTTGCCACGCCCATTTTCTTTATGACCCAATATACCCATGCGAAAAATGCAAAAGTTCAACTTTTTTTGATAATTATTGATTTTGAGATTCCATAGAATTGTCCTAGACTCGTTTGGTTCCGATCGGGCGAAAAACCTAGGACTAGTTCGCAAAAGTAGGTTTTTAACATAATTACAAATATTTAATGAACGGTTTGATTGACAGCAATGGTTCTTGAGGCAAAGTTGTTCAGCATGAGCAGATCTATCAAATGATATGCATTTTGTGACAATAAGTGTAAAACCACGTGATTACAGAGTCATAAAACTCGTTAGCGCCAACTAGTGGCCGTTTTCTTTCAAAATTCTTACAGACCTCTAGGGCCATGAGTCGAACATGCCCACCGAGTTTCGTTCCGATCGGCTTCCGTTAACCTTGTCTAATAGGTGCTCAAACTTCATTGGCCGATGGCGGCCATGTTTTTTGAGATACACCAATGTCCTCATACACATACATGACACCTTGGACCAAGACACTGCATACCAATTTTCAAGTCAATTGGACTAATGGTCAGGTGGTTATAGCCAGTTTTATGTTTTTTTCATGTTATAGCGCCACCATGTGGCCAATCGCCGCAATTTTTTTACTCTGACCTCAGATTGACCTCATAAATAATTGTACCGAGTTTGGTGAAGATACCTCATTTACTTCTGGAGTTATGGCCGTTTTAGTGAAATAGGCTCCTCCCACAACATACAATTTGGCGCCCCTTAGCGACCGTGAATCGAAATTTCAACTTTTTTTCGATAATTATTGATATTCAGACTCCAGAGAACATTTCTGCACTGGTTTGGTTCCGATCGGTCGAAAAACCTAGGACTAGTTCGCAAAAGTAGGTTTTTGACAAAATTCAAAATGGCGGAAAAATTTGCATACCGGAAATAAAATCGGAGATATACGTTTTGTTTGCCATGAGGTCTTGATTACATTGATATAAGACACTTGAGTCTACAACATACAGTCTAGGAGTTATGAGCAGTTTCGCGCTTTTGGTCGCTGTAGCGCCACCTATGGGCCGATTTGGCTAAGTCCGTGTATCTGAGTAGCGAGCAATACTACTACCATTTGACCAAGTATCACATCTCTAGGCCTTACGGTTTTGGCTGCACGATGCGTTTTAGGGAAGAATAATAATAATAATTAAAGCTGCAAGCAGCATTTATCGGGGTTCAAGCATTTAAGGCCTTTAAGCACATAAGCATTTAAGACATTAAGTTTTATTTAGAAAGCTTTTAACCACTGAAATAATAGATGGAAAAGTCCATTTACAGCCAATACAGGCAATTTACCATAGGAAATATATGGTTTTCAAACCTTTTTAACAGTTATAGCGCCACCTATGGTCCGATCAACATGAAATTTGGCATGCTTGTTTAGAATATTATGGCACATATGCTCACCAATTTTCGTGAAGTTCTGAGTTTTCGTTTAGGATTTATAAGCTTTTGAGTGCATTTTGCCACGCCCATTTTCTTTATGACCCAATTATAGCCATACGAAAAATTCAAAAGTTCAACTTTTTTTCGATAATTATTGATCAGGAGAGTCCAGAGAATTGTCCTAGACTGGTCTGGTTCCGATCGGGCGAAAAACCAGGGACTAGTTCGCAAAAGTAGGTTTTTAACATATTCGCGAATAATTAATGAACGATTTGATTGACAGCAATGGTTCTTGAGGCAATGTTGTTCAGCATGAGCAGATCTATCAAATGATATGCATTTTGTGACAATAAGTGTAACACCACGTGATTACAGAGCCGTAAAACTCGTTAGCGCCAACTAGTGGCTGATTTCTTTCAAAATTCTTACAGACCTCTAGGGCTATGAGTTGAACATGCCCATTGAGTGTCGTTTTGATCGGCCTCCGTTAACCTTGTCTAATAGGTGCTCAAACTTCATTGGCCGATGGCGGCCATGTTTTTCGAGATACACCAATGTCCTCATAGACATACATGACACCTTGGGCCAAGACACTGCATACCAATTTTCAAGTCAATCGGACTAACGGTCAGGTGGTTAAAGCCTGTTTTATGTTTTTTTCATGTTATAGCGCCACCATGTGGCCAATCGCCGCGATTTTTTTACTGTGACCTCAGATTGACCTCTTACACATGTTTACCGAGTTTGGTGAAGATACCTCATTTACTTCTGGAGTTATAGCCATTTTAGTAAAATAGGCCCCTCCCACAACGTACGTTTTGGCGCCCCTTAGCGTCCGTGAATCGAAATTTCAACTTTTTTTCGATAATTATTGATATTCAGACTCCAGAGAACATTTCTGTACTGGTTTGGTTCCGATCGGGCGAAAAACCTAGGACTAGTTTGCAAAAGTAGGTTTTTGGCAAAATTCAAAATGGCGGAAAATCTATCATGGCGGAAATGAAATCGGAGATAAACGTTTTGTTCGTCAGGCATCCAGCTTTCCAATGATATAAGACACTTGAGTCTACGACATACGGTCTAGGAGTTCTGAGCAGTTTCGCGCTTTTGGTCGCTGTAGCGCCACCTATGGGCCGATTTGGCTAAGTCCGTGTATCTGAGTAGCGAGCAATACTACTACCATTTGACCAAGTATCACGTCTCTAGGCCTTACGGTTTTGGCTGCACGATGCGTTTTAGGGAAGAATAATAATAATAATAATTAAAGCTGCAAGCAGCGTTTATCGGGGTTCAAGCAATTAAGGCCTTTAAGGCCTTTAAGCATAAAAGCATCAAAAGTTATTAAGATTTATTTAGCAAGCATGTAACTACTGACATAATAGATGAAAAAGACCATTTACCATAGGAAATATATGGTTTTAAAGCTTTTAACAGTTATAGCGCCACCTTTGGTCCGATCTCCATAAAATTTGGCATGCTTGTTAATGATGTTATTTCACATATGTTCACCAATTTTTGTGAAGTTCTGAGTTTTTATTTATGATTTATAGGCTTTTTTATTTATTTTGCCCCGCCCATTTTATAAATGACCCTATTACAGCCATCCAAATGCAAAAGTTCAACTTTTTTTGATAATTATTGATCTAGAGAGTCCAGAGAATTGTCCTAGACTGGTTTGGTTCCGATCGGGCGAAAAACCAGGGACTAGTTCGCAAAAGTAGGTTTTTAACATATTCATGAATATTTAATTAACTGTTTGATTGACAGAAATGGTTCTTGAGGCAAAGTTGTTCAGCATGAGCAGATATATCAAATGATATGCTTTTTGTGACGATAAGTGTAACACCACGTGATTACAGAGCCAAAAAACTCGTTAGCGCCAACTAGTGGCCGATTTCTTTCAAAATTCTTACAGACCTCTAGGGCCATGAGTCGAACATGCCCATCGAGTTTCGTTCCGATCGGCCTCCGTTAACCTTGTCTAATAGGTGCTCAACTTCATTGGCCAATGGCGGCCATGTTTTTTGAGATACGCCAATGTCCTCATAGACATACATGGCACCTTGGACCAAGACACTGCATACCAATTTTCAAGTCAATCGGACTAATGGTCAGGTGGTTATAGCCCTTTTCATGTTTTTTTCATGTTATAGCGCCACCTAGTGTTCAATCGTCGCGATTTTTTTACTGTGACCCCAGAATGAACCCATACACATGTGTACCGAGTTTGGTGAAGCTATCTTATTTACTTTTTAAGTTATAGCCATTTTAGTAAAATAGGCTCCTCCCACAACGATTATTTTGCGCCCCCTAGCGTCCATGAATCGAAATTTCAACATTTTTTCGATAATTATTGATCTTCAGACTCCAGAGAACATTTCTGCACTGGTTTGGCTCCGATCGGGCAAAAAACCAGGGACTAGTTCGCAAAAGTAGATTTTCGACAAAATTCAAAATGGCGGAAAATCTATCATGACGGAAATGAAATCGGAGATATACGTTTTGTTCGTCAGGCGTCCAGCTTTCCAATGATATAAGACACTTGAGTCTGCGACATACGGTCTAGGAGTTATGAGCAGTTTCGCGCTTTTGGTTGCTATAGTGCCACCTATGGGCCAATCGGGGTCATAATCTCTGAACCTCTCCTCGATTTTTGTACTACCATCTGGCAAAGTTTCAATGCTCTAGCCCTTACGGTTTGGGCTGCACGATGCGTTTTACGGCAGAATAATAATAATAATTAAAGCTGCAAGCAGCATTTATCGGGGTTCAAGCATTTAAGGCCTTTAGGCACATAAGCATTTAAGACATTAAGATTTATTTAGAAAGCTTTTAACCACTGAAATAATAGATGGAAAAGTCCATTTACAGCCAATACAGGCAATTTACCATAGGAAATATGTGTTTTTTAAAGCTTTTTAACAGTTATAGCACCATCTATAGTCCGATCTCCATGAAATTTTGCATGCTTGTTAATGATGTTATGGCACATAAGCTCACCAATTTTCGTGAAGTTCTGAGTTTTTGTTTAGGATTTATAGGCTTTTGAGTGCATTTTGCCACGCCCATTTTCTTTATGACCCAATATACCCATGCGAAAAATGCAAAAGTTCAACTTTTTTTTGATAATTATTGATCTTGAGAGTCCATAGAATTGTCCTAGACTCGTTTGGTTCTGATCGGGCGAAAAACCTAGGACTAGTTCGCAAAAGTAGGTTTTTAACATAATTACGAATATTTAATGAACGGTTTGATTGACAGCAATGGTTCTTGAGGCAAAGTTGTTCAACAAGAGGAGATCTATCAAATGGTATGCATTTTGTGACAATAAGTGTAACACCACGTGATTACAGAGCCATAAAACTCGTTAGCGCCAACTAGTGGCCGATTTCTTTTAAAATTCTTACAGACCTCTAGGGCCATGAGTCGAACATGCCCACCGAGTTTCGTTCCGATAGGCCTCCGTTAACCTTGTCTAATAGGTGCTCAAACTTCATTGGCCGATGGCGGCCATGTTTTTTGAGATACACCAATGTCCTCATAGACATACATGGCACCTTGGACCAAGACACTGCATACCAATTTTCAAGTCAATCGGACTAACGGTCAGGTGGTTATAGCCTGTTTTATGTTTTTTTCATGTTATAGCGCCACCATGTGACCAATCGCCGCGATTTTTTTACCGTGACCTCATATTGACGTCTTACACATGTGTACCAGGTTTGGTTAAAATACCTCTTTTACTTCTGGAGTTATAGCCATTTTAGTAAAATAGGCTCCTCCCACAACGTTAATTTTGCACCCCCTAGCGACCGTGAATCGAAATTTCAACTTTTTTTTGATAATTATTGATATTCAGACTCCAGAGAACAATTCTGCACTGGTTTGGTTCCGATCGGGCAAAAAACCAGGGACTAGTTCGCAAAAGTAGATTTTCGACAAAATTCAAAATGGCGGAAAATCTATCATGGCGGAAATAAAATCGGAGATATACGTTTTGTTCGTCAGGCGTCCAGCTTTCCAATGATATAAGACACTTGAGTCTATGACTTACGGTCTAGGAGTTATGAGCAGTTTCGCGCTTTTGGTTGCTATAGCGCCACCTATGGGCCAATCGGGGTCATAATTTGATAACCTCTCCTCGATTTTTGTACTACCATATGGCAAAGTTTCAAAGCTCTAGCCCTTACGGTTTGGGCTGCACGATGCGTTTTACGGCAGAATAATAATAATAATAATAATAATAAAAATCAGCACAATTACAATAGGGTTTCAGCACTTCGTGCTTGAACCCCTAATAATAATAATAAAAATCAGTACAATTACAATAGGGTTTCAGCACTTCGTGCTTGAACCCCTAAAAATCAGGGCAATTACAATAGGGTTTCAGCACTTTGTGCTTGAACCCCTAATTAAAGCTGCAAGCAGCATTTATCGGGGTTCAAGCAGTTAAGGCCTTTAAGCACAAAAGCATCAAAAGTGATTAACTTTTATTTAGCAAGCATGTAACTACTAACATAATAGATGGAAAAGACCATTTACAGGAAATACAATAGGAAATATATGGTTTTAAAGCTTTTTAGCAGTTATAGCGCCAGCTATCGTCCGATCTTCATAAAAATCGGCATGCTTGTTAATGATGTTATGTCACATATGCTCACCAATTTTTTTGAAGTTCTGAGTTTTCATTTAGGATTTATAGGCTTTTTAGTGTTTTTTGCCACGCCCCTTTTCTAAATGACCCGCTTACAGCCATCTACATGCAAAAGTTCAACTTTTTTTTGATAATTATTGATCTAGAGTGTCCAGAGAATTGTCCTAGACTGGTCTGGTTTCGATCGGGCGAAAAACCTAGGACTAGTTCGCAAAAGTAGGTTTTTAACATAATTACAAATATTTAATAAACGGTTTAATTGAGAGCATTAGTTCTTGAGGCAAAGTTGTTCAGCATGAGCAGTTCTATCAGATGATATGCATTTTGTGATGATAAGTGTAACACCACGTGATTAAAGACCCATAAAACTCGTTAGCGCCAACTAGTGGCCGATTTCGTTCAAAACTCTTACAGACCTCTAGGGCCATGAGTCGAACATGCCCATCGAGTTTCGTTCCGATCGGCCTCCGTTAGCCTTGTCTAATAGGTGCTCAAATTTCATTGGTCGATGGCGGCCATGTTTTTCGAGATACGCCAATGTCCTCATAGACATACATGGCACCTTGGACCAAGACACTGCATACCAATTTTCAAGTCAATCGGACAAACGGTCACGTGGTCATAGCCCTTTTCATGTTTTTTTCATGTTATAGCGCCACCTAGTGATCAATCGTCGCAATTTTTTTACTATGACCCCAGATTGAACTCATACACATGTGCACCAAGTTTGGTGAAGATATCTCATTTCCTTTTCGAGTTATAGCCATTTTAGTAAAATAGGTTCCTCCCACAACATTAATTTATCACCCCCTAGCGACCAGGAATCGAAATTTCGACTTTTTTTCGATAATTATTGATCTTCAGACTCCAAAGAACATTTCTGCACTGATTTGGTTCCGATCGGGCGAAAAACCAGGGACTAGTTCGCAAAAGTAGGTTTTTGACAAAATTCAAAATGGCGGAAAAATTTGCATACCTGAAATAAAATCGGAGATATACGTTTTGACCTTCAGGCGTCCAGCTTTCCAATGATATAGGACACTTGAGTCTAGGACATACGGTCTAGGAGTTATGAGCAGTTTCGCGCTTTTGGTTGCTATAGCGCCACCTATGGGCCAATCTGAGTCATACTTTGATAGGTTCTCCCCAAATTGAGGACTACCATTTGGCCGAGTTTCAAGGTTCCAGCTCTTACGGTTTGGTCTGCACGATGCGTTTTAGGGGAGAATAATAATAATAATTAAAGCTGCAAGCAGCATTTATCGGGGTTCAAGCAGTTAAGGCCTTTAAGCACAAAAGCATCAAAAGTGATTAAGTTTTATTTAGCAAGCATGTAACTACTGACATAATAGATGGAAAAGACCATTTACAGGAAATACCATAGGAAATATATGGTTTTAAAGCTTTTTAGCAGTTATAGCGCCACCTATGGTCCGATCTCCATAAAAATTGGCATGCTTGTTAATGATGTTATGTCACATATGCTCACCAATTTTTGTGAAGTTCTGAGTTTTCATTTAGGATTTATAGGCTTTTTAGTGTTTTTTTGCCATGCCCCTTTTCTAAATGACCCTATTACAGCCATCTACATGCAAAAGTTCAACTTTTTTTTGATAATTATTGATCTAGAGTGTCCAGAGAATTGTCCTAGACTGGTCTGGTTTCGATCGGGCGAAAAACCTAGGACTAGTTTGCAAAAGTAGGTTTTTAACATAATTACAAATATTTAATAAACGGTTTAATTGACAGCATTAGTTCTTGAGGCAAAGTTGTTCAGCATGAGCAGATCTATCAGATGATATGCATTTTGTGACGATAAGTGTAACACCACGTGATTACAGAGCCATAAAACTCGTTAGCGCCAACTAGTGGCCGATTTCTTTCAAAACTCTTAGAGACCTCTAGGGCCATGAGTCGAACATGCCCATCGAGTTTCGTTCCGATCGGCCTCCGTTAACCTTGTCTAATAGGTGCTCAAATTTCATTGGTCGATGGCGGCCATGTTTTTCGAGATACGCCAATGTCCTCATAGACATACATGGTACCTTGGACCAAGACACTGCATACCAATTTTCAAGTCAATCGGACTAACGGTCACGTGGTCATAGCCGTTTTCATGTTTTTTTCATGTTATAGCGCCACCTAGTAATCAATCGTCGCGATTTTTTTACTGTGACCCCAGATTGAACTCATACACATGTGCACCAAGTTTGGTGAAGATATCTAATTTCATTCTCGAGTTATAGCCATTTTAGTAAAATAGGCTCCTCCCACAACATTAATTTATCACCCCCCGGCGATCAGGAATCGAAATTTCGACTTTTTTTCGATAATTATTGATATTCAGACTCCAGAGAACATTTCTGCACTGTTTTGGATCCAATTGGACAAAAAACCTAGGACTAGTTCGCAAAAGTAGGTTTTTAACTAAATTCAAAATGGCGGACAATTTGCATACAGGAAATGAAATCGGAGATAAACGTTTTGACCTTCAGGTTTCCAGCTTTCCAGTGATATAAGACACTTGAGTCTACGTCATACGGTCTAGGAGTTATGAGCAGTTTCGCGCTTTTGGTTGCTATAGCGCCACCTATGGGCCAATTGGGGTCATATTCTCTGAACCTCTCCTCGATTTTTGTACTACCATCTGGCAAAGTTTCAAAGCTCCAGCTCTTACGGTTTGGGCTGCACGATGAGTTTTACGGCAGAAGAAAAATAATAATAATAATAATTAAAGCTGCAAGCAGCATTTATCGGGGTTCAAGCAGTTAAGGCCTTTAAGGCATTTAAGCACAAAAGCATCAAAAGTTATTAAGATTTATTTAGCAAGCATGTAACCACTGACATAATAGATGGAAAAGACCATTTACAGCCAATACAGGCAATTTGCCATGGAATATATGTTTTTAAAGCTTTTTAACAGTTATAGCGCCACCTATGGTCCGATCTCCATAAAATTGTTTACTGTGACCTCAAATTGAACCCATACACATGTGTACTGAGTTTGGTGAAGATATCTCATTTACTTCTTGAGTTATAGCCATTTGAGTAAAATAGGCTCCTCCCACAACGATTTGTCACATTCTAGAATTATTTAATATGATTCTAGCATGATTTACTATCATATACCATGTTCCAGAATGATTTATTAGGATTCTAGCATGATTTACCTTGATACACCTCATTTCAGTATTATTTACTATGATTTACAATGTTTCTAGCATGATTAACCACATTACTAGCAATTATGTGAAGTGTCAGTGCAAATGAGGTGATGAACACTGACAAAATATTATTGTGTTATAATAGTTAGTTATATACGTGATTTTTAGTGTGTGTCCAAGTATGAATGCAAAAGCACATGTAAAATATTTCATTATTAAGTAGAATGGCCAGCAGAGGGCACTAGAAGACCACTTATTGGCTCACTTTCACTTTAAACCAGTTTTCTGCACTAAAGCAAACCAGTTTTTCCAATGTTAACTCAATGCATGCTTACACACACACACACACACACACACACACACACACACACACACACACACACACACACACACACACACACACACACACACAGCATAGTTAACCATGATTTACCATGATATACCACGTTCTAGTATTATTTACCAGGAGATAAACGACAATCTAGTATTATTTACTTTGATTTACCATGTTTCTAGCCTGATTTATCACATTACTAGCAATTATTTGAAGTGTCAGTGCAAATAAAGTGATTAACACTGACAAAATATGATTGTTATAATAGTTATTGCTATATAAGTGATTGTTTTAGTGTGTATTCAAGTATGAATGCAAGCACATGTTGAAATATTTCATTAATAAGTAGAATGGCCAGCAGAGGGCAGTAGAAGACCACTTATTGGCTCACTTTCACTTTAAACCAGTTTTCTGCACTAAAGCAAACCAGTTTATCCATGTTAACTCAATGCATGCTTACACACACACACACACACACACACACACACACACACACACACACACACACACACACACACACACACACAGCATAGTTAACCATGATTTACCATGATTTACCACATTACTAGCAATTATTTGAAGTGTCAGTGCAAATAAAGTGATTAACACTGACAAAATATGATTGTGTTATAATAGTTATTGCTATATAAGTGATTTTTAGTGTGTATTCAAGTATAAATGCAAGCACATGTGGAAAAATTTAATTAATAAGTAGAATGGCCAGCAGAGGGCAGTAGAAGACCACTTATTGGCTCACTTTCACTTTAAACCTCATGATTTTGACCAGTTTTCTGCACTAAAGCAAACCAGTGTTTCCATGTTAACTCAATAATGCATACTTGCTACATATGCTACACACAATAATGCTACACACACACACACACACACACACACACACACACACACACACACACACACACACACACAAATGTTTCAGTGATATTGGTGTCACATTCACCTTCATCACATTCACCTTCTGTCTTCATCACATTCACCATCTGTCGTCATCACCTGCACCTGCTCCTCATCACCCTCCTCATCATCACCTGCTCCTCATCATCATAACCGTCACCTGTTGTCCTTGTCTTGATCTGTGTATTTAAGTTCCCCTCTCATCCATTATCATTGTCGGTTATTGTTTGTGCACTAGCACTCTGTTATGTTTGTTTTCATGTTGGAAAATAAAACCTTTGTTATATTTGTACCACACACACACACACACACACACACACCATAATTTATCATGATTTACCATGGCTGATACCAATACCAATATGAGAAAATGACTATTTTAAACAGCAGGGGGCAGTAAAATACCACTTATTGGCTTAACATGCCATTAATTCATATCATTTTCACCTTTTTAACTGTTATAGAGGCAAATTTTGTCCGATCTGTCTGAAAATTTTCATGCTTGTTCAGGGTGATATTTCACACGTTCTGACTTGTTTTTAAGAAGGTCTGAGCATTGATTAAAGAGATATAGGCTTTCGGGGACACTTGGTAAAGGCCAGATTTTGAAGTGAACCTATTATAGCTATCCAAATGAAGTAGTTCAACTTTTTCTGACAATTATTGATCTAGTGAGTCCAGAGAATTGTATTGCACTAGTTTTGAACATTATGATATGAAAATTATATGATCAGAGATGGAAAAGACCATTTACAGCCAATACAGGCAGTTTACCATAGGAAATATATGATTTTAAAGCTTTTTAACAGTTATAGCGCCACCTATCGTCCGATCTCCATAGAATTTTTCATGCTTGTTAATGATGTTATGTCACATATGCTGACCAATTTTTGTGAAGTTCTGAGTTTTTATTTAGGATTTATAGGCTTTTTAATGTATTTTGACACGCCCATTTTATAAATTACCCTATTACAGCCATCCAAATGCAAAAGTTCAACTTTTTTTTGATAATTATTGATCTAGAGAGTCCAGAGAATTGTCCTAGACTGGTCTTGTTCCGATCGGGCAAAAAACCTAGGACTAGTTCGCAAAAGTAGGTTTTTAACATATTAATGAATAATTAATGAACAGTTTGATTGACAGCAATGGTTCTTGAGGCAAAGTTGTTCAGGATGAGGAGATCTATCAAATGATATGCATATTGTGTGGATATTTGTAACACCACGTGATTACAGAGCCGTAAAACTCGTTAGCGCCAACTAGTGGCCGATTTCTTTCAAAACTCTTACAGACCTCTAGGGCCATGAGTCGAACATGCCCATCGAGTTTCGTTCCGATCGGCCTCCGTTAACCTTGTCTAATAGGTGCTCAAATTTCATTGGTCGATGGCGGCCATGTTTTTCGAGATACGCCAATGTCCTCATAGACATACATGGCACCTTGGACCAAGACACTGCATACCAATTTTCAAGTCAATCGGACTAACGGTCACGTGGTCATAGCCGTTTTCATGTTTTTTTCATATTATAGCGCCACCTAGTGATCAATCGTCGCGATTTTTTTACTGTGACCCCAGATTGAACTCATACACATGTGCACCAAGTTTGGTGAAGATATCTAATTTCATTCTCGAGTTATAGCCATTTTAGTAAAATAGGCTCCTCCCACAACATTAATTTATCACCCCCTGGCGATCAGGAATCGAAATTTCGACTTTTTTTCGATAATTATTGATATTCAGACTCCAGAGAACATTTCTGCACTGTTTTGGATCCAATTGGACAAAAAACCTAGGACTAGTTCGCAAAAGTAGGTTTTCAACTAAATTCAAAATGGCGGACAATTTGCATACAGGAAATGAAATCGGAGATATACGTTTTGACCTTCAGGTTTCCAGCTTTCCAGTGATATAAGACACTTGAGTCTACGTCATACGGTCTAGGAGTTATGAGCAGTTTCGCGCTTTTGGTTGCTATAGCGCCACCTATGGGCCAATTGGGGTCATATTCTCTGAACCTCTCCTCGATTTTTGTACTACCATCTGGCAAAGTTTCAAAGCTCCAGCTCTTACGGTTTGGGCTGCACGATGAGTTTTACGGCAGAAGAAAAATAATAATAATAATAATAATAATAATAATAATAATAATAAAAATCAGTACAATTACAATAGGGTTTCAGCACTTCGTGCTTGAACCCCTAATAATAATAATAATAATAATAATAAAAATCAGTACAATTACAATAGGGTTTCAGCACTTCGTGCTTGAACCCCTAATAAAAATCAGGGCAATTACAATAGGGTTTCAGCACTTCGTGCTTGAACCCCTAATAATAATAATAATAAAAATCAGCACAAATACAATAGGGTTTCAGCACTTCGTGCTTGAACCCCTAATAATAAAAATCAGGGCAATTACAATAGGGTTTCAGCACTTCGTGCTTGAACCCCTAATAATAATAATAATAAAAATCAGTACAATTACAATAGGGTTTCAGCACTTCGTGCTTGAACCCCTAATAATAAAAATCAGCACAATTACAATAGGGTTTCAGCACTTCGTGCTTGAACCCCTAAAAATCAGCACAATTACAATAGGGTTTCAGCACTTCGTGCTTGAACCCCTAATAATAATAAAAATCAGTACAATTACAATAGGGTTTCAGCACTTCGTGCTTGAACCCCTAATAAACGGAGCAAAAACAATAGGGTCCTCTCACCATCGGTGCTCGGGCCCTAATAATAATAAACGGAGCAAAAACAATAGGGTCCTCTCACCATCGGTGCTCGGGCCCTAATAAATATAGCTGCGAGCAGCGATTACGGGCCCAAGCCGGTGGCACCGCAACCCCGGTGCCTTTAGTTACCTAAAGGCACCGGGGTGGCGGTACCGCCGGCTTTGGCCCTCCATCGCTGCTCGTAGCTATATTTATATATATATATATATATATATATATATATATATATATATATATATATATATATATATACATACATACATACACACACACACATACATATATATGTATATATATATATATATATATATATATATATATATATATATATATATATTATTGTTTAAAAGTTTGGGGTCAGTAAGATTTTTAATGTTTTTAGGAGAAGTCTCTTCTGCTCACCAAGGCTGCATTTATTGATTAAAAATACAAACAAAAACAGTAATATTGTGAAATATTATTCCAATTTAAAACAGCTGTTTTCAATTTTTAAATATTTTACATAGTAATTCATTTCTGTGATCAAAGTTGAGTTTTCAGCATCATTACTCCAGTCTTCAGTGTCACATGATCCTTCAGAAATCATACTAATATGATGATTGATGCTCAATAAATATTCATTATTATTTTCAATGTTGAAAACAGTTGTGTACAGATTTTTTTTTTTCAAAATGCTTTGATGAATGTAAAGTTCAAAAGAACAGCATATATTTCAAATATATATATTTTTAACATTATAAATGTCTTTACTGTAACTGTTGATCAGTTTAACTCATCCTTCATAAATAAAAGTACTGATTTATTTTATTTATTTCCCCAAAAAATAAAATTTTAATTATTACTAACCCAAAACTTTTGAGCGGTAGTGTTTAACGTTACAAAAGCTTTAGATTTCAGATAAATGCTGTTCTTTTGAACTTTCTATTCATCAAAGACTGTACACAACTGTTTTCGACATTTAAAATAATAATGAATGTTTCTTGAGTATCAATCATCATATTAGAATAATTTCTGAAGGATCATGTGACAGTGACGACTGGAGTAATGATGCTGAAAACTCAGCTTTGATCACAGGAATAAATAACAGTTTAAAATATATTAAAATAGAAAGCAGCTGTTTTAAATTGGAATAATATTTTACAATATTACTGTTTTTGTTTGTATTTTTAATCAAATAAATGCAGCCTTGGTGAGCAGAAGAAACTTCTCTGTTATGTGCGCGCCACAGACTGCACGCACGTCCGCTTAGAGTTCCGCCTTTTGCCTTCCGTCAATATTACGTTATTAGAAAATCTTTTTTTAGAGAATCGATTTTTTGACATTTGTGAATCGATTCAGAATCGTCCACGTCCGCATCGCGATGCATCTAAGAATAAATTTTTTCTGCCACCCCTAGATTTCATACAACAGGTTAATAAACAGTTACAATTAAGTCACTTACATTTTAGATGCAATGTTGACTGTTTTTGTTCTGTTTCAGCAGCGAAAATAGTTAAACAAAGATCACGGCAGAACCATCACGCATCACGTGTTTTCTCATAACTGAACGATTCAGCATTTTTAACGAATCGGTTGACTCAAAGATTGAATGATCAATCCATAAACATCTGTCTTAATCATGATCGACTCATTCGAACGAATCGTTTGAACGAATGAATCAATGACTCGCTTATTAAGATGGATGCCTGGCGACACCTAATGGCGGTTTAGTGTTGTTTAAAAGCATCATTCTTTCCCACATGTGTGTGATTTGTGTGTGCAACATTATCATTATTTTTCTTACACTATTATATTAGCGATTTAAAAGCACCCACTCGTGTCACACGTCGATTAACCGGTGGGAAAATATCCTCAGACACATACCTAATACATGTATATTTAAATACAATATTGGCCTACCTGGTAAAAAGTTTTATATACTATTTTGATGTCCTTTTGGACACAAGAGGGCAGTATAGCCCTATGTTTGCTTTTTTGTTGAACCAAATAGCACTAAATAGCCTGTTTTAACTTTTTCATTCTTCTTGAATTGCAAAAACAGAATAAAATGGGTTTAGTTGTGATATTTGTATTCTTTTATATAGAAATAAATGGTATATAATTACATTTTTAGAAGATTTTTAGTGTTTCCTTTTTGGACATTATTTAATCCCTCGCCATAGCAAAACCGTTTGAGATATTTATTATCCATTCACAATTTAGCATATTTAATGTAGTTTCATCATGTTGAAAAAGTTTGGTACGAATAAAATAAATAGTTTAAGAGGAGTGGCTAAAAATTCAGAGGCTGATTTTGCAAAAAAATCCACATTCAGACCAAAATATCTGACTTCCTGATGGCCAGAGCTATTGAATGTAAATTAGAAAGTTGTCCGGCTTGATGAGAACAATATACAAACTATTTTTTCTTTACTGTAGTTAAAACTAACCCCCCCACTTTTGTCAAAAGCATGTTGAAAGTGACACACTTCCTGCTGCCAGTTGGTGGCGCTATAACTTTGACTCACAATAGCTACATCCATCTGATCGGCCTCTTACCACGAACACACTGCTGAAGTTTCATCAAGATCAGTTAATGTATGCAGAAGTTATTCCACTTCCGTGTTTCTCTTTTCTTGCCATAAATTCGATTCCTCGTCACAGCCAAACCGTTCGAGATATCAAAAATCTGTCCGCAATTTAGCATCCTCAATGTCTTGACTACATCCACACCGAGTTTGAAGGGGGCACGGTGAATTTTCTAGGAGGAGTATTTCACATTCCACAGCAAGCGTTTTCCAAACAACCCATAATAGCCGACTTCCTGTTGGGCTGGCGTAAAACTTGACCGGGGTAAAGTTGTTCGGCCCGATGAGATCTATATGTGTACCGAGTTTCATATTAATTCATGCGAGCGTGTTTGATATATGGATCAAGTTTTAGAACCCCGTTCAAGGGGGCGCTGTTGAGCCCCCCAGCCACGCCCGGGTCCCAGCTTCAGCCCGGCCCTGATGGCCGTGGGTTCTGACCTGTGTGCAAAGTTTCAAGAGTTTTTGAGCACGTTAAGGACCCCAAAAGCCCCTGAAACCTTGATTAACAATATAAAAGCAATAGTCAAATCCCCCCCTCCCCTCACACACACACAGACACAGAGAGGGAGAGAAAATTCTTCAGAAAATCCACATTCAAACCAAAATATCTCTCTTCCTGTTGGTCAGAGATGGTTCATGTAAATTAGAAAGTTGTCCGTCTTGATGAGAACAATACACATACCAAGTTTTGTTGCTGTTGATAAAACTAACACCCCCACTTATGACTAAAGGTGGCGCTACTGAGCCCCTCACCACGCCCGTTTCTGAAACTTTGCACATGTCTACTGGATAATAAATGTGATGTGATATCAAAAAAGAATAAAATGGGTTTAGTTCTGATTTCGTTGAAATCGCTCGCTCTCCGTACCTAACTTTTCCTGAATACAATCACAATTGAAACTGTGACATTGATTTCATACAACAGGATATTAACAGTTAAAATGAAGTCATTTACATTTTAGATACAATATTGACTGTTTTTGTTCTGTTTCAGCAGCGAAAATAGTTAAACAAAGATCACAGAAGAACGCATCTCACAGGAACGTGTTTTCTCATAACTGAATGATTCAGCATTTTGAACGAATTGGTTGACTCAAAGATTGAATGATCAATCCATAAACATCTGTTTATGTTTATGGATTGGATGTTTATGGATCCATGTTTATGGATCTGTATATGTTTATGGATTACGAATCGTTTGAACGAATGAATCAATGACTCGCTCATTAAGACGGTCACTTGGCGACATCTAATGGCGGTTTAGTGTTGTTTAAAAGCATAATTCTTTCCAACGTGTGTGTGATTTGTGTGTGCACCATTATAAATGTCCGTGCGGACGTCCGTATTTTTCTTTCACTTTTATATTAGCGATTTAAAAGCACCCGCTCGTGTCACACACGTCGATTAACCGGTGGGAAAATCCTCAGACACATACCTAATAAATGTATATTTAAATACATTATTGGCCTAGCTGGTAAAAAGTTTTATTTATTATTTTGATGTCCTTTTGGACACAAGAGGGCAGTATAGCCCTATGTATGACTTGAATTTTTTTTTTACTTTACTATATAAATAAAATGGGTTTAGTTGTGATATTTGTATACTTTTATATAGAAATAAATGGTATAAAATTACATTTTTAGAAGATTTGAGGCTTTTAGTGCCTTTTGGAGGCTGATTTTGCAAAAAATCCACATTCAAACCAAAATATCTGACTTCCTGATGGTCGGAGCTAATGACTTTAAATTAGAAAGTTGTCCGGGTCGATGAGATCAACATACGTACTGAGTTGTGCTACTGTAGGTAAAACAACCCCCCCAACTTTTGTCAAAAGCATTTTGAAAGTGACACATTTCCTGCTGCCAGTTGGTGGCGCTTTAACTTTGACACACAATAGTTACATCCATCTGATCGGCCTCTTACCATGAACAAACTGCTGAAGTTTCATCAAGATCAGTTAATGTATGCATTAGTTATAACACTTCGTGTTTCTCTTTTCTCGCCATTAATTCGTTTCCTCGCCACAGCCAAACCGTTCGAGATATCAAAAATCCGTCCGCAATTTAGCATCCTCAATGTCTTGACTTCACGCTGACCGAGTTTGGAGGCGAATCGATGTATTTCCTAGGAGGAGTACATTAAATTCCACAGCAAGCGTTTCAAAACAACCCTAAATAGCCGACTTCCTGTTGGGCTGGCGTAAAACTTAGAGCACGAAAGTTGTTCGGCCCGATGAGATCTATATGTGTACCGAGTTTCAAATTAATTCATGCAAGCGTGTTTGATATATGGACCAAGTTTTAGAACCCCGTTCAAGGGGGCGCTGTTGAGCCCCCCTGCCACGCCCGGCTACCAGATTCAGCCCCGCCCTGATGGCCGCGGGTTCTGACCTGTGTGCAAAGTTTCAAGAGTTTTCGAGCACGTTTAGGGACCCAAAAGCCCCAGAAACCCTGAAATAAAAATGAAAAAGAAAATCTCACTCAACTGACAAATCACCCCCACCCCTCACACACTCAGAGACAGAGAGAGAGAGAAAATTCTCAAAAAAATCACATTCAAACCAAAATATCTGACTTTCTGTTGCTTTGAGCTAATAAGTGTAAATTAGAAAGTTGTCCGGCTCGATAAGAACAATATACATACCAAGTTTTGTGATTCTAGGTAAAACTAAGCCCCCATTTTTTGACTAAAGGTGGCGCTACTGAGCCCCTCACCACGCCCGTTTCTGAAACTTTGCCCATGTCTACTGGATAATAAGTGTGATGTGTCTGTCGAGTTTCATGCAATTTCAAGTATGTTAAGAGTCTCAAAAGCATCAAAAAAGAATATTAAAGTTTGATGCGTTGCCATGGCAACAGTATCTAAGATATCAATAATCCTTTCACAGGTCTACATCTGCCGTGTGTCTACATCATACACATAAAGTTTGAAGCAAATCAGGTAAAAATAAGAGAGTGATTTCAAAGCATTTTGAAAGTGACACACTTCCTGCTGCCAGTTGGTGGCGCTATAACTTTGACTCACAATAGTCACATCCTTGTGTTCGGCCTCTTACAACAGACACACTGCTGAAGTTTCATCAAGATCAGATAATGTATGCTGAAGTTATAACACACTTCCTGTGTCCCTTATTCGCCATAAATTCGTTTCCTTGCCACGGCCAAACCGTTCGAGATATCAAAAATCCGTCCGCAATTTAGCATCCTCAATGTCTTGACTTCATGCTGACCGAGTTTGGAGGCGATTGGATGAATTCTCTAGGAGGAGTACATTAAATTCCACAGCATGCGTTTCAAAACAACCCATAATAGCTGACTTCCTGTTGGGCTGGCGTAAAAAGTAAAAGTACGAAAGTTGTTCGGCCCGATGAGATCTATATGTGTACCGAGTTTCATATTATTACATGCAAGCGTGTCTGATTTATGGACCAAGTTTTCGGACCCCGTTCAAGGGGGCGCTGTCGAGCCCCCCTGCCACGCCCGGGTACCAGCTTCAGCCCGGCCCTGATGGCCGCGGGTTCTGACCCGTGTGCAAAGTTTCAAGAGTTTTCGAGCATGTTAAGGGTCTCAAAAGTGCCCGAAAGGTTGACAGAAAAATAATAATAATAATAATAAATATAGCTGCGAGCAGCGATTACGGGCCCAAGCCGGTGGCACCGCAACCCCGGTGCCTTTAGTTAACTAAAGGCACCAGGGTGGCGGTACCGCCGGCTTTGGCCCTTCATCGCTGCTCGCAGCTATATTTATATATATATTTACACATATATAAATATATAAAAGACAGAAAATATTACTTGACTTACCTTATTCTGATTTTATGATACATTCAAAATATTCCACAACAAATCTTTTAAATTTAATGTAAAAATAAAAATGAAAGTAAGCAGTGTTGGGCTCACGTATGCCTCTCATCAGAATCAAAATGTTTCAACATTTGCGATGTATTTGGATGCTAAACTATTCTTTATTATAGGCTTTGTTCTTCACTCGTGTTCCAATATCGACGGAAAAAATCATCCTCTTCACACGCGCAAAAATATGCTTGGAAACATCACAGTGGAGCGGTGCTTACTGTGAATGTACGAATTGTACTACTGACTATTTAGAGCAGTGTAATTTTTATATGTTAGGTTGACTATTTTATTATTATATTTTATTAAGGCTATAATGGACAGGCTTTGATGTCAAGATAGCAATGCTGGAGTGTGTGTGTGTGTGTGTGTGTGTGTGTGTGTGTGTGTGTGTGTGTGTGTGTGTGTGTGTGTGTGTGTGTGTGTGTGTGTATGTGTGTTTATGTTTTTCTATCCCGGTGGGGACTTTAGCCTGAATGCACACAGACTCATGGGGACTCGTGTCACGGTGGGGACCTAAATAGAGGTCCCCATGGGTAAACAAGATTATAAATCATACAGAATGAGTTTTTTTTTTAAATGTAAAAATGCAGAAAGTTTTCTGGGATACGTAGGTTTAGGGGTAGGGTTAGTGTGAGGAGATAGAATATACAGTTTGTACAGTATAAACACCATTAAGTCTATGGAGAGTCCCCAGATAGTAAACCGTGTGTGTGTGTGTGTGTGTGGCGTGGACACAATTGAACAGTGGACACAAAAAAACATACTCCGTCATTATACAGGACGACATTCAAACTGCAAAGTGTAAACTTATATTTGTGTACAGTCGCAATAAAACACAACATTGTGCTTTTGTAAAATAATTTCAAGCAATCCACCCCCCGAAAGGCACTAATTTTAAAATTAAACTAAAATGCTCATGGCTGCCACGGTCATTCATAACGGTGCACGTCCACGGCGAGGAACGAGCAGAACAGAGTGAATGTTTTTCAGTTAATTCCTACTTCCATAGGAATTCATTTGAAACGCTCGCTCAACCACTATCAATGTCAGTGCGGACGAACATATTTTACTTTCGTTTTTAAGTTTGCGATTCAAAAGCCCCCAGCGGTGTCACACGTCAATTAACCGGTGGTAAAATATTCTCACCGTCACATACCTACTATATTTTTATGTAGATACAATAGGCCTACCTGATTTTGAACACAAGAGGGCAGTATATAGCCCTATGTATGACTTGACTTTTATGGGACTAAATAGTACAATTACTATTTTTAAACTTATAATTATTAAATTGAAAAAAAAAAAACAGAATAAAATGGGTTTAGTTGTGATATTTGTATACTTTTATATAGAAATAAATGGTATATAATTACATTTTTAGAAAATTTGAGGCTTTTAGTTTTTCCTTTTTGGACATTACTTTAATCCCTCGCCATAGCAAAACCGTTTGAGATATTTATTGTCCGTTCTCAATTTAGCATATTTAATGTATTTTCATCATGTTGAAAAAGTTTGGTGGGAATAAAATAAATAGTTTAAGAGGAGTGGCTAAAAATTCAGAGGCTGATTTTGCAAAAAAAATCCACATTCAGACCAAAATATCTGACTTCCTTTTGCTCTGAGCTAATGAATGTAAATTAGAAAGTTGTCCGGCTTGATGAGAACAATATAAAAACTTTTTTTTTTTTACTGTATTTAAAACTAACCCCCCCACTTTTGTCAAAAGCATGTTGAAAGTGACACACTTCCTGCTGCCAGTTGGTGGCGCTATAACTTTGACTCACAATAGTTACATCCATCTGATCGGCCTCTTACCATGAACAAACTGCTGAAGTTTCATCAAGATCAGTTAATGTATGCAGAAGTTATTTCACTTCGTGTTTCTCTTTTCTCGCCATAAATTCGATTCCTCGCCACGGCCAAACCGTTCAAGATATCAAAAATCCGTCCGCAATTTAGCATCCTCAATGTCTTTACTTCATGCTGACTGAGTTTGGAGGTGATTGAATGAATTCTCTAGGAGGAGTACATCACATTCCACAGCAAGCGTTTTCCAAACAACCCATAATAGCCGACTTCCTGTTGGGCTGGCGTGAAACTTGACAGAGGGAAAGTTGTTCGGCCCCATGAAATCTATATGTGTACCGAGTTTCATATTAATTCATGCAAGCGTGTTTGATATATGGACCAAGTTTTCAGACCCTGTTCAAGAGGGCGCTGTTGAGCCCCCCCTTCCACGCCCGTTTCTGAAACTTTTCACATGTCTACTGGCTAATAAGTGTTATGTGTCTGTCGAGTTTCATCCAATTTCAAGCATGTTAAGAGTCTCAAACGCATCCAAAAAGAATATTAAAATTTGATGCGTTGCCACGGCAACAGTATCTAAGATATCAATAATCCTTTCACAGGTCTACATCTGCCGTGTGTTTACATTATACACATAAAGTTTGAAGCAAATCGGTAAAATTAAGAGGGTGACTTCAAAGCATTTTGAAAGTGACACACTTCCTGCTGCCAGTTGGTGGCGCTATAACTTTGACTCACAATAGTCACATCCTTGTGATCGGCCTCTTACAACAAACACACTGCGAAAGTTTCATCAAGATCAGTTAATGTATGCAGAAGTTATAACACACTTCCTGTGTCCCATTATTCGCCATAAATTTGTTTCCTCGCCACAGCCAAACCGTTCGAGATATCAAAAATCCGTCCGCAATTTAGCATCCTCAATGTCTTGACTTCATGCACACCGAGTTTGGTTGTGATTGGACGAATATTCTAGGAGGAGTATTTCAAATTCCAGAGGATGCGTTTTTCAAACAACCCATAATAGTTGACTTCCTGTTGGGCTGGTGTAAAACTTAGAGCACGAAAGTTGTTCGGCCCGATGAGATCTATATGTGTACTGAGTTTCATATTATTATATGCAAGCGTGTTTGATTTATAGACCAAGTTTTCGGACACCATTCCAGGGGGCGCTGTCGAGCCCCCGTGCCACGCCCGGGTACCAGCTTCAGTCCGGCCCTGATGGCCGCAGGTTCTGATGTGTGTGCAAAATTTCAAGAGTTTTTGAGCATGTTAAGGGCCCCAAAAGTGCCCAAAAGGTTGACAAAATAATAATAATAATAATAATTAAAGCTGCAAGCAGCGATGAAAGGGCCCTCGCACCCGTGCCATCAACACTCGGTGGCTTTAGGAAGACAGAGCATGGTTGGGAAATGTACATTTAAGGAGGTATATATAGTAAGAGTATGTCAAAGTCAGTTACAAAATGTTTTGTATAATGGTGATAATAGCATGCTTCATGACTCAGCTAAGTGTTGCTAGCATGTTTAGTGTGTTTCTAGCATGCTTAGTACACAATAATTATGTGGTTAGTACTGCATTACTGTGTTAACCATGTCAGTTTCTGTTGCCAGTAGGTGGCGTTATGACTATAACTGAATATGAGCTTGGATGTGTGTTCAGGACAGAACTCTTATCAAACGTGTGAAGTTTGGTGCAAATTGGACATTGCCTTCTTGAGTAACAACAAAGTCATGTTTCATTGAATTAGCATGCTTTAGCACTTAGCTAAGCATTGTTAGCATGTTTTAACATGTTTCTAGCATGTTTAGAACTCAATGGCATTTTTAACATGTTGCTAGAACGGCATCAACGTGTTAAACATGTCACTTCCTGTTGCCAGTTGGTGGCGCTATTACTATAACTGAACATTCTCATGTAGATGTGTTCAGGCCATGACTCTTATCAAAAGTGTGAAGTTTGGGGCAGATTGGACATTCCATGCCTGAGTTACAGCAAATTCCTATTTAATTGCAATAATAGCATGCGTTAGCACTTAGCTAAGAGTTTGCTAGCATGTTTTAGCATGTTTCTAGTATGTTGTTAGCATGTTTAACACTTGCTGGCACTTTTTTATATGTTATTAGGAGTCCATAACAGTGTTAAACATGTCACTTCCTGTTGCCAGCAGGTGGCGCTATGACTGTAACTGAATATAAGCATGGTCATGTGTTCAGGACAGAACGCTTATCAAAAGTGTGAAGTTTGGGGCAGATTGGACATTCCATGCCTGAGTTACAGCAAATTCATATTTAATTGCAGTAATATCATTCTTTAGCACTTAGCTAAGTGTTTGCTAGTATGTTTCAGCATGTCTCTAGTATGTTGGTAGGATGTTTAGCACCTACTGGCATTTTTTTATATGTTATTAGGAGTCAAGAACAGTGTTAAACGTCACTTCCTGTTGCCAGCAGGTGGCGCTATGACTATAACTAAATATGAGCATGGACATGTGTTCAAGAGATAACTCTTATCAAACGTGTGAAGTTTGGGGTAGATTGTACATTGCCTTCTTGAGTAACAACAAAGTCATGTTTCATTGAATTAGCATGCTTTAGCACTTAGCTAAGCATTGTTAGCATGTTTTAACATGTTTCTAGCATGTTTAGAACTCAATGGCATTTTTAACATGTTGCTAGAACGGCATCAACGTGTTAAACATGTCACTTCCTGTTGCCAGTTGGTGGCGCTATTACTATAATTGAACATTCTCATGTAGATGTGTTCAGGCCATGACTCTTATCAAAAGTGTGAAGTTTGGGGCAGATTGGACATTCCATGCCTGAGTTACAGCAAATTCCTATTTAATTGCAATAATAGCATGCTTTAGCACTTGGCTAAGAGTTTGCTAGCATGTTTTAGCATGTTTCTAGTATGTTGTTAGCATGTTTAACACTTGCTGGCACTTTTTTATATGTTATTAGGAGTGCATAACAGTGTTAAACATGTCACTTCCTGTTGCCAGCAGGTGGCGCTATGACTGTAACTGAATATAAGCATGGTCATGTGTTCAGGACAGAACGCTTATCAAAAGTGTGAAGTTTGGGGCAGATTGGACATTCCATGCCTGAGTTACAGCAAATTCATATTTAATTGCAGTAATATCATTCTTTAGCACTTAGCTAAGTGTTTGCTAGTATGTTTTAGCATGTCTATAGTATGTTGGTAGGATGTTTAGCACCTACTGGCATTTTTTTATATGTTATTAGGAGTCAAGAACAGTGTTAAACGTCACTTCCTGTTGCCAGCAGGTGGCGCTATGACTATAACTAAATATGAGCATGGACATGTGTTCAAGAGATAACTCTTATCAAACGTGTGACGTTTGGGGTAGATTGTACATTGCCTTCTTGAGTAACAACAAAGTCCTGTTTCATTGAATTAGCATGCTTTAGCACTTAGCTAAGTATTGCTAGTATGTTTTAACATGTTTCTAGCATGTTTAGAAGTCAATGGCATTTTTAACATGTTGCTAGAATGGCATCAACGTGTTAAACATGACACTTCCTGTTACCAGTAGGTGGCGCTATTACTATAACTGAATATTCTCATGTAGATACGTTCAGGACAGAACGCTTATCAAAAGTGTGAAGTTTGGGGCAGATTGGACATTCCATGCCTGAGTTACAGCAAATTCCTATTTAATTGCAATAATAGCATGCTTTAGCACTTAGCTAAGAGTTTGCTAGCATGTTTTAGCATGCTTCTAGTATGTTGTTAGCATGTTTAGCACTTGCTGGCACTTTTTTATATGTTATTAGGAGTCCATAACAGTGTTAAACATGTCACTTCCTGTTGCCAGCAGGTGGCGCTATGACTATAACTGAATATGAGCATGGTCATGTGTTCAGGACAGAACGTTTATTAAAAGTGTGAAGTTTGGCGCAGATTGGACATTGCCTTCTTGAGTAACAACAACATCCTGTTTCATTGAATTATGCTTTAGCACTTAGCTAAGTATTGCTAGCATGTTTTAATATGTTTCTAGCATGTTTAGAACTCAATGGCATTTTTAACATGTTGCTAGAACGGCATCAACGTGTTAAACATGTCACTTCCTGTTGCCAGTAGGTGGCGCTATTACTATAACTGAATTTGAGCATAGACGTGTTCAGGCCATGATTCTTATCAAACGTGTGAAGTTTGGGGCAGATTGGACATTCCATGCCTGAGTTACAGCAAATTCCTATTTAATTGCAGTAATAGCATGCTTTAGCACTTAGCTAAGTGTTTGCTAGCATGTTTCTAGTATGTTGCTAACCTGTTTAGCACTTGCTGGCTCTTTTTTATATGTTATTAGGAGACCACAACAGTGTTAAACATGTCACTTCCTGTTGACAGCAGGTGGCGCTATTACTATAACTGAATATTCTCATGTAGATGTGTTCAGGCCATGACTCTTATTAAACGTGTGAAGTTTGGGGCAGATTGGACATTCCATGCCTGTGTTACAGCAAATTCCTATTTAATTGCAGCAATAGCATGCTTTAGCACTTAGCTAAGTGTTTGCTAGCATGTTTTAGCATGTTTCTAGTATGTTGTTAGCATGTTTAGCACTTGCTGGCACTTTTTTATATGTTTTTATATGTCCACAACAGTGTTTAACATGTCACTTCCTGTTGCCAGCAGGTGGCACTATGACTGTAACTGAATATGAGCATGGTCATGTGTTCAGGACAGAACGTTTATTAAAAGTGTGAAGTTTGGCGCAGATTGGACATTGCCTTCTTGAGTAACAACAACATCCTGTTTCATTGAATTAGCATGCTTTAGCACTTAGCTAAGTATTGCTAGCATGTTTTAACATGTTTCTAGCATGTTTAGAAGTCAATGGCATTTTTAACATGTTGCTAGAATGGCATCAACGTGTTAAACATGACACTTCCTGTTATAAGTAGGTGGCGCTATTACTATAACTGAATATTCTCATGTAGATGTGTTCAGGACAGAACGCTTATCAAAAGTGTGAAGTTTGGGGCAGATTGGACATTCCATGCCTGAGTTACAGCAAATTCCTATTTAATTGCAATAATAGCATGCTTTAGCACTTAGCTAAGAGTTTGCTAGCATGTTTTAGCATGCTTCTAGTATGTTGTTAGCATGTTTAGCACTTGCTGGCACTTTTTTATATGTTATTAGGAGTCCATAACAGTGTTAACCCTCTGGGGTCTGGGCTGTTTTTGGGGCCCTTGAGATGTTCTGACATGCCCTGACATTTGTGCTTTTTTCAGTTGCTTATAAACATATTAATGGCAAAGGTGTAAATTCACTCTATAAAGCACAAACAGGGCTACCATAATATGTGAGCCATGTGTATGTACATGTTTTCATTTTTGAGAGAATAATGTTTATGCGTGGTTATTGAAAAAAATAAAAAATAAAAATTCTGAAATAAGGCCACAAAACACATAGTAAATATGTGTCAATAAGACTTTTGACAAATGGATGTCCTCGCCTAGTGTTTTTTCTTCAAAATTATGTGAAAATAGTCTTGCTTTATCGTTCACATAAAACCATACATTGATTTAAATTGATGTAAAACAGGTTTTGCTTGGAAAGCCAATATGCGAGGGGGAGGAGTAGTTTACACCTTAGATTACAGTGTCCCACCCACTTTGCATAATGATGAGCCATTCACTCAGGTGTGAAACTGACTGAGCCACAATACAAGAACAACAGATATATTTAGAAGACTTATATTGACCATTTAAGATTTTGCTTACATCTATCTTGTAAATATGTTTTGCTATTTTATTAAAAAGGTTACAATTACAACAATAATTACAATTTCAACAATATTTCAAGTGTACTCTTTCTTTGTAAAAAAAAAAAAAGATTATAGGCCTACATTTTATCTATGTATTCATATTTCAGTCGATTTTTACTCATCTCAGTAGCAATTCAGTTTGCTAAAACATCATCATTCATTCACACACGCGATTTAAATTTAACTTCTGGCAAAGATGAAGTTGACGATAGGCTATTGACTCGCGATCTTCGCAGTAGGCTAGTGTTTTGGATGGTTTGTTTAGAACCAGCTTTCTGTAAATATATTTCACATTTTTTAGACATGTGAGGCGAGTATAGGCTACGGTCTGGTTCATGATGATCTCCAGTTCAAGCACCTTATGTTGTGATTGCTAGCCTATATTTACTTTAAATCCAGGAAATTTGTTAATGAAAAAATTATTAAAATTAAGATACAATTGATACAAAACGAAATTCGTTTTAAAGAAAGGATTTGTACTTTCTGTTTTGAGGTCTCTGTGAAAGTTTGAAAGTCTTTTAGTGCTTTTTTTAGAGCGCTCGCGTCCATAATGGAGAACTGTCACGTAATATTGTTTTTTCCTCATAAATGCGAACACGAAAAATAAAAGACAAAAGACTTTTAAATAAAACTTACTCTGAAATTGTGTTCTCGGCGGAATTCGCTCTTCAAAATGCTGTCGTTCGTCCTCTGAGGAAAAGGTGCATTCTTCCTCGCTGTCCAGAATCATCTGAAGGGAGTCTTTATTACTGGAGAAGCCTGTCATACTCAAAACGCGATGAACTATCAGTCTGAAGTCTGATGAACAAACTGTGTTTTTATGGCATTGATCGGGGGGCGTATGCGATGCATACTAGATCAGGTAAACTATTTACATGTGAATCGCGCCGGGGGCGGGGCGGCTGCAGCTCATTTAGAGATAATGAAGGGAGAAGGAAAAACGGTACCTCTCCTTGCTTTCAAAGGGATTACATGAGTTAAAAACATTTGTTTTTTATATAAATTACTTCATTTAAAAGAGGAGATTTCAAGCTTCATAAAGACATATCTCACGTGCCTGTGTGAGAAGTATTCGCTGAGTTATGATTCATTTTCGGACGCGTTTCAGAATGGACTACACGGACAGAGAGAAGGCAGAACTCGCTTCGTGATTATTTTTCTTTATTTGGCAAAAAGCACAACATTTTGTTTTTATTGTGAGTATACACAAAAATAATACACATTTAACAGAATCGATTGATGTATGAAACTTGTTTTATAAAATCAAAGTCAAAAGAGTATTTGGGGTCTCAATTCAACTCATAAGGAAAAAAGCGAGCAGATCACGCCGGCGTGATCTCCGACCTCTGAGGGTTAAACATGTCGCTTCCTGTTGCCAGCAGGTGGCGCTATGACTATAACTGAATATGAGCATGGTCATGTGTTCAGGACAGAACTCTTATCAAACGTGTGAAGTTTGGGGCAGATTGGACATTCCATGCCTGAGTTACAGCAACTTCCTGTTTCATGGCGAAACATCGAAATTTGTCAGGCCGCCGAGGACCCGCCCTTCGACGAAAACTCAAGATCTTCGCAATTTAACGTCGCAAAGGCCTTAAGATTACACTCACCAAATTTGAAGATGATCAGATTAAAACTGTAGGAGGAGTTCGTTAAAGTACGAGGCCTGAAAATGGCAAAAACTGCACAAAAATCTGAGAGGAAGTTGAAAATGGCTGACTTCCTGTTGTGTTTAGGGCTATGCTCCAAGAGACTTTTTTGTAGGTATTAGGTCATTACATGTATGTACCGAATTTCGTGCACGTACGTGGAACGTTGCGGGAGGCGCACTCCGTTGAACTTTTATAGGTGGCGCTATCGAGCCGTTTTGCCCCGTCCAATTCTGAAACCTATATCAGATGTAAATTTTCGCCAGTTCTGACGCGTGTGCAAAGTTTCGTGAGTTTTCGCGCATGTTTAGGCCCTCAAAAATGCAATTCAATGCGGAGAAGAATAATAATAATAATAATAATAATAATAATAATAAACAGAGCAATTCCAAGAGGGTCCTCACACCATCGGTGCTCGGGCCCTAATAATAAATAATCCTACCGGAAACAATAGGGCTCTTCGCCCTTTCAGGGCTTGGGCCCTAATAATAATTAAAGCTGCAAGCAGCGATGAAAGGGCCCTCGCACCCGTGCCATCAACACTCGGTGGCTTTAGGAAGACAGAGCATGGTTGGGAAATGTACATTTAAGGAGGTATATATAGTAAGAGTATGTCAAAGTTAGTAACAAAATGTTTTGTATAATGGTGATAATAGCATGCTTCATGACTCAGCTAAGTGTTGCTAGCATGTTTAGTCTGTTTCTAGCATGCTTAGTACACAATAATTATGTGGTTAGTACTGTATTACTGTGTTAACCATGTCAGTTTCTGTTGCCAGTAGGTGGCGTTATGACTATTGCTGAATATGAGCATGGATGTGTGTTCAGGACAGAACTCTTATCAAACGTGTGAAGTTTGGTGCAAATTGGAAATTGCCTTCTTGAGTAACAAAAAAGTCATGTTTCATTGAATTAGCATTCTTTAGCACTTAGCTAAGCATTGTTAGCATGTTTTAACATGTTTCTAGCATGTTTAGAACTCAATGGCATTTTTAACATGTTGCTAGAACGGCATCAACGTGTTAAACATGTCACTTCCTGTTGCCAGTAGGTGGCGCTATTACTATAAATGAACATTCTCATGTAGATGTATTCAGGCCATGACTCTTATCAAAAGTGTGAAGTTTGGGGCAGATTGGACATTCCATGCCAGAGTTACAGCAAATTCCTATTTAATTGCAATAATAGCATGCTTTAGCACTTAGCTAAGAGTTTGCTAGCATGTTTTAGCATGTTTATAATATGTTGTTAGCATGTTTAACACTTGCTGGCACTTTTTTATATGTTATTAGGAGTCCATAACAGTGTTAAACATGTCAGTTCCTGTTGCCAGCAGGTGGCGCTATGTCTGTAACTGAATATAAGCATGGTCATGTGTTCAGGACAGAACGCTTATCAAAAGTGTGAAGTTTGGGGCAGATTGGACATTCCATGCCTGAGTTACAGCAAATTCATATTTAATTGCAGTAATATCATTCTTTAGCACTTAGCTAAGTGTTTGCTAGTATGTTTTAGCATGTCTCTAGTATGTTGGTAGGATGTTTAGCACCTACTGGCATTTTTTTTATATGTTATTAGGAGTCAAGAACAGTGTTAAACATCACTTCCTGTTGCCAGCAGGTGGCGCTATGACTATAACTAAATATGAGCATGGACATGTGTTCAAGAGATAACTCTTATCAAATGTGTGAAGTTTGGCGCAGATTGGACATTGCCTTCTTGAGTAACAACAACATCCTGTTTCATTGAATTAGCATGCTTTAGCACTTAGCTAAGTATTGCTAGCATGTTTTAACATGTTTCTAGCATGTTTAGAAGTCAATGGCATTTTTAACATGTTGCTAGAATGGCATCAACGTGTTAAACATAACACTTCCTGTTACCAGTAGGTGGCGCTATTACTATACCTGAATTTTCTCATGTAGATGTGTTCAGGACAGAACGCTTATCAAAAGTGTGAAGTTTGGGGCAGATTGGACATTCCATGCCTGAGTTACAGCAAATTCCTATTTAATTGCAATAATAGCATGCTTTAGCACTTAGCTAAGAGTTTGCTAGCATGTTTTAGCATGCTTCTATTATGTTGTTAGCATGTTTAGCACTTGCTGGCACTTTTTTATATGTTATTAGGAGTCCATAACAGTGTTAAACATGTCACTTCCTGTTGCCAGCAGGTGGCGCTATGACTGTAACTGAATATGAGCATGGTCATGTGTTCAGGACAGAACGCTTATCAAAAGTGTGAAGTTTGGGGCAGATTGGACATTCCATGCCTGAGTTACAGCAACTTCCTGTTTCATGGCGAAACATCGAAATTTGTCAGGCCGCCGAGGACCCGCCCTTTGACGAAAACTCAAGATCTTCGCAATTTAACGTCGCAAAGGCCTTAAGATTACACTCACCAAATTTGAAGATGATCAGATTAAAACTGTAGGAGGAGTTCGTTAAAGTACGAGGCCTGAAAATGGCAAAAACTGCACAAAAATCTGAGAGGAAGTTCAAAATGGCTGACTTCCTGTTGTGTTTAGGGCTATGCTCCAAGAGACTTTTTTGTAGGTATTAGGTCATTACATGTATGTACCGAATTTCGTGCACGTACGTGGAACGTTGCGGGAGGCGCACTCCGTTGAACTTTTATAGGTGGCGCTATCGAGCCATTTTGCCCCGTCCAATTCTGAAACCTATATCAGATGTAAATTTTCGCCAGTTCTGACGCGTGTGCAAAGTTTCGTGAGTTTTCGAGCATGTTTAGGCCCTCAAAAATGCAATTCAATGCGGAGAAGAAGAAGAAGAATAATAATAATAATAATAAACAGAGCAATTCCAAGAGGGTCCTCACACCATCGGTGCTCGGGCCCTAATTAAAGCTGCAAGCAGCGATGAAAGGGCCCTCGCACCCGTGCCATCAACACTCGGTGGCTTTAGGAAGACAGAGCATGGTTGGGAAATGTACATTTAAGGAGGTATATATAGTAAGAGTATGTCAAAGTCAGTTACAAAATGTTTTGTATAATGGTGATAATAGCATGCTTCATGACTCAGCTAAGTGTTGCTAGCATGTTTAGTCTGTTTCTAACATGCTTAGTACACAATAATTATGTGGTTAGTACTGCATTACGGTGTTAACCATGTCAGTTTCTGTTGCCAGTAGGTGGCGTTATGGCTATAACTGAATATGAGCATGGATGTGTGTTCAGGACAGAACTCTTATCAAACGTGTGAAGTTTGGTGCAAATTGGACATTGCCTTCTTGAGTAACAACAAAGTCATGTTTCATTGAATTAACATTATTTAGCACTTAGCTAAGCATTGTTAGCATGTCTTAACATGTTTCTAGCATGTTTAGAACTCAATGGCATTTTTAACATGTTGCTAGAACGGCATCAAAGTGTTAAACATGTCACTTCCTGTTGCCAGTAGGTGGCGCTATTACTATAACTGAATTTGAGCATAGACATGTGTTCAGGCCATGATTCTTATCAAATGTGTGAAGTTTGGGGCAGATTGGACATTCCATGCCTGAATTACAGCAAATTCCTATTTAATTGCAATAATAGCATGCTTTAGCACTTAGCTAAGAGTTTGCTAGCATGTTTTAGCATGTTTCTAGTATGTTGTTAGCATGTTTAGCACTTGCTGGCACTTTTTTATATGTTATTAGGAGTCCATAACAGTGTTAAACATGTCACTTCCTGCTGCCAGCAGGTGGCGCTATGACTGTAAGCATGATCATGTGTTCAGGACAGAACGCTTAACAAAAGTGTGAAGTTTGGGGCAGATTGGACATTCCTTGCCTGATTTACAGCAAATTCATATTTAATTGCAGTAATATCATTCTTTAGCACTTAGCTAAGTGTTTGCTAGTATGTTTTAGCAAGTCTCTAGTATGTTGGTAGGATGTTTAGCACCTACTGGCATTTTTTTATAAGTTATTAGGAGTCAAGAACAGTGTTAAACGTCACTTCCTGTTGCCAGCAGGTGGCGCTATGACTATAACTAAATATGAGCATGGATATGTGTTCAAGAGATAACTCTTATCAAACGTGTGAAGTTTGGGGTAGATTGTACATTGCCTTCTTGAGTAACAACAAAGTCCTGTTTCATTGAATTAGCATGGTTTAGCACTTAGCTACGTACTGCTAGCATGTTTTAACATGTTTCTAGCATGTATAGAACTCAATGGCATTTTTAACATGTTGCTAGAACGGCATCAAAGTGTTAAACATGTCACTTCCTGTTGCCAGTAGGTGGCGCTATTACTATAACTGAATTTGAGCATAGACATGTGTTCAGGCCATGATTCTTATCAAATGTGTGAAGTTTGGGGCAGATTGGACATTACATGCCTGAGTTACAGCAAATTCCTATTTAATTGCAGTAATAGCATGCTTTAGCACTTAGCTAAGTGTTTGCTAGCATGTTTCTAGTATGTTGCTAACCTGTTTAGCACTTGCTGGCTCTTTTTTATATGTTATTAGGAGACCACAAGAGTGTTAAACATGTCACTTCCTGTTACCAGTAGGTGGCGCTATTACTATAACTGAATGTTCTCATGTAGATGTGTTCAGGACAGAACGCTTATCAAAAGTGTGAAGTTTGGGGCAGATTGGACATTCCATGCCTGAGTTACAGCAAATTCCTATTTAATTGCAATAATAGCATGCTTTAGCACTTAGCTAAGAGTTTGCTAGCATGTTTTAGCATGCTTCTAGTATGTTGTTGGCATGTTTAGCACTTGCTGGCACTTTTTTATATGTTATTAGGAGTCCATAACAGTGTTAAACATGTCACTTCCTGTTGCCAGCAGGTGGCGCTATGACTGTAACTGAATATGAGCATGGTCATGTGTTCAGGACAGAACGCTTATCAAAAGTGTGAAGTTTGGGGCAGATTGGACATTCCATGCCTGAGTTACAGCAACTTCCTGTTTCATGGCGAAACATCGAAATTTGTCAGGCCGCCGAGGACCCGCCCTTTGACGAAAACTCAAGATCTTCGCAATTTAACGTCGCAAAGGCCTTAAGATTACACTCACCAAATTTGAAGATGATCAGATTAAAACTGTAGGAGGAGTTCGTTAAAGTACGAGGCCTGAAAATGGCAAAAACTGCACAAAAATCTGAGAGGAAGTTGAAAATGGCTGACTTCCTGTTGTGTTTAGGGCTATGCTCCAAGAGACTTTTTTGTAGGTATTAGGTCATTACATGTATGTACCGAATTTCGTGCACGTACGTGGAACGTTGCGGGAGGCGCACTCCGTTGAACTTTTATAGGTGGCGCTATCGAGCCGTTTTGCCCCGTCCAATTCTGAAACCTATATCAGATGTAAATTTTCGCCAGTTCTGACGCGTGTGCAAAGTTTCGTGACTTTTCGAGCATGTTTAGGCCCTCAAAAATGCAATTAAATGCGGAGAAGAATAATAATAATAATAATAATAATAATAATTAAAGCTGCAAGCAGCGATGAAAGGGCCCTCGCACCCGTGCCATCAACACTCGGTGGCTTTAGGAAGACAGAGCATGGTTGGGAAATGTACATTTAAGGAGGTATATATAGTAAGAGTATGTCAAAGTCAGTTACAAAATGTTTTGTATAATGGTGATAATAGCATGCTTCATGACTCAGCTAAGTGTTGCTAGCATGTTTAGTGTGTTTCTAGCATGCTTAGTACACAATAATTATGTGGTTAGTACTGCATTACTGTGTTAACCATGTCAGTTTCTGTTGCCAGTAGGTGGCGTTATGACTATAACTGAATATGAGCTTGGATGTGTGTTTAGGACAGAACTCTTATCAAACGTGTGAAGTTTGGTGCAAATTGGACATTGCCTTCTTGAGTAACAACAAAGTCATGTTTCATTGAATTAGCATGCTTTAGCACTTAGCTAAGCATTGTTAGCATGTTTTAACATGTTTCTAGCATGTTTAGAACTCAATGGCATTTTTAACATGTTGCTAGAACGGCATCAACGTGTTAAACATGTCACTTCCTGTTGCCAGTTGGTGGCGCTATTACTATAATTGAACATTCTCATGTAGATGTGTTCAGGCCATGACTCTTATCAAAAGTGTGAAGTTTGGGGCAGATTGGACATTCCATGCCTGAGTTACAGCAAATTCCTATTTAATTGCAATAATAGCATGCTTTAGCACTTGGCTAAGAGTTTGCTAGCATGTTTTAGCATGTTTCTAGTATGTTGTTAGCATGTTTAACACTTGCTGGCACTTTTTTATATGTTATTAGGAGTCCATAACAGTGTTAAACATGTCACTTCCTGTTGCCAGCAGGTGGCGCTATGACTGTAACTGAATATAAGCATGGTCATGTGTTCAGGACAGAACACTTATCAAAAGTGTGAAGTTTGGGGCAGATTGGACATTCCATGCCTGAGTTACAGCAAATTCATATTTAATTGCAGTAATATCATTGTTTAGCACTTAGCTAAGTGTTTGCTAGTATGTTTTAGCATGTCTATAGTATGTTGGTAGGATGTTTAGCACCTACTGGCATTTTTTTATATGTTATTAGGAGTCAAGAACAGTGTTAAACGTCACTTCCTGTTGCCAGCAGGTGGCGCTATGACTATAACTAAATATGAGCATGGACATGTGTTCAAGAGATAACTCTTATCAAACGTGTGACGTTTGGGGTAGATTGTACATTGCCTTCTTGAGTAACAACAAAGTCCTGTTTCATTGAATTAGCATGCTTTAGCACTTAGCTAAGTATTGCTAGTATGTTTTAACATGTTTCTAGCATGTTTAGAAGTCAATGGCATTTTTAACATGTTGCTAGAATGGCATCAACGTGTTAAACATGACACTTCCTGTTACCAGTAGGTGGCGCTATTACTATAACTGAATATTCTCATGTAGATATGTTCAGGACAGAACGCTTATCAAAAGTGTGAAGTTTGGGGCAGATTGGACATTCCATGCCTGAGTTACAGCAAATTCCTATTTAATTGCAATAATAGCATGCTTTAGCACGCTTCTAGTATGTTGTTAGCATGTTTAGCACTTGCTGGCACTTTTTTATATGTTATTAGGAGTCCATAACAGTGTTAAACATGTCACTTCCTGTTGCCAGCAGGTGGCGCTATGACTATAACTGAATATGAGCATGGTCATGTGTTCAGGACAGAACGTTTATTAAAAGTGTGAAGTTTGGCGCAGATTGGACATTGCCTTCTTGAGTAACAACAACATCCTGTTTCATTGAATTAGCATGCTTTAGCACTTAGCTAAGTATTGCTAGCATGTTTTAATATGTTTCTAGCATGTTTAGAACTCAATGGCATTTTTAACATGTTGCTAGAACGGCATCAACGTGTTAAACATGTCACTTCCTGTTGCCAGTAGGTGGCGCTATTACTATAACTGAATTTGAGCATAGACGTGTTCAGGCCATGATTCTTATCAAACGTGTGAAGTTTGGGGCAGATTGGACATTCCATGCCTGAGTTACAGCAAATTCCTATTTAATTGCAGTAATAGCATGCTTTAGCACTTAGCTAAGTGTTTGCTAGCATGTTTTAGCATGTTTCTAGTATGTTGTTAGCATGTTTAGCACTTGCTGGTACTTTTTTATATGTTTTTATATGTCCACAACAGTGTTTAACATGTCACTTCCTGTTGCCAGCAGGTGGCACTATGACTGTAACTGAATATGAGCATGGTCATGTGTTCAGGACAGAACGTTTATTAAAAGTGTGAAGTTTGGCGCAGATTGGACATTGCCTTCTTGAGTAACAACAACATCCTGTTTCATTGAATTAGCATGCTTTAGCACTTAGCTAAGTATTGCTAGCATGTTTTAACATGTTTCTAGCATGTTTAGAAGTCAATGGCATTTTTAACATGTTGCTAGAATGGCATCAACGTGTTAAACATGACACTTCCTGTTATAAGTAGGTGGCGCTATTACTATAACTGAATATTCTCATGTAGATGTGTTCAGGACAGAACGCTTATCAAAAGTGTGAAGTTTGGGGCAGATTGGACATTCCATGCCTGAGTTACAGCAAATTCCTATTTAATTGCAATAATAGCATGCTTTAGCACTTAGCTAAGAGTTTGCTAGCATGTTTTAGCATGCTTCTAGTATGTTGTTAGCATGTTTAGCACTTGCTGGCACTTTTTTATATGTTATTAGGAGTCCATAACAGTGTTAAACATGTCGCTTCCTGTTGCCAGCAGGTGGCGCTATGACTATAACTGAATATGAGCATGGTCATGTGTTCAGGACAGAACTCTTATCAAACGTGTGAAGTTTGGGGCAGATTGGACATTCCATGCCTGAGTTACAGCAACTTCCTGTTTCATGGCGAAACATCGAAATTTGTCAGGCCGCCGAGGACCCGCCCTTCGACGAAAACTCAAGATCTTCGCAATTTAACATCGCAAAGGCCTTAAGATTACACTCACCAAATTTGAAGATGATCAGATTAAAACTGTAGGAGGAGTTCGTTAAAGTACGAGGCCTGAAAATGGCAAAAACTGCACAAAAATCTGAGAGGAAGTTGAAAATGGCTGACTTCCTGTTGTGTTTAGGGCTATGCTCCAAGAGACTTTTTTGTAGGTATTAGGTCATTACATGTATGTACCGAATTTCGTGCACGTACGTGGAACGTTGCGGGAGGCGCACTCCGTTGAACTTTTATAGGTGGCGCTATCGAGCCGTTTTGCCCCGTCCAATTCTGAAACCTATATCAGATGTAAATTTTCGCCAGTTCTGACGCGTGTGCAAAGTTTCGTGAGTTTTCGCGCATGTTTAGGCCCTCAAAAATGCAATTCAATGCGGAGAAGAATAATAATAATAATAATAATAATTAAAGCTGCAAGCAGCGATGAAAGGGCCCTCGCACCCGTGCCATCAACACTCGGTGGCTTTAGGAAGACAGAGCATGGTTGGGAAATGTACATTTAAGGAGGTATATATAGTAAGAGTATGTCAAAGTTAGTAACAAAATGTTTTGTATAATGGTGATAATAGCATGCTTCATGACTCAGCTAAGTGTTGCTAGCATGTTTAGTCTGTTTCTAGCATGCTTAGTACACAATAATTATGTGGTTAGTACTGCATTACTGTGTTAACCATGTCAGTTTCTGTTGCCAGTAGGTGGCGTTATGACTATAGCTGAATATGAGCATGGATGTGTGTTCAGGACAGAACTCTTATTAAACGTGTGAAGTTTGGTGCAAATTGGAAATTGCCTTCTTGAGTAACAAAAAAGTCATGTTTCATTGAATTAGCATTCTTTAGCACTTAGCTAAGCATTGTTAGCATGTTTTAGCATGTTTCTAGCATGTTTAGAAGTCAATGGCATTTTTAACATGTTGCTAGAACGGCATCAACGTGTTAAACATGTCACTTCCTGTTGCCAGTAGGTGGCGCTATTACTATAAATGAACATTCTCATGTAGATGTATTCAGGCCATGACTCTTATCAAAAGTGTGAAGTTTGGGGCAGATTGGACATTCCATGCCTGAGTTACAGCACATTCCTATTTAATTGCAATAATAGCATGCTTTAGCACTTAGCTAAGAGTTTGCTAGCATGTTTTAGCATGTTTCTAGTATGTTGTTAGCATGTTTAACACTTGCTGGCACTTTTTTATATTTTATTAGGAGTCCATAACAGTGTTAAACATGTCACTTCCTGTTGCCAGCAGGTGGCGCTATGACTGTAACTGAATATAAGCATGGTCATGTGTTCAGGACAGAACGCTTATCAAAAGTGTGAAGTTTGGGGCAGATTGGACATTCCATGCCTGAGTTACAGCAACTTCATATTTAATTGCAGTAATATCATTCTTTAGCACTTAGCTAAGTGTTTGCTAGTATGTTTTAGCATGTCTCTAGTATGTTGGAAGGATGTTTAGCACCTACTGGCATTTTTTTTTATATGTTATTAGGAGTCAAGAACAGTGTTAAACGTCACTTCCTGTTGCCAGCAGGTGGCGCTATGACTATAACTAAATATGAGCATGGACATGTGTTCAAGAGATAACTCTTATCAAACGTGTGAAGTTTGGGGTAGATTGTACATTGCCTTCTTGAGTAACAACAAAGTCCTGTTTCATTGAATTAGCATGCTTTAGCACTTAGCTAAGTATTGCTAGCATGTTTTAACATGTTTCTAGCATGTTTAGAAGTCAATGGCATTTTTAACATGTTGCTAGAACGGCATCAACGTGTTAAACATGTCACTTCCTGTTGCCAGTAGGTGGTGCTATTACTATAACTGAATTTGAGCATAGACATGTGTTCAGGCCATGATTCTTATCAAACGTGTGAAGTTTGGGGCAGATTGGACATTCCATGCCTGGGTTACAGCAAATTCCTATTTAATTGCAGTGATAGCATGCTTTAGCACTTAGCTAAGTGTTTGCTAGCATGTTTCTAGTATGTTGCTAACCTGTTTAGCACTTGCTGGCTCTTTTTTATATGTTATTAGGAGACCACAACAGTGTTAAACATGTCACTTCCTGTTGACAGCAGGTGGCGCTATTACTATAACTGAATATTCTCATGTAGATGTGTTCAGGCCATGACTCTTATCAAACGTGTGAAGTTTGAGGCAGATTGGACATTCCATGCCTGTGTTACAGCAAATTCCTATTTAATTGCAGCAATAGCATGCTTTAGCACTTAGCTAAGTGTTTGCTAGCATGTTTTAGCATGTTTCTAGTATGTTGTTAGCATGTTTAACACTTGCTGGCACTTTTTTATATGTTATTAGGAGTCCATAACAGTGTTAAACGTCACTTCCTGTTGCCAGCAGGTGGCGCTATGACTATAACTAAATATGAGCATGGACATGTGTTCAAGAGATAACTCTTATCAAACGTGTGAAGTTTGGCGCAGATTGGACATTGCCTTCTTGAGTAACAACAACATCCTGTTTCATTGAATTAGCATGCTTTAGCACTTAGCTAAGTATTGCTAGCATGTTTTAACATGTTTCTAGCATGTTTAGAAGTCAATGGCATTTTTAACATGTTGCTAGAATGGCATCAACGTGTTAAACATGACACTTCCTGTTGCCAGTAGGTGGCGCTATTACTATAACTGAATTTTCTCATGTAGATGTGTTCAGGACAGAACGCTTATCAAAAGTGTGAAGTTTGGGGCAGATTGGACATTCCATGCCTGAGTTACAGCAAATTCCTATTTAATTGCAATCATAGCATGCTTTAGCACTTAGCTAAGAGTTTGCTAGCATGTTTTAGCATGCTTCTATTATGTTGTTAGCATGTTTAGCACTTGCTGGCACTTTTTTATATGTTATTAGGAGTCCATAACAGTGTTAAACATGTCACTTCCTGTTGCCAGCAGGTGGCGCTATGACTGTAACTGAATATGAGCATGGTCATGTGTTCAGGACAGAACGCTTATCAAAAGTGTGAAGTTTGGGGCAGATTGGACATTCCATGCCTGAGTTACAGCAACTTCCTGTTTCATGGCGAAACATCGAAATTTGTCAGGCCGCCGAGGACCCGCCCTTTGACGAAAACTCAAGATCTTCGCAATTTAACGTCGCAAAGGCCTTAAGATTACACTCACCAAATTTGAAGATGATCAGATTAAAACTGTAGGAGGAGTTCGTTAAAGTACGAGGCCTGAAAATGGCAAAAACTGCACAAAAATCTGAGAGGAAGTTCAAAATGGCTGACTTCCTGTTGTGTTTAGGGCTATGCTCCAAGAGACTTTTTTGTGGGTATTAGGTCATTACATGTATGTACCGAATTTCGTGCACGTACGTGGAACGTTGCGGGAGGCGCACTCCGTTGAACTTTTATAGGTGGCGCTATCGAGCCATTTTGCCCCGTCCAATTCTGAAACCTATATCAGATGTAAATTTTCGCCAGTTCTGACGCGTGTGCAAAGTTTCGTGAGTTTTCGAGCATGTTTAGGCCCTCAAAAATGCAATTAAATGCGGAGAAGAAGAAGAAGAAGAATAATAATAATAATAATAATTAAAGCTGCAAGCAGCGATGAAAGGGCCCTCGCACCCGTGCCATCAACACTCGGTGGCTTTAGGAAGACAGAGCATGGTTGGGAAATGTACATTTAAGGAGGTATATATAGTAAGAGTATGTCAAAGTTAGTAACAAAATGTTTTGTATAATGGTGATAATAGCATGCTTCATGACTCAGCTAAGTGTTGCTAGCATGTTTAGTCTGTTTCTAGCATGCTTAGTACACAATAATTATGTGGTTAGTACTGCATTACTGTGTTAACCATGTCAGTTTCTGTTGCCAGTAGGTGGCGTTATGACTATAGCTGAATATGAGCATGGATGTGTGTTCAGGACAGAACTCTTATCAAACATGTGAAGTTTGGTGCAAATTGGAAATTGCCTTCTTGAGTAACAAAAAAGTCATGTTTCATTGAATTAGCATTCTTTAGCACTTAGCTAAGCATTGTTAGCATGTTTTAACATGTTTCTAGCATGTTTAGAACTCAATGGCATTTTTAACATGTTGCTAGAACGGCATCAACGTGTTAAACATGTCACTTCCTGTTGCCAGTAGGTGGCGCTATTACTAAAAATGAACATTCTCATGTAGATGTATTCAGGCCATGACTCTTATCAAAAGTGTGAAGTTTGGGGCAGATTGGACATTCCATGCCTGAGTTACAGCAAATTCCTATTTAATTGCAATAATAGCATGCTTTAGCACTTAGCTAAGAGTTTGCTAGCATGTTTTAGCATGTTTCTAGTATGTTGTTAGCATGTTTAACACTTGCTGGCACTTTTTTATATGTTATTAGGAGTCCATAACAGTGTTAAACATGTCACTTCCTGTTGCCAGCAGGTGGCGCTATGACTGTAACTGAATATAAGCATGGTCATGTGTTCAAGACAGAACGCTTATCAAAAGTGTGAAGTTTGGGGCAGATTGGACATTCCATGCCTGAGTTACAGCAAATTCATATTTAATTGCAGTAATATCATTCTTTAGCACTTAGCTAAGTCTTTGCTAGTATGTTTTAGCATGTCTCTAGTATGTTGGTAGGATGTTTAGCACCTACTGGCATTTTTTTTATATGTTATTAGGAGTCAAGAACAGTGTTAAACGTCACTTCCTGTTGCCAGCAGGTGGCGCTATGACTATAACTAAATATGAGCATGGACATGTGTTCAAGAGATAACTCTTATCAAACGTGTGAAGTTTGGGGTAGATTGTACATTGCCTTCTTGAGTAACAACAAAGTCCTGTTTCATTGAATTATCATGCTTTAGCACTTAGCTAAGTATTGCTAGCATGTTTTAATATGTTTCTAGCATGTTTAGAACTCAATGGCATTTTTAACATGTTGCTAGAACGGCATCAACGTGTTAAACATGTCACTTCCTGTTGCCAGTAGGTGGCGCTATTACTATAACTGAATTTGAGCATAGACATGTGTTCAGGCCATGATTCTTATCAAACGTGTGATGTTTGGGGCAGATTGGACATTCCATGCCTGGGTTACAGCAAATTCCTATTTAATTGCAGTGATAGCATGCTTTAGCACTTAGCTAAGTGTTTGCTAGCATGTTTCTAGTATGTTACTAACCTGTTTAGCACTTGCTGGCTCTTTTTTATATGTTATTAGGAGACCACAACAGTGTTAAACATGTCACTTCCTGTTGACAGCAGGTGGCGCTATTACTATAACTGAATATTTTCATGTAGATGTGTTCAGGCCATGACTCTTATCAAACGTGTGAAGTTTGAGGCAGATTGGACATTCCTTGCCTGTGTTACAGCAAATTCCTATTTAATTGCAGCAATAGCATGCTTTAGCACTTAGCTAAGTGTTTGCTAGCATGTTTTAGCATTTTTCTAGTATGTTGTTAGCATGTTTAGCACTTGCTGGCACTTTTTTTATGTTTTTATGTCCACAACAGTGTTTAACATGTCACTTCCTGTTGCCAGCAGGTGGCACTATGACTGTAACTGAATATGAGCATGGTCATGTGTTCAGGACAGAACGTTTATTAAAAGTGTGAAGTTTGGCGCAGATTGGACATTGCCTTCTTGAGTAACAACAACATCCTGTTTCATTGAATTAGCATGCTTTAGCACTTAGCTAAGTATTGCTAGCATGTTTTAAAATGTTTCTAGCATGTTTAGAAGTCAATGGCATTTTTAACATGTTGCTAGAATGGCATCAACGTGTTAAACATGACACTTCCTGTTACCAGTAGGTGGCGCTATTACTATAACTGAATGTTCTCATGTAGATGTGTTCAGGACAGAACGCTTATCAAAAGTGTGAAGTTTGGGGCAGATTGGACATTCCATGCCTGAGTTACAGCAAATTCCTATTTAATTGCAATAATAGCATGCTTTAGCACTTAGCTAAGAGTTTGCTAGCATGTTTTAGCATGCTTCTAGTATGTTGTTAGCATGTTTAGCACTTGCTGGCACTTTTTTATATGTTATTAGGAGTCCATAACAGTGTTAAACATGTCACTTCCTGTTGCCAGCAGGTGGCGCTATGACTGTAACTGAATATGAGCATGGTCATGTGTTCAGGACAGAACGCTTATCAAAAGTGTGAAGTTTGGGGCAGATTGGACATTCCATGCCTGAGTTACAGCAACTTCCTGTTTCATGGCGAAACATCGAAATTTGTCAGGCCGCCGAGGACCCGCCCTTCGACGAAAACTCAAGATCTTCGCAATTTAACGTCGCAAAGGCCTTAAGATTACACTCACCAAATTTGAAGATGATCAGATTAAAACTGTAGGAGGAGTTCGTTAAAGTACGAGGCCTGAAAATGGCAAAAACTGCACAAAAATCTGAGAGGAAGTTGAAAATGGCTGACTTCCTGTTGTGTTTAGGGCTATGCTCCAAGAGACTTTTTTGTAGGTATTAGGTCATTACATGTATGTACCGAATTTCGTGCACGTACGTGGAACGTTGTGGGAGGCGCACTCCGTTGAACTTTTATAGGTGGCGCTATCGAGCCGTTTTGCCCCGTCCAATTCTGAAACCTATATCAGATGTAAATTTTCGCCAGTTCTGACGCGTGTGCAAAGTTTCGTGAGTTTTCGCGCATGTTTAGGCCCTCAAAAATGCAATTCAATGCGGAGAAGAAGAATAATAATAATAATAATAATAATAATAAACAGAGCAATTCCAAGAGGGTCCTCACACCATCGGTGCTCGGGCCCTAATAAACAGAGCAATTCCAAGAGGGTCCTCACACCATCGGTGCTCGGGCCCTAATAATAATAATAATAAACAGAGCAATTCCAAGAGGGTCCTCACACCATCGGTGCTCGGGCCCTAATAAATAATCCTTCGCCCTTTCAGGGCTTGGGCCCTAAATATAGCTGCGAGCAGCGATTACGGGCCCAAGCCGGTGGCACCGCAACCCTGGTGCCTTTAGTTACCTAAAGGCACCGGGGTGGCGGTGCCACCTGCTTTGGCCCTTCATCGCTGCTCGCAGCTATATTTATATATATATATATATATATTATTCTGATTTTATGATACACTCAAAATATTCCACAACAAATCTTTTAAATTTAATGTAAAAATAAAAACGAAAGTAAGCACTGTTGGGCTCACGTAACCCTCTCATTAGAATCAAAATGTTTCAGCATTTGCGATGTATTTGGATGCTAAACTATTCTTTATTATAGGCTTTGTTCTTCACTCGTGTTCCAATATCGATGGAAAAAATCATCCTCTTCACATGCGCAAAAATGTGCTTGAAACATCACAGTGGAGCGGTGCTTACTGTGAATGTACGAATTGTACTACTGACTATTTAGAGCAGTGTAATTTTTATATGTTAGGTTAACTATTTTATTATTATATTTTATTAAGGCTATAATGAACAGGCTGCGATGTCAAGATTGCAATGCTGGAATGTGTGTGTGTGTGTGTGTGTGTGTGTGTGTGTGTGTGTGTGTGTGTGTGTGTGTGTGTGTGTGTGTGTGTGTGTGTGTGTGTGTGTGTGTTCATGTTTTTCTATCCCGGTGGGGACTTCAACCTGAATGCACACAGACTCATGGGGACTCGTGTCACAGTGGGGACCTAAATAGAGGTCCCCATGGGTAAACAAGCTTATAAATCATACAGAATGAGTTTTTTTGGAAATGTAAAAATGCAGAAAGTTTTCTGGGATAGGTATGTTTAGGGGTAGGGTTAGTGTGAGGAGATAGAATATACAGTTTGTACAGTATAAAAACCATTAAGTCTATGGAGAGTCCCCACAAAGATAGTAAACCGTGTGTGTGTGTGTGTGTGTGTGTGTGTGTGTGTGTGTGTGGCGTGGGCGCGATTTGAAGAGTGGACACATAAAAACATACTCCGTCATTATACAGGACGACATTCAAACTGCAAAGTGTTAACTTATATGTGTGTGTGTGTGTGTGTGTGTGGCGTGGGCGCGATTTGAAGAGTGGACACATAAAAACATACTCCGTCATTATACAGGACGACATTCAAACTGCAAAGTGTTAACTTATATGTGTGTACACACATTTATTGTGCTTTTGTAAAATAATTTCAAGCAATCCACCCCCCGAAAGGCGCTAATTGTAAAATTAAACTAAAATGCTCATGGCTGCACGGGCATTCATAACGGTGCGCATCCACGGCGAGGAACGAGCAGAACAGAGTGAACGTTTTTCAGTTAATTCCTACTTCCATAGGAATTCATTTGAAACGCTCGCTCAACCACTATCAATGTCAGTGCGGACGAACATATTTTACTTTCGTTTTTAAGTTGGCGATTCAAAAGCCCCCAGCGGTGTCACACATAGATTAACCAGTGGTAAAATATTCTCACCGTCACAAACCTAGTATATTTTTATGTAGATACAATAGGCCTACCTGATTTTGAACACAAGAGGGCAGTATACCCCTATGTATGACTTGACTTTTATGGGACTAAATAGTACAATTACTATTTTTAAACTTATAAATTATTATTAAATTGAAAAAAAAAAGAATAAAATGGGTTTAGTTGTGATATTTGTATACTTTTATATAGAAATAAATGGTTTTTAATTACATTTTTAGAAGATGAGGCTTTTAGTTTCCTTTTTGTACATTACTTTAGTCCCTCACTATAGCAAAACCGTTTGAGATATTTATTATCCGTTCACAATTTAGCATATTTAATGTATTTTCATCATGTTGAAAAAGTTTGGTGGGAATAAAATAAATAGTTTAAGAGGAGTGGCTAAAAATTCAGAGGCTGATTTAGCAAAAAAATCCACATTCAGACCAAAATATCTGACTTCCTGATGGCTGGAGCTAATGAATGTAAATTAGAAAGTTGTCCGGCTTGATGAGAACAATATACGTACTATTTTTTTTTACTGTAGTTAAAAATAACCCCCCCACTTTTGTCAAAAGCATGTTGAAAGTGACACACTTCCTGCTGCCAGTTGGTGGCGCTATAACTTTGACTCACAATAGTTACATCCATCTGATCGGCCTCTTACCACGAACACACTGCTGAAGTTTCATCAAGATCAGTCAATGTATGCAGAATTTATTCCACTTCGTGTTTCTCTTTTCTCGCCATAAATTCGATTCCTCGCCACGGCCAAACCGTTCGAGATATCAAAAATCCGTCCGCAATTTAGCATCCTCAAAGTCTTGACTACATGTACACCGAGTTTGGAGGGGACACAGCGAATTTTCTAGGAGGAGTATTTCACATTCCACAGCAAGCGTTTTCCAAACAACCCATAATAGCCGACTTCCTGTTGGGCGGAGCTAATAACTTAGAGTGCGGAAGTTGTTCGGCCTGATGAGATCTATATGTGTACCGAGTTTCATATTAATTCATGCAAGCATGTTTGATATATGGACCAACTTTTCAGACTGTGTCCAAGGGGGCGCTGTTGAGCCCCCCTGCCACGCCCGTGTACCAGCTTCAGCCCGGCCCTGAGGACCGTGGGTTCTGACCTGTGTGAAAAGTTTCAAGAGTTTTAAAGCAAGTTAAGGGCCCCAAAAGCCCCTGAAACCTTGAAAAACAAAGATTAAATGGAATATAACCCCCCCCCCACACACACACACACACACACACACACACACACACACACACACACACACACACACACAGAGAGAGAGAGAAAATTCTCCAGAAAATCCACATTCAAAATATCTGACTTCCTGGTGGTCTGAGGTTATGACTGTAAATTAGAAAGTTGTCCGGCTTGATGAGAACAATACACCTACCAAGTTTTGTGATTCTAGGAAAAACTAAGCCCCCATTTTTGACTCAAGGTGGCGCTAATGAGCCATTTCACCACGCCCGTTTCTGAAACTTTGCACATGTCTACTGGATAATAAATGTGATGTGTCTGTCGAGTTTCATGCATTTTCAAGCATGTGAAGAGTCTCAAAAGCATCCGAAAAGAATATTAAAGTTTAATGTGTTGCCACGGCAACAGTATCTAAGATATCAATAATCCTTTCACAGGTCTACATCTTCCGTGTGTTTACATTATACACATAAAGTTTTAAGCAAATCGGGTAAAAATAAGAGGGTGATTTCAAAGCATTTTGAAAGTGACACACTTCCTGTTGCCAGTTGGTGGCGCTATAACTTTGACTCACAAATGTCACATCCATGTGATCGGCCTCTTACAACTAACACACTGCTGAAGTTTCATCAAGATCAGTTAATGTATGCAGAAGTTATAACACACTTCCTGTTTGAATTATTCGCCATAAATTTGTTTCCTTGCCACGGCCAAACCGTTCGAGATATCAAAAATCCGTCCGCAATTTAGCATCCTCAATGTCTTGACTTCATGCCGACCGAGTTTGGAGGCGAATGGATGAATTTCCTAGGAGGAGTACATCAAATTCCACAGCATGCGTTTCCAAACAACCCATAATAGCTGACTTCCTGTTGGTCTGGCGTAAAACTTAGAGCACGAAAGTTGTTCGGCCCGATGAGGTCTATATGTGTACCGAGTTTCATATTATTACATGCAAGCGTGTCTGATTTATGGACAAGTGTTCGGATCCCGTTCCAGGGGGCGCTGTCGAGGCCCCCTGCCACGCCCGGGTACCAGCTTCAGCCCGGCCCTGATGGCCGCGGGTTCTGACCTGTGTGCAAAATTTCAAGAGTTTTCGAGCATGTTAAGGGCCCCAAAAGTGCCCGAAAGGTTGACAAAATAATAATAATAATAATAATAATAATAATAATAATAATAATAATAATAATTAAAGCTGCAAGCAGCGATGAAAGGGCCCTCGCACCCGTGCCATCAACACTCGGTGGCTTTAGGAAGGCAGAGCATGGTTGGGAAATGTACATTTAAGGAGGTATATATAGTAAGAGTATGTCAAAGTCAGTTACAAAATGTTTTGTATAATGGTGATAATAGCATGCTTCATGACTCAGCTAAGTGTTGCTAGCATGTTCAAGTCTGTTTCTAGCATGCTTAGTACACAATAATTATGTGGTTAGTACTGCATTACTGTGTTAACCATGTCAGTTTCTGTTGCCAGTAGGTGGCGTTATGACTATAACTGAATATGAGCATGGATGTGTGTTCAGGACAGAACTCTTATCAAACATGTGAAGTTTGGTGCAAATTGGACATTGCCTTCTTGAGTAACAACAAAGTCATGTTTCATTGAATTAGCATTCTTTAGAACTTAGCTAAGCATTGTTAGCATGTTTTAACATGTTGCTAGAACGGCATCAACGTGTTAAACATGTCACTTCCTGTTGCCAGTTGGTGGCGCTATTACTATAACTGAACATTCTCATGTAGATGTGTTCAGGCCATGACTCTTATCAAAAGTGTGAAGTTTGGGGCAGATTGGACATTCCATGCCTGAGTTACAGCAAATTCCTATTTAATTGCAATAATAGCATGCTTTAGCACTTGGCTAAGAGTTTGCTAGCATGTTTTAGCATGTTTCTAGTATGTTGTTAGCATGTTTAACACTTGCTGGCACTTTTTTATATGTTATTAGGAGTCCACAACAGTGTTAAACATGTCACTTCCTGTTGCCAGCAGGTGGCGCTATGACTGTAACTGAATATAAGCATGGTCATGTGTTCAGGACAGAACGCTTATCAAAAGTGTGACGTTTGGGGCAGATTGGACATTCCATGCCTGAGTTACAGCAAATTTATATTTAATTGCAGTAATATCATTCTTTAGCACTTAGCTAAGTGTTTGCTATTATGTTTTAGCATGTCTCTAGTATGTTGGTAGGATGTTTAGCACCTACTGGCATTTTTTTATATGTTATTAGGAGTCAAGAACAGTGTTAAACGTCACTTCCTGTTGCCAGCAGGTGGCGCTATGACTATAACTAAATATGAGCATGGACATGTGTTCAAGAGATAACTCTTATCAAACGTGTGACGTTTGGGGTAGATTGTACATTGCCTTCTTGAGTAACAACAAAGTCCTGTTTCATTGAATTAGCATGCTTTAGCACTTAGCTAAGTATTGCTAGCATGTTTTAATATGTTTCTAGCATGTTTAGAACTCAATGGCATTTTTAACATGTTGCTAGAACGGCATCAACGTGTTAAACATGTCACTTCCTGTTGCCAGTAGGTGGCGCTATTACTATAACTGAATTTGAGCACAGGCATGCGTTCAGGCCATGATTCTTATCAAACATGTGAAGTTTGGGGCAGATTGGACGTTCCATGCCTGAGTTACAGCAAATTCCTATTTAATTGCAGTAATAGCATGCTTTATCACTTAGCTAAGTGTTTGCTAGCATGTTTCTAGTATGTTGCTAACCTGTTTAGCACTTGCTGGCTCTTTTATATATGTTATTAGGAGATCACAACAGTGTTAAACATGTCACTTCCTGTTGACAGCAGGTGGCGCTATTACTATAACTGAATATTCTCATGTAGATGTGTTCAGGCCATGACTCTTATCAAACGTGTGAAGTTTGGGGCAGATTGGACATTCCATGCCTGTGTTACAGCAAATTCCTATTTAATTGCAGCAATAGCATGCTTTAGCACTTAGCTAAGTGTTTGCTAGCATGTTTTAGCATGTTTCTAGTATGTTGTTAGCATGTTTAGCACTTGCTGGCACTTTTTTTATATGTTTTTATATGTCCACAACAGTGTTTAACATGTCACTTCCTGTTGCCAGCAGGTGGCACTATGACTGTAACTGAATATGAGCATGGTCATGTGTTCAGGACAGAACGTTTATTAAAAGTGTGAAGTTTGGCGCATATTGGACATTGCCTTCTTGAGTAACAACAACATCCTGTTTCATTGAATTAGCATGCTTTACCACTTAGCTAAGTATTGCTAGCATGTTTTAACATTAGCTAGCATGTTTTAACATGTTTCTAGCATGTTTAGACCTCAATGGCATTTTTAACATGTTGCTAGAATGGCATCAACGTGTTAAACATGACACTTCCTGTTGCCAGTAGGTGGCGCTATTACTATAACTGAATATTCTCATGTAGATGTGTTCAGGACAGAACGCTTATCAAAAGTGTGAAGTTTGGGGCAGATTGGACATTCCATGCCTGAGTTACAGCAAATTCCTATTTAATTGCAATAATAGCATGCTTTAGCACTTAGCTAAGAGTTTGCTAGCATGTTTTAGCATGCTTCTAGTATGTTGTTAGCATGTTTAGCACTTGCTGGCACTTTTTTATATGTTATTAGGAGTCCATAACAGTGTTAAACATGTCACTTCCTGTTGCCAGCAGGTGGCGCTATGACTATAACTGAATATGAGCATGGCCATGTGTTCAGGACAGAACTCTTATCAAACGTGTGAAGTTTGGGGCAGATTGGACATTCCATGCCTGAGTTACAGCAACTTCCTGTTTCATGGCGAAACATCGAAATTTGTAAGGCCGCCGAGGACCCGCCCTTCGACGAAAACTCAAGATCTTCGCAATTTAACGTCGCAAAGGCCTTAAGATTACACTCACCAAATTTGAAGATGATCAGATTAAAACTGTAGGAGGAGTTCGTTAAAGTACGAGGCCTGAAAATGGCAAAAACTGCACAAAAATCTGAGAGGAAGTTCAAAATGGCTGACTTCCTGTTGTGTTTAGGGCTATTCTCCAAGAGACTTTTTTGTAGGTATTAGGTCATTACACGTATGTACCGAATTTCGTGCACGTACGTTAAACGTTGCGGGAGGCGCACTCCGTTGAACTTTTATAGGTGGCGCTATCGAGCCATTTTGCCCCGTCCAATTCTGAAACCTATATCAGATGTAAATTTTCGCCAGTTCTGACGCGTGTGCAAAGTTTCGTGAGTTTTCGCGCATGTTTAGGCCCTCAAAAATGCAATTCAATGCGGAGAATAATAATAATAATAATAATTAAAGCTGCAAGCAGCGATGAAAGGGCCCTCGCACCCGTGCCATCAACACTCGGTGGCTTTAGGAAGACAGAGCATGGTTGGGAAATGTACATTTAAGGAGGTATATATAGTAAGAGTATGTCAAAGTTAGTAACAAAATGTTTTGTATAATGGTGATAATAGCATGCTTCATGACTCAGCTAAGTGTTGCTAGCATGTTTAGTCTGTTTCTAGCATGCTTAGTACACAATAATTATGTGGTTAGTACTGCATTACTGTGTTAACCATGTCAGTTTCTGTTGCCAGTAGGTGGCGTTATGACTATTGCTGAATATGAGCATGGATGTGTGTTCAGGACAGAACTCTTATCAAACGTGTGAAGTTTGGTGCAAATTGGAAATTGCCTTCTTGAGTAACAAAAAAGTCATGTTTCATTGAATTAGCATTCTTTAGTACTTAGCTAAGCATCGTTAGCATGTTTTAACATGTTTCTAGCATGTTTAGAACTCAATGGCATTTTTAACATGTTGCTAGAACGGCATCAACGTGTTAAACATGTCACTTCCTGTTGCCAGTAGGTGGCGCTATTACTATAAATGAACATTCTCATGTAGATGTATTCAGGCCATGACTCTTATCAAAAGTGTGAAGTTTGGGGCAGATTGGACATTCCATGCCTGAGTTACAGCAAATTCCTATTTAATTGCAATAATAGCATGCTTTAGCACTTAGCTAAGAGTTTGCTAGCATGTTTTAGCATGTTTATAATATGTTGTTAGCATGTTTAAAACTTGCTGGCACTTTTTTATATGTTATTAGGAGTCCATAACAGTGTTAAACATGTCACTTCCTGTTGCCAGCAGGTGGCGCTATGTCTGTAACTGAATATAAGCATGGTCATGTGTTCAGGACAGAACGCTTATCAAAAGTGTGAAGTTTGGGGCAGATTGGACATTCCATGCCTGAGTTACAGCAAATTCATATTTAATTGCAGTAATATCATTCTTTAGCACTTAGCTAAGTGTTTGCTAGTATGTTTTAGCATGTCTCTAGTATGTTGGTAGGATGTTTAGCACCTACTGGCATTTTTTTATATGTTATTAGGAGTCAAGAACAGTGTTAAACATCCCTTCCTGTTGCCAGCAGGTGGCGCTATGACTATAACTAAATATGAGCATGGACATGTGTTCAAGAGATAACTCTTATCAAACGTGTGAAGTTTGGGGTAGATTGTACATTGCCTTCTTGAGTAACAACAAAGTCCTGTTTCATTGAATTAGCATGCTTTAGCACTTAGCTAAGTATTGCTAGCATGTTTTAATATGTTTCTAACATGTTTAGAACTCAATGGCATTTTTAACATGTTGCTAGAATGGCATCAACGTGTTAAACATGACACTTCCTGTTACCAGTAGGTGGCGCTATTACTATAACTGAATTTGAGCATAGACATGTGTTCAGGCCATGATTCTTATCAAACGTGTGAAGTTTGGGGCAGATTGGACATTCCATGCCTGGGTTACAGCAAATTCCTATTTAATTGCAATAATAGCATGCTTTAGCACTTAGCTAAGAGTTTGCTAGCATGTTTTAGCATGCTTCTAGTATGTTGTTAGCATGTTTAGCACTTGCTGGCACTTTTTTATATGTTATTAGGAGTCCATAACAGTGTTAAACATGTCACTTCCTGTTGCCAGCAGGTGGCGCTATGACTGTAACTGAATATGAGCATGGTCATGTGTTCAGGACAGAATGCTTATCAAAAGTGTGAAGTTTGGGGCAGATTGGACATTCCATGCCTGATTTACAGCAACTTCCTGTTTCATGGCGAAACATCGAAATTTGTCAGGCCGCCGAGGACCCGCCCTTTGACGAAAACTCAAGATCTTCGCAATTTAACGTCGCAAAGGCCTTAAGATTACACTCACCAAATTTGAAGATGATCAGATTAAAACTGTAGGAGGAGTTCGTTAAAGTACGAGGCCTGAAAATGGCAAAAACTGCACAAAAATCTGAGAGGAAGTTCAAAATGGCTGACTTCCTGTTGTGTTTAGGGCTATGCTTCAAGAGACTTTTTTGTAGGTATTAGGTCATTACACGTATGTACCGAATTTCGTGCACGTACGTGGAACGTTGCGGGAGGCGCACTCCGTTGAACTTTTATAGGTGGCGCTATCGAGCCATTTTGCCCCGTCCAATTCTGAAACCTATATCAGATGTAAATTTTCGCCAGTTCTGACGCGTGTGCAAAGTTTCGTGAGTTTTCGAGCATGTTTAGGCCCTCAAAAATGCAATTCAATGCGGAGAAGAAGAAGAAGAAGAATAATAATAATAATAATTATAAACAGAGCAATTCCAAGAGGGTCCTCACACCATCGGTGCTCGGGCCCTAATTAAAGCTGCAAGCAGCGATGAAAAGGGCCCTCGCACCCTTGCCACTGCCACCCGGCAACTTTAGTAAAGGCCTTAAGATTACACTCACCAAATTTGAAGAGGATCAGATCAAAACTGTAGGAGGAGTATGTTAAAGTACAACATCAGGAAATTACGAAAAACTGCACAAAATCTGAGAGGAAGTTCAAAATAGCTGACTTCCTGTTGTGTTTAGGGCTGCGCTCCAAGAGACTTTTTTGTAGGTATTGGGTCATTACATGTATGTACCAAATTTCATACCTGTACGTGAAACCAGGTGCCGGGGCAAAATGTCGGGGCAATAACTGAGCCATTTTGCCCCACCCAATTTTGAAAACCACATCACACGTACATTTTCACCACTTCTGAGGCGTGTGCAAAGTTTCATGATTTTTCGTGCACGTTTTGTATTTGCCACACTTCCTGCTACCAGCAGGTGGCGCTATTGCTATAAGCAAATATGAGCATGGTCATGTGTTCAGGACAGGACTCTTATCAAACATGTGAAGTTTGGGGCAGATTGGACATTGAATGCCTGAGTTACTGCAGGCTGTCTGTGGTTGCCTAGCAACATCGGAACTGCAAGCAACATTGACAGAGAACTTATCTGATCATGCATAAATCACCAAAAGGCCGAAATTGGGTGTACGTTTGTCAGGCCGCCGAGGGCACACCCTTCGACGAAAACTCTAGATCTTCGCAATTTAACGTCGCAAAGGCCTTAAGATTACACTCACCAAATTTGAAGAGGAGCAGATCAAAACTGTAGGAGGAGTTCGTTAAAGTACAACATCAGGAAATGTCAAAAAATGCCCAAAATCTGACAGGAAGTTCAAAATAGCTGACTTCCTGTTGTGTTTAGGGCTATGCTCCAAGAGACTTTTTTGTAGGTATTGTGTCATTACATGTATGTACCAAATTTCATACCTGTATGTGAAACCAGGAGCCGGGGCAAAATGTGGGGGCAATAATTTACCGAATTTGCCCCCCCCAATTTTGAAAACCATATCACATGTAAATTTTCACCACTTCTGAAGCGTGTGCAAAGTTTCATGAGTTTTCGAGCATGTTAAGGCCCTCTAAAAAGCGATTCACTTTGGAGAAGAAGAAGAAGAATAATAATAAACGGAGCAAAAACAATAGGGTCCTCTCACCATCGGTGCTCGGGCCCTAATAATAAATATAGCTGCGAGCAGCGATTACGGGCCCAAGCCGGTGGCACCGCAACCCCGGTGCCTTTAGTTACCTAAAGGCACCGGGGTGGCGGTACCGCCGGCTTTGGCCCTCCATCGCTGCTCGCAGCTATATTTATATATATATATATATATATATATATATATATATATATATATATATATATATATATGTATGTATATATACATACATACATACATACACACACACATACATATATATATATATATATATATATATATATATATTATTGTTCAAAAGTTTGGGGTCAGTAAGATTTTTAATGTTTTTAGGAGAAGTCTCTTCTGCTCACCAAGGCTGCATTTATTGATTAAAAATACAAACAAAAACAGTAATATTGTGAAATATTATTCCAATTTAAAACAGCTGTTTTCAATTTTTAAATATTTTTAAAAAATTTTAAATTTTTTACATAGTAATTCATTTCTGTGATCAAAGTTGAGTTTTCAGCATCATTACTCCAGTCTTCAGTGTCACATGATCCTTCAGAAATCATACTAATATGATGATTGATGCTCAATAAATATTCATTATTATTTTCAATGTTGAAAACAGTTGTGTACAGTTTTTTTTTTCAAAATGCTTTGATGAATGTAAAGTTCAAAAGAACAGCATATATTTCAAATATATATATTTTTAACATTATAAATGTCTTTACTGTAACTGTTGATCAGTTTAACTCATCCTTCATAAATAAAAGTACTGATTTATTTTATTTATTTCCCCAAAAAATAAAATTAATTATTACTAACCCAAAACTTTTGAGCGGTAGTGTTTAACGTTACAAAAGCTTTAGATTTCAGATAAATGCTGTTCTTTTGAACTTTCTTATTCATCAAAGACTGTACACAACTGTTTTCGACATTTAAAATAATAATGAATGTTTCTTGAGTATCAATCATCATATTAGAATAATTTCTGAAGGATCATGTGACAGTGACGACTGGAGTAATGATGCTGAAAACTCAGCTTTGATCACAGGAATAAATAACAGTTTAAAATATATTAAAATAGAAAGCAGCTGTTTTAAATTGGAATAATATTTTACAATATTACTGTTTTTGTTTGTATTTTTAATCAAATAAATGCAGCCTTGGTGAGCAGAAGAAACTTCTCTGTTATGTGCGCGCCACAGACTGCACGCACGTCCGCTTAGAGTTCCGCCTTTTGCCTTCCGTCAATATTACGTTATTAGAAAATATTTTTTTAGAGAATCGATTTTTTGACATTTGTGAATCGATTCAGAATCGTCCACGTCCGCATCGCGATGCATCTAAGAATACATTTTTTCTCCCACCTCTAGATTTCATACAACAGGTTAATAAACAGTTACAATTAAGTCACTTACATTTTAGATGCAATGTTGACTGTTTTTGTTCTGTTTCAGCAGCGAAAATAGTTAAACAAAGATCACGGCAGAACATCACGCATCACGTGTTTTCTCATAACTGAACGATTCAGCATTTTTAACAAATCGGTTGACTCAAAGATTGAATGATCAATCCATAAACATCTGTCTTAATCATGATCGACTCATTCGAACGAATCGTTTGAACAAATGAATCAATGACTCGCTTATTAAGATGGATGCCTGGCGACACCTAATGGCGGTTTAGTGTTGTTTAAAAGCATCATTCTTTCCCACATGTGTGTGATTTGCGTGTGCAACATTATCATTATTTTTCTTACACTATTATATTAGCGATTTAAAAGCACCCACTCGTGTCACACGTCGATTAACCGGTGGGAAAATATCCTCAGACACATACCTAATACATGTATATTTAAATACAATATTGGCCTACCTGGTAAAAAGTTTTATATACTATTTTGATGTCCTTTTGGACACAAGAGGGCAGTATAGCCCTATGTTAGCTTTTTTGTTGAACCAAATAGCACTAAATAGCCTGTTTTAACTTTTTCATTCTTCTTGAATTGCAAAAACAGAATAAAATGGGTTTAGTTGTGATATTTGTATACTTTTATATAGAAATAAATGGTATATAATTACATTTTTAGAAGATTTTTAGTGTTTCCTTTTTGGACATTATTTAATCCCTCGCCATAGCAAAACCGTTTGAGATATTTATTATCCATTCACAATTTAGCATATTTAATGTATTTTCATCATGTTGAAAAAGTTTGGTGGGAATAAAATAAATAGTTTAAGAGGAGTGGCTAAAAATTCAGAGGCTGATTTTGCAAAAAAATTCACATTCAGACCAAAATATCTGACTTCCTGATGGCCAGAGCTATTGAATGTAAATTAGAAAGTTGTCCGGCTTGATGAGAACAATATACAAACTATTTTTTATTTACTGTAGTTAAAACTAACCCCCCCACTTTTGTCAAAAGCATGTTGAAAGTGACACACTTCCTGCTGCCAGTTGGTGGCGCTATAACTTTGACTCACAATAGCTACATCCATCTGATCGGCCTCTTACCACGAACACACTGCTGAAGTTTCATCAAGATCAGTTAATGTATGCAGAAGTTATTCCACTTCCGTGTTTCTCTTTTCTCGCCATAAATTCGATTCCTCGCCACAGCCAAACCGTTCGAGATATCAAAAATCCGTCCGCAATTTAGCATCCTCAATGTCTTGACTACATCCACACCGAGTTTGAAGGGGGCACGGTGAATTTTCTAGGAGGAGTATTTCACATTCCACAGCAAGCGTTTTCCAAACAACCCATAATAGCCGACTTCCTGTTGGGCTGGCGTAAAACTTGACCGGGGTAAAGTTGTTCGGCCCGATGAGATCTATATGTGTACCGAGTTTCATATTAATTCATGCGAGCGTGTTTGATATATGGATCAAGTTTTAGAACCCCGTTCAAGGGGGCGCTGTTGAGCCCCCCCAGCCACGCCCGGGTCCCAGCTTCAGCCCGGCCCTGATGGCCGTGGGTTCTGACCTGTGTGCAAAGTTTCAAGAGTTTTTGAGCACGTTAAGGACCCCAAAAGCCCCTGAAACCTTGATTAACAATATAAAAGCAATAGTCAAATCCCCCCCTCCCCTCACACACACACAGACACAGAGAGGGAGAGAAAATTCTTCAGAAAATCCACATTCAAACCAAAATATCTCTCTTCCTGTTGGTCAGAGATGGTTCATGTAAATTAGAAAGTTGTCCGTCTTGATGAGAACAATACACATACCAAGTTTTGTTGCTGTTGATAAAACTAACACCCCCACTTATGACTAAAGGTGGCGCTACTGAGCCCCTCACCACGCCCGTTTCTGAAACTTTGCACATGTCTACTGGATAATAAATGTGATGTGTCTGTCGAGTTTCATGCAATTTCAAGTATGTTAAGAGTCTCAAAAGCATAAAAAAAGAATATTCAAGTTTGATGCGTTCCAACGGCAACAGTATCTAAGATATCAATAATCCTTTCACAGGTTTACATCTGCCGTGTGTCTACATTGTACACATAAAGTTTGAAGCAAATCTGGTAAAAATAAGACAGTGATTTCAAAGCATTTTAATAGTGATGTACTTCCTGCTGCCTGTTGGTGGCGCTATAACTTTGACTCACAATAGTCACATCCTTGTGATCGGCCTCTTACAACGAACACACTGCTGAAGTTTCATCAAGATCAGTTAATGTATGCAGAAGTTATAACACACTTCCTGTTTCATTTTTTCGCCATAAATTCGTTTCCTCGCCACGGCCAAACCGTTCGAGATATCAAAAATCCGTCCGCAATTTAGCATCCTCAATGTCTTGACTTCATGCACACCGAGTTTGGAGGCGAATCGATGAATTACCTAGGAGGAGTACATTAAATTCCACAGCATGCGTTTCCAAACAACCCTAAATAGCCGACTTCCTGTTGGGCTGGCGTAAAACTTAGAGCACGAAAGTTGTTCGGCCCGATGAGATCTATATGTGTACCGAGTTTCATATTATTACATGCAAGCGTGTTTGATTTATGGACACGTGTTTGGATCCCGTTCCAGGGGGCGCTGTCGAGCCCCCCTGCCACGCCCGGGTACCAGCTTCAGTCCGGCCCTGATGGCCGCGGGTTCTGACCTGTGTGCAAAATTTCAAGAGTTTTCGAGCATGTTAAGGGCCCCAAAAGTGGCCGAAAGGTTGACAAAATAATAATAATAATAATAAATATAGCTGCGAGCAGCGATTACGGGCCCAAGCCGGTGGCACCGCAACCCCGGTGCCTTTAGTTACCTAAAGGCACCGGGGTGGCGGTACCGCCGGCTTTGGCCCTCCATCGCTGCTCGCAGCTATATTTATATATATATATATATATACATACATACATACACACACATACATATATATATATATATATATATATATATATATATATATATATATATTATTGTTCAAAAGTTTGGGGTCAGTAAGATTTTTAATGTTTTTAGGAGAAGTCTCTTCTGCTCACCAAGGCTGCATTTATTGATTAAAAATACAAACAAAAACAGTAATATTGTGAAATATTATTCCAATTTAAAACAGCTTTTTTCAATTTTTAAATATTTTACATAGTTATTCATTTCTGTGATCAAAGTTGAGTTTTCAGCATCATTACTCCAGTCTTCAGTGTCACATGATCCTTCAGAAATCATACTAATATGATGATTGATGCTCAATAAATATTCATTATTATTTTCAATGTTGAAAACAGTTGTGTACAGATTTTTTTTTTCAAAATGCTTTGATGAATGTAAAGTTCAAAAGAACAGCATATATTTCAAATATATATATTTTTAAAATTATAAATGTCTTTACTGTAACTGTTGATCAGTTTAACTCATCCTTCATAAATAAAAGTACTGATTTATTTTATTTATTTCCCCAAAAAATAAAATTTTAATTATTACTAACCCAAAACTTTTGAGCGGTAGTGTTTAACGTTACAAAAGCTTTAGATTTCAGATAAATGCTGTTCTTTTGAACTTTCTATTCATCAAAGACTGTACACAACTGTTTTCGACATTTAAAATAATAATGAATGTTTCTTGAGTATCAATCATCATATTAGAATAATTTCTGAAGGATCATGTGACAGTGACGACTGGAGTAATGATGCTGAAAACTCAGCTTTGATCACAGGAATAAATAACAGTTTAAAATATATTAAAATAGAAAGCAGCTGTTTTAAATTGGAATAATATTTTACAATATTACTGTTTTTGTTTGTATTTTTAATCAAATAAATGCAGCCTTGGTGAGCAGAAGAAACTTCTCTGTTATGTGCGCGCCACAGACTGCACGCACGTCCGCTTAGAGTTCCGCCTTTTGCCTTCCGTCAATATTACGTTATTAGAAAAATATTTTTTTAGAGAATCGATTTTTTGACATTTGTGAATCGATTCAGAATCGTCCACGTCCGCATCGCGATGCATCTAAGAATAAATTTTTTCTCCCACCCCTAGATTTCATACAACAGGTTAATAAACAGATACAATTAAGTCACTTACATTTTAGATGCAATGTTGACTGTTTTTGTTCTGTTTCAGCAGCGAAAATAGTTAAAAAAAGATCACGGCAGAACCATCACGCATCACGTGTTTTCTCATAACTGAACGATTCAGCATTTTTAACGAATCGGTTGACTCAAAGATTGAATGATCAATCCATAAACATCTGTCTTAATCATGATCGACTCATTCGAACGAATCGTTTGAACGAATGAATCAATGACTCGCTTATTAAGATGGATGCCTGGCGACACCTAATGGCGGTTTAGTGTTGTTTAAAAGCATCATTCTTTCCCACATGTGTGTGATTTGTGTGTGCAACATTATCATTATTTTTCTTACACTATTATATTAGCGATTTAAAAGCACCCACTCGTGTCACACGTCGATTAACCGGTGGGAAAATATCCTCAGACACATACCTAATACATGTATATTTAAATACAATATTGGCCTACCTGGTAAAAAGTTTTATATACTATTTTGATGTCCTTTTGGACACAAGAGGGCAGTATAGCCCTATGTTTGCTTTTTTGTTGAACCAAATAGCACTAAATAGCCTGTTTTAACTTTTTCATTCTTCTTGAATTGCAAAAACAGAATAAAATGGGTTTAGTTGTGATATTTGTATACTTTTATATAGAAATAAATGGTATATAATTACATTTTTAGAAGATTTTTAGTGTTTCCTTTTTGGACATTATTTAATCCCTCGCCATAGCAAAACCGTTTGAGATATTTATTATCCATTCACAATTTAGCATATTTAATGTAGTTTCATCATGTTGAAAAAGTTTGGTACGAATAAAATAAATAGTTTAAGAGGAGTGGCTAAAAATTCAGAGGCTGATTTTGCAAAAAAATCCACATTCAGACCAAAATATCTGACTTCCTGATGGCCAGAGCTATTGAATGTAAATTAGAAAGTTGTCCGGCTTGATGAGAACAATATACAAACTATTTTTCCTTTACTGTAGTTAAAACTAACCCCCCCACTTTTGTCAAAAGCATGTTGAAAGTGACACACTTCCTGCTGCCAGTTGGTGGCGCTATAACTTTGACTCACAATAGCTACATCCATCTGATCGGCCTCTTACCACGAACACACTGCTGAAGTTTCATCAAGATCAGTTAATGTATGCAGAAGTTATTCCACTTCCGTGTTTCTCTTTTCTCGCCATAAATTCGATTCCTCGCCACAGCCAAACCGTTCGAGATATCAAAAATCCGTCCGCAATTTAGCATCCTCAATGTCTTGACTACATCCACACCGAGTTTGAAGGGGGCACGGTGAATTTTACATTCAAGTACAAGTTACAAGTATTTCACATTCCACAGCAAGCGTTTTCCAAACAACCCATAATAGCTGACTTCCTGTTGGGCTGGCGTAAAACTTGACCGGGGTAAAGTTGTTCGGCCCGATGAGATCTATATGTGTACCGAGTTTCATATTAATTCATGCGAGCGTGTTTGATATATGGATCAAGTTTTAGAACCCCGTTCAAGGGGGCGCTGTTGAGCCCCCCAGCCACGCCCGGGTCCCAGCTTCAGCCCGGCCCTGATGGCCGTGGGTTCTGACCTGTGTGCAAAGTTTCAAGAGTTTTTGAGCACGTTAAGGACCCCAAAAGCCCCTGAAACCTTGATTAACAATATAAAAGCAATAGTCAAATCCCCCCCCTCCCCTCACACACACACAGACACAGAGAGGGAAAGAAAATTCTTCAGAAAATCCACATTCAAACCAAAATATCTCTCTTCCTGTTGGTCAGAGATGGTTCATGTAAGTTAGAAAGTTGTCCGTCTTGATGAGAACAATACACATACCAAGTTTTGTTGCTGTTGATAAAACTAACACCCCCACTTATGACTAAAGGTGGCGCTACTGAGCCCCTCACCACGCCCGTTTCTGAAACTTTGCACATGTCTACTGGATAATAAATGTGATGTGTCTGTCGAGTTTCATGCAATTTCAAGTATGTTAAGAGTCTCAAAAGCATAAAAAAAGAATATTAAAGTTTGATGCGTTGCCACGGCAACAGTATCTAAGATATCAATAATCCTTTCACAGGTTTACATCTGCCGTGTGTCTACATTGTACACATAAAGTTTGAAGCAAATCTGGTAAAAATAAGACAGTGATTTCAAAGCATTTTAATAGTGATGTACTTCCTGCTGCCTGTTGGTGGCGCTATAACTTTGACTCACAATAGTCACATCTGTGCGATCGGCCTCTTACAACGAATACACTGCTGAAGTTTCATCAAGATCAGTTAATGTATGCAGAAGTTATAACACACTTCCTGTTTCATTTTTTCGCCATAAATTCGTTTCCTCGCCACGGCCAAACCGTTCGAGATATCAAAAATCCGTCCGCAATTTAGCATCCTCAATGTCTTGACTTCATGCACACCGAGTTTGGAGGCGAATCGATGAATTCCCTAGGAGGAGTACATTAAATTCCACAGCATGCGTTTCCAAACAACCCTAAATAGCCGACTTCCTGTTGGGCTGGCGTAAAACTTAGAGCACGAAAGTTGTTCGGCCCGATGAGATCTATATGTGTACCGAGTTTCATATTATTACATGCAAGCGTGTCTGATTTATGGACAAGTGTTCGGATCCCGTTCCAGGGGGCGCTGTCGAGCCCCCCTGCCACGCCCGGGTACCAGCTTCAGTCCGGCCCTGATGGCCGCGGGTTCTGACCTGTGTGCAAAATTTCAAGAGTTTTCGAGCATGTTAAGGGCCCCAAAAGTGGCCGAAAGGTTGACAAAATAATAATAATAATAATAATAATAATAATAATAATCCTACCGAAAACAATAGGGCCTTCGCCCTTTCAGGGCTTGGGCCCTAATAATAAATATAGCTGCGAGCAGCGATTACGGGCCCAAGCCGGTGGCACCGCAACCCATGTGCCTTTAGTTACCTAAAGGCACCGGGGTGGCGGTACCGCCGGCTTTGGCCCTTCATCGCTGCTCGCAGCTATATTTATATATATATATATATATATATATATATATATATGTATATAAAAGACCAAAAATATTACTTGACTTACCTTATTCTGATTTTATGATACACTCAAAATATTCCACAACAAATCCTTTAAATTTAATGTAAAAATAAAAATGAAAGAAAGCAGTGTTGGGATCACGTAACCCTCTCATTAGAATCAAAATGTTTCAACATTTGCGATGTATTTGGATGCTAAACTATTCTTTATTATAGGCTTTGTTCTTCACTCGTGTTCCAATATCGATGGAAAAAATCATCATCTTCACAAGCGCAAAAATGTGCTTGGAAACATCACAGTGGAGCCACCGCATGTATGAATGTATGAATTGTACTACTGACTATTTAGAGCAGTGTAATTTTTATATGTTAGGTTGACTATTTTATTATTATATTTTATGAAGGCTATAATGAACAGGCTGCGATGTCAAGATTACAATGCTGGAATGTGTGTGTGTGTGTGTGTGTGTGTGTGTGTGTGTGTGTGTGTGTTCATGTTTTTCTATCCCGGTGGGGACTTCAACCTGAATGCACACCGACTCATGGGGACTCGTGTCACAGTGGGGACCTAAATAGAGGTCCCCATGGGTAAACAAGCTTATAAATCATACAGAATGAGTTTTTTTTGGAAATGTAAAAATGCAGAAAGTTTTCTGTGATAGGTAGGTTTAGGGCTAGGGTTAGTGTGAGGAGATAGAATATACAGTTTGTACAGTATAAAACCATTAAGTCTATGGAGAGTCCCAACAAAGATAGTAAACCGTGTGTGTGTGTGTGTGTGTGTGTGTGTGTGGCGTGGGTGCGATTGAAAAAAAAAACCATACTCCGTCATTATACAGGACGACATTCAAACTGCAAAGTGTTAACTTATATTTGTGTACAGTCGCAATAAAACACAACATTGTGCTTTTGTAAAATAATTTCAAGCAATCCTCCCCCCAAAAGGTGCTAATTTTAAAATTAAACTAAAATGCTCATATTAGCGATTTAAAACGGTGCGCATCCACGGTGAGGAACGAGCAGAACAGAGTGAACGTTTTTCAGTTAATTCCTACTTCTATAGGAATTCATTTGAAACGCTCGCTCAACCACTATCAATGTCAGTGCGGACTAACATATTTTACTTTCGTTTTTAAGTTGGCAATTCAAAAGCCCCCAGCGGTGTTACACGTCGATTAACCGGTGGGAAAATATCCTCAGACACATACCTAATAAATGTATATTTAAATACAATATTGGCCTACCTGGTAAAAAGTTTTATATACTATTTTGATGTCCTTTTGGACACAAGAGGGCAGTATAGCCCTATGTTTGCTTTTTTGTTTAACCAAATAGCACTAAATAGACTGTTTTTAACTTTTTCATTCTTCTTGAATTGCAAAAACAGAATAAAATGGGTTTAGTTGTGATATTTGTATACTTTTATATAGAAATAAATGGTATATAATTACATTTTTAGAAGATTTTTAGTGTTTCATTTTTGGACATTACTTTAATCCCTCGCCATAGCAATACCGTTTAAGATATTTATTATCCATTCACAATTTAGCATATTTAATGTATTTTCATCATGTTGAAAAAGTTTGGTGGGAATAAAATAAATAGTTTAAGAGGAGTGGCTAAAAATTCAGAGGCTGATTTAGCAAAAAAAAATCCACATTCAGACCAAAATATCTGACTTCCTGATGGCTGGAGCTAATGAATGTAAATTAGAAAGTTGTCCGGCTTGATGAGAACAATATACAAACAATTTTATTTTTTACTGTAGTTAAAACTAACCCCCCCCACTTTTGTCAAAAGCATGTTGAAAGTGACACACTTCCTGCTGCCAGTTGGTGGCGCTATAACTTTGACTCACAATAGCTACATCCATCTGATCGGCCTCTTACCACGAACACACTGCTGAAGTTTCATCAAGATCAGTTAATGTATGCAGAAGTTATTCCACTTCGTGTTTCTCTTTTCTCGCCATAAATTCGATTCCTCGCCACGGCCAAACCGTTCGAGATATCAAAAATCCGTCCGCAATTTAGCATCCTCAAAGTCTTGACTACATGCTGACTGAGTTTGGAGGTGATTGAATGAATTCTCTAGGAGGAGTACATCACATTCCACAGCAAGCGTTTTCCAAACAACCCATAATAGCCGACTTCCTGTTGGGCTGGCGTGAAACTTGACAGAGGGAAAGTTGTTCGGCCCGATGACATCTATATGTGTACCGAGTTTCATATTAATTCATGCAAGCGTGTTTGATATATGGACCATGTTTTCAGACCCCGTTCAAGGGGGCGCTGTTGAGCCCCCCTGCCACGCCCGTTTCTGAAACTTTTCACATGTCTACTGGCTAATAAGTGTTATGTGTCTGTCGAGTTTCATCCAATTTCAAGCATGCTAAGAGTCTCAAACGCATCCGAAAAGAACATTAAAGTTTGATGCGTTGCCACGGCAACAGTATCTAAGATATCAATAATCCTTTCACAGGTCTACATCTGCCGTGTATCTACATTATACACATAAAGTTTGAAGCAAATCGGGTAAAACTAAGAGGGTGATTTCAAAGCATTTTGAAAGTGACAAACTTCCTGCTGCCAGTTGGTGGCGCTATAACTTTGACTCACAATAATTACATCCATCTGATCGGCCTTTTACCACAAACACATTGCTGAAGTTTCATCAAGATCAGTTAATGTATGCAGAAGTTATAACACACTTCCTGTGTCCCATTATTCGCCATAAATTCGTTTCCTCGCCACGGCCAAACCGTTCGAGATATAAAAAATCCGTTCGCAATTTAGCATCCTCAATGTCTTGACTTCATTCACACCGAGTTTGGTGGCGATCAGATGAATTCCCTAGGAGGAGTATTTCACATTCCATTGTATGCGTTTTCCAAACAACGTATAATAACCGACTTCCTGTTGGGCTGGTGTAAAACTTAGAGCACGAAAGTTGTTCGGCCCGATGAGATCTATATGTGTACTGAGTTTCATATTATTACATGCAAGCGTGTTTGATTTATGGACCAAGTTTTCAGACACCATTCCAGGGGGCGCTGTCGAGCCCCCGTGCCACGCCCGGGTACCAGCTTCAGTCCGGCCCTGATGGCCGCAGGTTCTGACGTGTGTGCAAAATTTCAAGAGTTTTTGAGCATGTTAAGGGCCCCAAAAGTGCCCGAAAGTTTGACAAAATAATAATAATAATAATAATAAATATAGCTGCGAGCAGCGATTACGGGCCCAAGCCGGTGGCACCGCAACCCCGGTGCCTTTAGTTAACTAAAGGCACCAGGGTGGCGGTACCGCCGGCTTTGGCCCTTCATCGCTGCTCGCAGCTATATTTATATATATATTTACACATATATAAATATATAAAAGACAGAAAATATTACTTGACTTACCTTATTCTGATTTTATGATACATTCAAAATATTCCACAACAAATCTTTTAAATTTAATGTAAAAATAAAAATGAAAGTAAGCAGTGTTGGGCTCACGTATGCCTCTCATCAGAATAAAAATGTTTCAACATTTGCGATGTATTTGGATGCTAAACTATTCTTTATTATAGGCTTTGTTCTTCACTCGTGTTCCAATATCGACGGAAAAAATCATCCTCTTCACACGCGCAAAAATGTGCTTGGAAACATCACAGTGGAGCGGTGCTTACTGTGAATGTACGAATTTTACTACTGACTATTTAGAGCAGTGTAATTTTTATATGTTAGGTTGACTATTTTATTATTATATTTTATTAAGGCTATAATGGACAGGCTTTGATGTCAAGATAGCAATGCTGGAGTGTGTGTGTGTGTGTGTGTGTGTGTGTGTGTGTGTGTGTGTGTGTGTGTGTGTGTGTGTGTGTGTGTGTGTGTGTGTGTGTTTATGTTTTTCTATCCCGGTGGGGACTTTAGCCTGAATGCACACAGACTCATGGGGACTCGTGTCACAGTGGGGACCTAAATAGAGGTCCCCATGGGTAAACAAGATTATAAATCATACAGAATGAGTTTTTTTTTTAAATGTAAAAATGCAGAAAGTTTTCTGGGATAGGTAGGTTTAGGGGTAGGGTTAGTGTGAGGAGATAGAATATACAGTTTGTACAGTATAAACACCATTAAGTCTATGGAGAGTCCCCAGATAGTAAACCGTGTGTGTGTGTGTGTGTGTGGCGTGGACACAATTGAACAGTGGACACAAAAAAACATACTCCGTCATTATACAGGACGACATTCAAACTGCAAAGTGTAAACTTATATTTGTGTACAGTCGCAATAAAACACAACATTGTGCTTTTGTAAAATAATTTCAAGCAATCCACCCCCTGAAAGGCTCTAATTTTAAAATTAAACTAAAATGCTCATGGCTGCCACGGTCATTCATAACGGTGCGCGTCCACGGCGAGGAACGAGCAGAACAGAGTGAATGTTTTTCAGTTAATTCCTATTTCCATAGGAATTCATTTGAAACGCTCGCTCAACCACTATCAATGTCAGTGCGGACGAACATATTTTACTTTCGTTTTTAAGTTTGCGATTCAAAAGCCCCCAGCGGTGTCACACGTCAATTAACCGGTGGTAAAATATTCTCACCGTCACATACCTAGTATATTTTTATGTAGATACAATAGGCCTACCTGATTTTGAAGACAAGAGGGCAGTATAGCCCTATGTATGACTTGACTTTTATGGGACTAAATAGTACAATTACTATTTTTAAACTTATAATTATTAAATTGAAAAAAAAAAACAGAATAAAATGGGTTTAGTTGTGATATTTGTATACTTTTATATATAAATAAATGGTATATAATTACATTTTTAGAAAATTTGAGGCTTTTAGTTTTTCCTTTTTGGACATTACTTTAATCCCTCGCCATAGCAAAACCGTTTGAGATATTTATTATCCGTTCTCAATTTAGCATATTTAATGTATTTTCATCATGTTGAAAAAGTTTGGTGGGAATAAAATAAATAGTTTAAGAGGAGTGGCTAAAAATTCAGAGGCTGATTTTGCAAAAAAAAAAATCCACATTCAGACCAAAATATCTGACTTCCTTTTGCTCTGAGCTAATGAATGTAAATTAGAAAGTTGTCCGGCTTGATGAGAACAATATAAAACCTTTTTTTTTTTACTGTATTTAAAACTAACCCCCCCACTTTTGTCAAAAGCATGTTGAAAGTGACACACTTCCTGCTGCCAGTTGGTGGCGCTATAACTTTGACTCACAATAGTTACATCCATCTGATCGGCCTCTTACCATGAACAAACTGCTGAAGTTTCATCAAGATCAGTTAATGTATGCAGAAGTTATTTCACTTCGTGTTTCTCTTTTCTCGCCATGAATTTCGATTCCTCGCCACGGCCAAACCGTTCAAGATATCAAAAATCCGTCCGCAATTTAGCATCCTCAATGTCTTTACTTCATGCTGACTGAGGTTGGAGGTGATTGAATGAATTCTCTAGGAGGAGTACATCCAGGGGCGTAGTTTGTGGGGGGGTTGGGGGGGAGATAACCCCCCCAATATTTAAATCTATGCATTACAACCCCCCCCAATATTTATACCATGATCACATGAAATATATGCAGACCCAAACTTCAACCCCCCCAATGTTCAAACCAAATCTACGCTCTGTACATCACATTCCACAGCAAGCGTTTTCCAAACAACCCATAATAGCCGACTTCCTGTTGGGCTGGCGTGAAACTTGACAGAGGGAAAGTTGTTCGGCCCAATGAAATCTATATGTGTACCGAGTTTCATATTAATTTATGCAAGCGTGTTTGATATATGGACCAAGTTTTCAGACCCTGTTCAAGAGGGCGCTGTTGAGCCCCCCTGCCACGCCCGTTTCTGAAACTTTTCACATGTCTACTGGCTAATAAGTGTTATGTGTCTGTCGAGTTTCATCCAATTTCAAGCATGTTAAGAGTCTCAAACGCATCCGAAAAGAATATTAAAATTTGATGCGTTGCCACGGCAACAGTATCTAAGATATCAATAATCCTTTCACAGGTCTACATCTGCCGTGTGTTTACATTATACACATAAAGTTTGAAGCAAATCGGGTAAAATTAAGAGGGTGACTTCAAAGCATTTTGAAAGTGACACACTTCCTGCTGCCAGTTGGTGGCGCTATAACTTTGACTCACAATAGTCACATCCTTGTGATCGGCCTCTTACAACAAACACACTGCGAAAGTTTCATCAAGATCAGTTAATGTATGCAGAAGTTATAACACACTTCCTGTGTCCCATTATTCGCCATAAATTCGTTTCCTCGCCACAGCCAAACCGTTCGAGATATCAAAAATCCGTCCGCAATTTAGCATCCTCAATGTCTTGACTTCATGCACACCGAGTTTGGTTGTGATTGGACGAATATTCTAGGAGGAGTATTTCAAATTCCAGAGGATGCGTTTTTCAAACAACCCATAATAGTTGACTTCCTGTTGGGCTGGTGTAAAACTTAGAGCACGAAAGTTGTTCGGCCCGATGAGATCTATATGTGTACTGAGTTTCATATTATTATATGCAAGCGTGTTTGATTTATAGACCAAGTTTTCGGACACCATTCCAGGGGGCGCTGTCGAGCCCCCGTGCCACGCCCGGGTACCAGCTTCAGTCCCTGATGGCCGCAGGTTCTGATGTGTGTGCAAAATTTCAAGAGTTTTTGAGCATGTTAAGGGCCCCAAAAGTGCCCGAAAGGTTGACAAAATAATAATAATAATAATAATAATAAATAATCCTACCGGAAACAATAGGGCTCTTCGCCCTTTCAGGGCTTGGGCCCTAATAATCCTACCGGAAACAATAGGGCCTTCGCCCTTTCAGGGCTTGGGCCCTAATAATCCTACCGGAAACAATAGGGCCTTCGCCCTTTCAGGGCTTGGGCCCTAATAATAATAATCCTACCGGAAACAATAGGGCCTTCGCCCTTTCAGGGCTTGGGCCCTAATAATAATAATAATCCTACCGAAAACAATAGGGCCTTCGCCCTTTCAGGTCTTGGGCCCTAAATATAGCTGCGAGCAGCGATTACGGGCCCAAGCCGGTGGCACCGCAATCCTGGTGCCAGGGTGGCGGTACCGCCGGCTTTGGCCCTCCATCGCTGCTCGCAGCTATATTTATATATATATATATATATATATATATATATATATATATATATATATATATATACACACACACACACACACACACACATATATATATATATATATATATATATAAATAAATTTAAGGGACAAGACACAGATAATTTTACTTGCCTGACCTGATTAGAACAAAGAAAAAAATAAAAATAAAATAATAATTAGGGGATCACTAAATCGAGAGAATATTCTGATTTTATGATACACTCAAAATATTCCACAACAAATCCTTTAAATGTAATGACATTCAGAACGGAACAAGAATAAAAAAATAAAAATAAACTATAAACAAAGCCAAAACGAAAAAATAAATATAATAAAAAAATTAAATTTCAAGCAATCCATGGCATGATTTATTTATTTTTTGGACTAAAACATTCTGGCTTTTTTTAAACTCAAACATAATTCTTAAATTGAATAATAATAATAATAATAAAAGAATAAAATGGGTTTAGTTCTGATTTCGTTGAAATCGCTCGCTCTCTGTACCTAACTTTTCCTGAATACAATCACTATTGAAACTGTGACATTGATTTCATACAACAGGTTATTAACAGTTAAAATGAAGTCATTTACATTTTAGATGCAATATTGACTGTTTTTGTTCTGTTTCAGCAGCGGAAATAGTTAAACAAAGATCACAGAAGAACGCATCTCACAGGAACGTGTTTTCTCATAACTGAATGATTCAGCATTTTGAACGAATTGGTTGACTCAAAGATTGAATGATCAATCCATAAACATCTGTTTATGTTTATGGATTGGATGTTTATGGATCCATGTTTATGGATCTGTATATGTTTATGGATTACGAATCGTTTGAACGAATGAATCAATGACTCGCTCATTAAGACGGTCACTTGGCGACATCTAATGGCGGTTTAGTGTTGTTTAAAAGCATAATTCTTTCCAACGTGTGTGTGATTTGTGTGTGCACCATTATAAATGTCCGTGCGGACGTCCGTATTTTTCTTTCACTTTTATATTAGCGATACAAAAGCACCCGCTCGTGTCACACACGTCGATTAACCGGTGGGAAAATATCCTCAGACACATACCTAATAAATGTATATTTAAATACATTATTGGCCTAGCTGGTAAAAAGTTTTATATATTATTTTGATGTCCTTTTGGACACAAGAGGGCAGTATAGCCCTATGTGTGACTTGAATTTTTTTTTTTACTTTACTGTTTTAAAATTTAGAATAAAATTAGAATAAAATTCTTTTTAAAAACAGAATAAAATGGGTTTAGTTGTGATATTTGTATACTTTTATATAGAAATAAATGGTATAAAATTACATTTTTAGAAGATTTGAGGCTTTTAGTGCCTTTTGGAGGCTGATTTTGCAAAAAATCCACATTCAAACCAAAATATCTGACTTCCTGATGGTCGGAGCTAATGACTTTAAATTAGAAAGTTGTCCGGGTCGATGAGATCAACATACGTACTGAGTTGTGCTACTGTAGGTAAAACGACCCCCCCCCCCCACTTTTGTCAAAAGCATTTTGAAAGTGACACATTTCCTGCTGCCAGTTGGTGGCGCTTTAACTTTGACACACAATAGTTACATCCATCTGATCGGCCTCTTACCATGAACAAACTGCTGAAGTTTCATCAAGATCAGTTAATGTATGCATTAGTTATAACACTTCGTGTTTCTCTTTTCTCGCCATTAATTCGTTTCCTCGCCACAGCCAAACCGTTCGAGATATCAAAAATCCGTCCGCAATTTAGCATCCTCAATGTCTTGACTTCACGCTGACCGAGTTTGGAGGCGAATCGATGTATATCCTAGGAGGAGTACATTAAATTCCACAGCAAGCGTTTCCAAACAACCCTAAATAGCCGACTTCCTGTTGGGCTGGCGTAAAACTTAGAGCACGAAAGTAGTTCGGCCCGATGAGATCTATATGTGTACCGAGTTTCAAATTAATTCATGCAAGCGTGTTTGATATATGGACCAAGTTTTAGAACCCCGTTCAAGGGGGCGCTGTTGAGCCCCCCTGCCACGCCCGGCTACCAGATTCAGCCCCGCCCTGATGGCCGTGGGTTCTGACCTGTGTGCAAAGTTTCAAGAGTTTTCGAGCACGTTTAGGGACCCAAAAGCCCCAGAAACCTTGAAAAACAAATGAAAAAGTAAATCTCACTCAACTGACAAATCACCCCCACCCCTCACACACTCAGAGACAGAGAGAGAGAGAAAATTCTCCAAAAAATCACATTCAAACCAAAATATCTGACTTTCTGTTGCTTTGAGCTAATAAGTGTAAATTAGAAAGTTGTCCGGCTCGATAAGAACAATATACATACCAAGTTTTGTGATTCTAGGTAAAACTAAGCCCCCATTTTTGACTAAAGGTGGCGCTACTGAGCCCCTCACCACGCCCGTTTCTGAAACTTTGCCCATGTCTACTGGATAATAAGTGTGATGTGTCTGTCGAGTTTCATGCGATTTCAAGTATGTTAAGAGTCTCAAAAGCATCAAAAAAGAATATTAAAGTTTGATGCGTTGCCATGGCAACAGTATCTAAGATATCAATAATCCTTTCACAGGTCTACATCTGCCGTGTGTCTACATTATACACATAAAGTTTGAAGCAAATCGGGTAAAAATAAGAGAGTGATTTCAAAGCATTTTGAAAGTGACACACTTCCTGCTGCCAGTTGGTGGCGCTATAACTTTGACTCACAATAGTCACATCCTTGTGTTCGGCCTCTTACAACGAACACACTGCTGAAGTTTCATCAAGATCAGATAATGTATGCTGAAGTTATAACACACTTCCTGTGTGCCTTATTCGCCATAAATTCGTTTCCTTGCCACGGCCAAACCGTTCGAGATATCAAAAATCCGTCCGCAACTTAGCATCCACAATTTCTTGACTTCATGCCGACCGAGTTTGGAGGCGATTGGATGAATTCTCTAGGAGGAGTACATTAAATTCCATAGCATGCGTTTCAAAACAACCCATAATAGCCGACTTCCTGTTTGGCTGGCGTAAAAAGTAAAAGTACGAAAGTTGTTCGGCCCGATGAGATCTATATGTGTACCGAGTTTCATATTATTACATGCAAGCGTGTCTGATTTATGGACCAAGTTTTCGGACCCCGTTCAAGGGGGCGCTGTCGAGCCCCCCTGCCACGCCCGGGTACCAGCTTCAGCCCGGCCCTGATGGCCGCGGGTTCTGACCCGTGTGCAAAGTTTCAAGAGTTTTCGAGCACGTTAAGGGTCTCAAAAGTGCCCGAAAGTTTGACAGAAAAATAATAATAATAATAATAATAATAATAAATAATCCTACCGAAAACAATAGGGCCTTCGCCCTTTCAGGGCTTGGGCCCTAAATATAGCTGCGAGCAGCGATTACGGGCCCAAGCCGGTGGCACCGCAATCCTGGTGCCAGGGTGGCCGTGCCGGCGGCTTTGGCCCTCCATCGCTGCTCGCAGCTATATTTATATTTATATATATATATACACACACACACACACACATACATATATATATATATATATATACACACACACACATACATACATATATATATATATATATATATATATATATATATATATAAATAAATTTAAGGGACAAGACACAGATAATTTTACTTGCCTGACCTAATTAGAACAAAGAAAAAAATAAAATAATAAGTAGGGGATCACTAAATCGAGAGAATTATTCTGATTTTATGATACACTCAAAATATTCCACAACAAATCCTTTAAATGTAATGATATTCAGAACGGAACAAGAATAAAAAAATAAAAATAAACTATAAACAAAGCCAAAACGAAAAAATAAATATAATAAAAAAAATTAATTTCAAGCAATCCATGGCATGATTTATTTATTTTTTGGACTAAAACATTCTGGCTTTTTTTAAACTCAAACATAATTCTTAAATTGAATAATAATAATAATAATAAAAGAATAAAATGGGTTTAGTTCTGATTTCGTTGAAATCGCTCGCTCTCTGTACCTAACTTTTCCTGAATACAATCACTATTGAAACTGTGACATTGATTTCATACAACAGGTTATTAACAGTTAAAATGAAGTCATTTACATTTTAGATGCAATATTGACTGTTTTTGTTCTGTTTCAGCAGCGGAAATAGTTAAACAAAGATCACAGAAGAACGCATCTCACAGGAACGTGTTTTCTCATAACTGAATGATTCAGCATTTTGAACGAATTGGTTGACTCAAAGATTGAATGATCAATCCATAAACATCTGTTTATGTTTATGGATTGGATGTTTATGGATCCATGTTTATGGATCTGTATATGTTTATGGATTACGAATCGTTTGAACGAATGAATCAATGACTCGCTCATTAAGACGGTCACTTGGCGACATCTAATGGCGGTTTAGTGTTGTTTAAAAGCATAATTCTTTCCAACGTGTGTGTGATTTGTGTGTGCGCCATTATAAATGTCCGTGCGGACGTCCGTATTTTTCTTTCACTTTTATATTAGCGATACAAAAGCACCCGCTCGTGTCACACACGTCGATTAACCGGTGGGAAAATATCCTCAGACACATACCTAATAAATGTATATTTAAATACATTATTGGCCTAGCTGGTAAAAAGTTTTATATATTATTTTGATGTCCTTTTGGACACAAGAGGGCAGTATAGCCCTATGTATGACTTGAATTTTTTTTTTACTTTACTGTTTTAAAATTTAGAATAAAATTAGAATAAAATTCTTTTTAAAAACAGAATAAAATGGGTTTAGTTGTGATATTTGTATACTTTTATTTAGAAATAAATGGTATAAAATTACATTTTTAGAAGATTTGAGGCTTTTAGTGCCTTTTGGAGGCTGATTTTGCAAAAAATCCACATTCAAACCAAAATATCTGACTTCCTGATGGTCGGAGCTAATGACTTTAAATTAGAAAGTTGTCCGGGTCGATGAGATCAACATACGTACTGAGTTGTGCTACTGTAGGTAAAACAACCCCCCCAACTTTTGTCAAAAGCATTTTGAAAGTGACACATTTCCTGCTGCCAGTTGGTGGCGCTATAACTTTGACACACAATAGTTACATCCATCTGATCGGCCTCTTACCATGAACAAACTGCTGAAGTTTCATCAAGATCAGTTAATGTATGCATTAGTTATAACACTTCGTTTTTCTCTTTTCTCGCCATTAATTCGTTTCCTCGCCACAGCCAAACCATTCGAGATATCAAAAATCCGTCCGCAATTTAGCATCATCAATGTCTTGACTTCACGCTGACCGAGTTTGGAGGCGAATCGATGTATTTCCTAGGAGGAGTACATTAAATTCCACAGCAAGCGTTTCCAAACAACCCTAAATAGCCGACTTCCTGTTGGGCTGGCGTAAAACTTAGAGCACGAAAGTTGTTCGGCCCGATGAGATCTATATGTGTACCGAGTTTCAAATTAATTCATGCAAGCGTGTTTGATATATGGACCAAGTTTTAGAACCCCGTTCAAGGGGGCACTGTTGAGCCCCCCTGCCACGCCCGGCTACCAGATTCAGCCCCGCCCTGATGGCCGCGGGTTCTGACCTGTGTGCAAAGTTTCAAGAGTTTTCGAGCACGTTTAGGGACCCAAAAGCCCCAGAAACCTTGAAAAACAAATGAAAAAGTAAATCTCACTCAACTGACAAATCACCCCCACCCCTCACACACTCAGAGACAGAGAGAGAGAGAAATTTCTCCAAAAAATCACATTCAAACCAAAATATCTGACTTTCTGTTGCTTTGAGCTAATAAGTGTAAATTAGAAAGTTGTCCGGCTCGATAAGAACAATATACATACCAAGTTTTGTGATTCTAGGTAAAACTAAGCCCCCATTTTTGACTAAAGGTGGCGCTACTGAGCCCCTCACCACGCCCGTTTCTGAAACTTTGCCCATGTCTACTGGATAATAAGTGTGATGTGTCTGTCGAGTTTCATGCAATTTCAAGTATGTTAAGAGTCTCAAAAGCATCAAAAAAGAATATTAAAGTTTGATGCGTTGCCATGGCAACAGTATCTAAGATATCAATAATCCTTTCACAGGTCTACATCTGCCGTGTGTCTACATCATACACATAAAGTTTGAAGCAAATCAGGTAAAAATAAGAGAGTGATTTCAAAGCATTTTGAAAGTGACACACTTCCTGCTGCCAGTTGGTGGCGCTATAACTTTGACTCACAATAATCACATCCTTGTGTTCGGCCTCTGAAAACGAACACACTGCTGAAGTTTCATCAAGATCAGATAATGTATGCTGAAGTTATAACACACTTCCTGTGTCCCTTATTCGCCATAAATTCGTTTCCTTGCCACGGCCAAACCGTTCGAGATATCAAAAATCCGTCCGCAATTTAGCATCCTCAATGTCTTGACTTCATGCTGACCGAGTTTGGAGGCGATTGGATGAATTCTCTAGGAGGAGTACATTAAATTCCACAGCATGCGTTTCAAAACAACCCATAATAGCCGACTTCCTGTTGGGCTGGCGTAAAAAGTAAAAGTACGAAAGTTGTTCGGCCCGATGAGGTCTATATGTGTACCGAGTTTCATATTATTACATGCAAGCGTGTCTGATTTATGGACAAGTGTTCGGATCCCGTTCCAGGGGGCGCTGTCGAGGCCCCCTGCCACGCCCGGGTACCAGCTTCAGCCCGGCCCTGATGGCCGCGGGTTCTGACCTGTGTGCAAAATTTCAAGAGTTTTCGAGCATGTTAAGGGCCCCAAAAGTGCCCGAAAGGTTGACAAAATAATAATAATAATAATAATAATAATAATAATAAATATAGCTGCGAGCAGCGATTACGGGCCCAAGCCGGTGGCACCGCAACCCCTGCGGTACCGCCGGCTTTGGCCCTCCATCGCTGCTCGCAGCTATATTTATATATATATATATATATATATATATATATATATATATATATATATATATATATATATATATATATGTATTTATTATACAAACATATATATATATATATATATATATATATATATATATATACCGTTCAAAAGTTTGGGGTCAGGAAGATTTTTAATGTTTTTAGGAGAAGTCTCTTCTGCTCACCAAGGCTGCATTTATTTGATTAAAAATACAAACAAAAACAGTAATATTGTGAAATATTATTCCAATTTAAAACAGCTGTTTTCTATTTTAAAATATTTTACACTGTAATTAATTTATGTGATCAAAGCTGAGTTTTCAGCATCATTACTCCCGTCTTCAGTGTCACATGATCCTTCAGAAACCATTCTAATATGATGATTGATGGTCAATAAATATTAATTATTATTTTCAATGTTGAAAACAGTTGTGTACAGATTTTTTTTCAAAATGCGTTGATGAATGTAAAGTTCAAAAGAACAGCATTTATTTCAAATATATATTTTTTTAACATTATAAATGTCTGTACTGTAACTTTTGATCAGTTTAACTCATTCTCGATGAATAAAAGTATTGATTTATTTTATTTCTTTCCCCCAAAATTTAAATTTAAATTATTACTGACCCCAAACTTCTGAACAGTAGTGTTTAATGTTACAAAAGCTTTAGATTTCAGATAAATGCTGTTCTTTTGAACTTTCTATTCATCAAAGACTGTACACAACTGTTTTCGACATTTAAAATAATAATGAATGTTTCTTGAGCATCAATCATCATATTAGAATAATTTCTGAAGGATCATGTGACAGTGACGACTGGAGTAATGATGCTGAAAACTCAGCTTTGATCACAGGAATAAATAACAGTTTAAAATATATTAAAATAGAAAGCAGCTGTTTTAAATTGGAATACTATTTTACAATATTACTGTTTTTGTTTGTATTTTTAATCAAATAAATGCAGCCTTGGTGAGCAGAAGAAACTTCGCTTAAAAATCTTACTGACCCCAAATTTTTGAACAGTAGTGTATATATATTATATAAAAATGTATGGGATAAGACACGGATAGTTTTACTTGCCTGACCTGATTAGAACAATGAAAAAACTTAAATGAAAAAATAACTTGGGAATCACTAAAACGAGGGTGCGATTGAACAGTGGACACATAAAAACATACTCTGTCATTTTGTTCAGAACATCATTCAAACTGCAAAGTGTTAACTTATATTTTTGTACAGTAGCAATAAAACACAACATTGTGTTTTTTTTTTAAATACATTCAAGCAATCCGCCCCGAAAATGAAACTAAAATGCTCACGGCTGCACAGGCATTCATAATGGTGCGCGTCCTCAGCGAGGAACGAGCAGAACAGAGTCAACGTTTTTTAGGTCATTGCTCCTTCCATAGGAATTTATTGAAAAAGCTCGCTCTGCTCCGCACCATTATCAATGTCCGTGCGGACGAACATATTTTACTTTCGTTTTTAAGTTAGCGATTAAAAAGCCCCCAGCGGTGTCACACGTCAGTTAACCGGTGGTAAAATATTCTCACCGTCACATACCTAGTATATTTTTATATAGATATAATAGGGCTACCTGATTTTGAACACAAGAGGGCAGTATAGCACTATGTTTGACTTTATTTATTTATTGTTTAGACTAAACAACCATTCTGGCAGTTTTTAAACTTAAACTTCATTCTTAAATTGAAAAAAAAAAAGAATAAAATGAGTTAAGTTCTGATATTTGTATACTTTTATATAGTAATAAATGGTGTATAATTACATTTTTAGAATATATGAGCCTTTTACTGTTTACTTTTTAGACAATACTTTAATCCCTCGCCATAGCAAAACCGTTTGAGATATTTATTATCCGTTCACAATTTAGCATCATTAATATATTTTTATCATGTTGAAAAAGTTTGGTGGGAATAAAATAAACCACTTAGATAAAGGTGGCTAAAAATTCAGAGGCTGATTTTGCAAAAAAATCCACATTCAGACCAAAATATCTGACTTCCTGATGGTCAGAGCTAATGACTTTAAATTAGAAAGTTGTCCGGGTCGATGAGATCAATATATGAACTGAGTTTTTTTACTGTAGTTAAAACTAACCCCCCCACTTTTGTCAAAAGCATGTTGAAAGTGACACACTTCCTGCTGCCAGTTGGTGGCGCTATAACTTTGAATCACAATAGCCACATCCATCTGATCGGCCTCTTACCACGAACACACTGCTGAAGTTTCATCAAGATCAGTTAATGTATGCAGCAGTTATTCCACTTCGTGTTTCTCTTTTCTCGCCATAAATTCGATTCCTCGCCACGGCCAAACCGTTCGAGATATCAAAAATCCGTCTGCAATTTAGCATCCTCAAAGTCTTGACTACATGCACACCGAGTTTGGTGGGGATTGGATGAATTCTCTAGGAGGAGTACTTCGCATTCCACAGCAAGCGTTTTCCAAACAACCCATAATAGCCGACTTCCTGTTGGGCTGGCGTAAAACTTGACCGGGGGAAAGTTGTTCGGCCCGATGAGATCTATATGTGTACCGAGTTTCATATTAATTCATGCAAGCGTGTTTGATCTATGGACCAAGTTTTGGGGCCCCTTTCAAGGGGGCGCTGTTGAGCCCCCCTGCCACGCCCGGGTACCAGCTTCAGCCCGTCCCTGATGGCAGGGGGTTCTGACTTGTGTGCAAAGTTTCAAGAGTTTTTGAGCATGTTAAGGACCCCAAAAGCCCCTGAAACCTTGATTAACAATATAAAAGCAATAGTCAAATCCCCCCTCCCCTCACACACACAGAGACACAGAGAGAGGGAGAGAAAATTCTTCAGAAAATCCACATTCAAACCAAAATATCTCTCTTCCTGTTGGTCGGAGATAGATCATGTAAATTAGAAAGTTGTCCGTCTTGATGAGAACAATACACATACCAAGTTTTGTTGCTGTTGATAAAACTAACCCCCCACTTATGACTAATGGTGGCGCAACTGAGCCCCTCACCACGCCCGTTTCTGAAACTTTGCACATGTCTACGGGCTAATAAATGTGATGTGTCTGTCGAGTTTCATGCAATTTCAAGTATGTTAAGAGTCTCAAAAGCATAAAAAAAGAATATTAAAGTTTGATGCGTTGCCACGGCAACAGTATCTAAGATATCAATAATCCTTTCACAGGTTTACATCTGCCGTGTGTCTACATTGTACACATAAAGTTTGAAGCAAATCTGGTAAAAATAAGACAGTGATTTCAAAGCATTTTAATAGTGATGTACTTCCTGCTGCCTGTTGGTGGCGCTATAACTTTGACTCACAATAGTCACATCTGTGCGATCGGCCTCTTACAACGAACACACTGCTGAAGTTTCATCAAGATCAGTCAATGTATGCAGAAGTTATAACACATTTCCTGTTTCTCTTTTCTCGCCATAAATTCGTTTCCTCGCCACGGCCAAACCGTTCGAGATATCAAAAATCCGTCCGCAATTTAGCATCCTCAATGTCTTGACTTCATGCACACCGAGTTTCGAGGGGATTGAATGAATTCTCTAGGAGGAGTATTTCAAATTCCAGAGCGTACGTTTTTCAAACAACCCATAATAGCTGACTTCCTGTTGGGCGGAGCTAATAACATAGAGTGCGGAAGTTGTTCAGCCTGATGAGCTCTATATGTGTACTGAGTTTCAAACTAATACGTTCTTGTATGTGTCCAAGATTTCAGATTGCATTCTAGGTGGCGCTGTTGAGCACCCCTGCCACGCCCGGGTACCAGCTTCAGCTCGGCCCTAATGGCCGCGGGTTCTGACCTGTGTGCAAAGTTTCATGAGTTTTCGAGCATGTTAAAGGCCCCAAAAGCCCCCGAACCCTTGAAGAACAATAATAATAATAAATATATATATATATATATATATATATATATATATATAAATATAGCTGCGAGCAGCGATTACGGGCCCAAGCCGGTGGCACCGCAACCCCGGTGCCTTTAGTTACCTAAAGGCACCGGGGTGGCGGTACCGCCGGCTTTGGCCCTCCATCGCTGCTCGCAGCTATATTTATATATATATATATATATATATATATATATATATATATATATATATATATATATATATATATATATATATATATATATATATATATATATTATTGTTCAAAAGTTTGGGGTCAGTAAGATTTTTAATGTTTTTAGGAGAAGTCTCTTCTGCTCACCAAGGCTGCATTTATTGATTAAAAATACAAACAAAAACAGTAATATTGTGAAATATTATTCCAATTTAAAACAGCTGTTTTCAATTTTTAAATATTTTACATAGTAATTCATTTCTGTGATCAAAGTTGAGTTTTCAGCATCATTACTCCAGTCTTCAGTGTCACATGATCCTTCAGAAATCATACTAATATGATGATTGATGCTCAATAAATATTCATTATTATTTTCAATGTTGAAAACAGTTGTGTACAGATTTTTTTTTTTCAAAATGCTTTGATGAATGTAAAGTTCAAAAGAACAGCATATATTTCAAATATATATATATTTTTAACATTATAAATGTCTTTACTGTAACTGTTGATCAGTTTAACTCATCCTTCATAAATAAAAGTACTGATTTATTTTATTTATTTCCCCAAAAAATAAAATTTTAATTATTACTAACCCAAAACTTTTGAGCGGTAGTGTTTAACGTTACAAAAGCTTTAGATTTCAGATAAATGCTGTTCTTTTGAACTTTCTATTCATCAAAGACTGTACACAACTGTTTTCGACATTTAAAATAATAATGAATGTTTCTTGAGTATCAATCATCATATTAGAATAATTTCTGAAGGATCATGTGACAGTGACGACTGGAGTAATGATGCTGAAAACTCAGGTTTGATCACAGGAATAAATAACAGTTTAAAATATATTAAAATAGAAAGCAGCTGTTTTAAATTAGAATAATATTTTACAATATTACTGTTTTTGTTTGTATTTTTAATCAAATAAATGCAGCCTTGGTGAGCAGAAGAAACTTCTCTGTTATGTGCGCGCCACAGACTGCACGCACGTCCGCTTAGAGTTCCGCCTTTTGCCTTCCGTCAATATTACGTTATTAGAAAAATATTTTTTTAGAGAATCGATTTTTTGACATTTGTGAATCGATTCAGAATCGTCCACGTCCGCATCGCGATGCATCTAAGAATAAATGTTTTCTCCCACCCCTAGATTTCATACAACAGGTTAATAAACAGTTACAATTAAGTCACTTACATTTTAGATGCAATGTTGACTGTTTTTGTTCTGTTTCAGCAGCGAAAATAGTTAAACAAAGATCACGGCAGAACCATCACGCATCACATGTTTTCTCATAACTGAACGATTCAGCATTTTTAACGAATCGGTTGACTCAAAGATTGAATGATCAATCCATAAACATCTGTCTTAATCATGATCGACTCATTCGAACGAATCGTTTGAACGAATGAATCAATGACTCGCTTATTAAGATGGATGCCTGGCGACACCTAATGGCGGATTAGTGTTGTTTAAAAGCATCATTCTTTCCCACATGTGTGTGATTTGTGTGTGCAACATTATCATTATTTTTCTTTCACTATTATATTAGCGATTTAAAAGCACCCACTCGTGTCACACGTCGATTAACCGGTGGGAAAATATCCTCAGACACATACCTAATAAATGTATATTTAAATACAATATTGGCCTACCTGGTAAAAAGTTTTATATACTATTTTGATGTCCTTTTGGACACAAGAGGGCAGTATAGCCCTATGTTTGCTTTTTTGTTGAACCAAATAGCACTAAATAGCCTGTTTTAACTTTTTCATTCTTCTTGAATTGCAAAAACAGAATAAAATGGGTTTAGTTGTGATATTTGTATTCTTTTATATAGAAATAAATGGTATATAATTACATTTTTAGAAGATTTTTAGTGTTTCCTTTTTGGACATTATTTAATCCCTCGCCATAGCAAAACCGTTTGAGATATTTATTATCCATTCACAATTTAGCATATTTAATGTAGTTTCATCATGTTGAAAAAGTTTGGTACGAATAAAATAAATAGTTTAAGAGGAGTGGCTAAAAATTCAGAGGCTGATTTTGCAAAAAAAATTCACATTCAGACCAAAATATCTGACTTCCTGATGGCCAGAGCTATTGAATGTAAATTAGAAAGTTGTCCGGCTTGATGAGAACAATATACAAACTGTTTTTTCTTTACTGTAGTTAAAACTAACCCCCCCACTTTTGTCAAAAGCATGTTGAAAGTGACACACTTCCTGCTGCCAGTTGGTGGCGCTATAACTTTGACTCACAATAGCTACATCCATCTGATCGGCCTCTTACCACGAACACACTGCTGAAGTTTCATCAAGATCAGTTAATGTATGCAGAAGTTATTCCACTTCCGTGTTTCTCTTTTCTCGCCATAAATTCGATTCCTCGCCACAGCCAAACCGTTCGAGATATCAAAAATCCGTCCGCAATTTAGCATCCTCAATGTCTTGACTACATGCACACCGAGTTTGAAGGGGACACGGTGAATTTTCTAGGAGGAGTATTTCACATTCCACAGCAAGCGTTTTCCAAACAACCCATAATAGCCGACTTCCTGTTGGGCTGGCGTAAAACTTGACCGGGGTAAAGTTGTTCGGCCCGATGAGATCTATATGTGTACCGAGTTTCATATTAATTCATGCGAGCGTGTTTGATATATGGATCAAGTTTTAGAACCCCGTTCAAGGGGGCGCTGTTGAGCCCCCCAGCCACGCCCGGGTACCAGCTTCAGCCCGGCCCTGATGGCCGTGGGTTCTGACCTGTGTGCAAAGTTTCAAGAGTTTTTGAGCACGTTAAGGACCCCAAAAGCCCCTGAAACCTTGATTAACAATATAAAAGCAATAGTCAAATCCCCCCCTCCCCTCACACACACACAGACACAGAGAGAGGGAGAGAAAATTCTTCAGAAAATCCACATTCAAACCAAAATATCTCTCTTCCTGTTGGTCGGAGATGGTTCATGTAAATTAGAAAGTTGTCCGTCTTGATGAGAACAATACACATACCAAGTTTTGTGATTCTAGGAAAAACTAAGCCCCCATTTTTGACTAAAGGTGGCGCTACTGAGCCATTCCACCACGCCCGTTTCTGAAACTTTGCACATGTCTACGGGCTAATAAATGTGATGTGTCTGTTGAGTTTCATGCAATTTCAAGTATGTTAAGAGTCTCAAAAGCATCAAAAAAGAATATTAAAGTTTGATGTGTTGCCACGGCAACAGTATCTAAGATATCAATAATCCTTTCACAGGTTTACATCTGCCGTGTGTCTACATTGTACACATAAAGTTTGAAGCAAATCGGGTAAAAATAAGACACTGATTTCAAAGCATTTTGAAAGTGATGTACTTCCTGCTGCCTGTTGGTGGCGCTATAACTTTGACTCACAATAGTCACATCCATGTGATCGGCCTCTTACAACGAACACACTGCTGAAGTTTCATCAAGATCAGTTAATGTATGCAGAAGTTATAACACACTTCCTGTTTCATTTTTTCGCCATAAATTTGTTTCCTCGCCACGGCCAAACCGTTCGAGATATCAAAAATCCGTCCGCAATTTAGCATCCTCAATGTCTTGACTTCATGCACACCGAGTTTGGAGGCGAATCGATGAATTCCCTAGGAGGAGTACATTAAATTCCACAGCATGCGTTTCCAAACAACGCTAAATAGCCAACTTCCTGTTTGGCTGGCGTAAAACTTAGAGCACGAAAGTTGTTCGGCCCGATGAGATCTATATGTGTACCGAGTTTCATATTATTACATGCAAGCGTGTTTGATTTATGGACATGTGTTTGGATCCCGTTCCAGGGGGCGCTGTCGAGCCCCCCTGCCACGCCCGGGTACCAGCTTCAGCCCGGCCCTGATGGCCGCGGGTTCTGACGTGTGTGCAAAATTTCAAGAGTTTTCGAGCATGTTAAGGGCCCCAAAAGTGCCCGAAAGGTTGACAAAATAATAATAATAATAATAAATATAGCTGCGAGCAGCGATTACGGGCCCAAGCCGGTGGCACCGCAACCCCAGTGCCTTTAGTTACCTAAAGGCACCGGGGTGGCGGTACCGCCGGCTTTGGCCCTCCATCGCTGCTCGCAGCTATATTTATATATATATATATATATACATACATACATACACACACATACATATATATGTATGTATATATATATATATATATATATATATATATATATATATATATATATATATATATATATATATATATATATATATATATATATTATTGTTCAAAAGTTTGGGGTCAGTAAGATTTTTTATGTTTTTAGGAGAAGTCTCTTCTGCTCACCAAGGCTGCATTTATTGATTAAAAATACAAACAAAAACAGTAATATTGTGAAATATTATTCCAATTTAAAACAGCTGTTTTCAATTTTTAAATATTTTACATAGTAATTCATTTCTGTGATCAAAGTTGAGTTTTCAGCATCATTACTCCCGTCTTCAGTGTCACATGATCCTTCAGAAATCATACTAATATGATTATTGATGCTCAATAAATATTCATTATTATTTTCAATGTTGAAAACAGTTGTGTACAGATTTTTTTTTTCAAAATGCTTTGATGAATGTAAAGTTCAAAAGAACAGCATATATTTCAAATATATATATTTTTAACATTATAAATGTCTTTACTGTAACTGTTGATCAGTTTAACTCATCCTTCATAAATAAAAGTACTGATTTATTTTATTTATTTCCCCAAAAAATAAAATTTTAATTATTACTAACCCAAAACTTTTGAGCGGTAGTGTTTAATGTTACAAAAGCTTTAGATTTCAGATAAATGCTGTTCTTTTGAACTATTCATCAAAGACTGTACACAACTGTTTTCGACATTTAAAATAATAATGAATGTTTCTTGAGTATCAATCATCATATTAGAATAATTTCTGAAGGATCATGTGACAGTGACGACTGGAGTAATGATGCTGAAAACTCAGCTTTGATCACAGGAATAAATAACAGTTTAAAATATATTAAAATAGAAAGCAGCTGTTTTAAATTGGAATAATATTTTACAATATTACTGTTTTTGTTTGTATTTTTAATCAAATAAATGCAGCCTTGGTGAGCAGAAGAAACTTCTCTGTTATGTGCGCGCCACAGACTGCACGCACGTCCGCTTAGAGTTCCGCCTTTTGCCTTCCGTCAATATTACGTTATTAGAAAAATTTTTTTTAGAGAATCGATTTTTTGACATTTGTGAATCGATTCAGAATCGTCCACGTCCGCATCGCGATGCATCTAAGAATAATTTTTTTCTCCCACCCCTAGATTTCATACAGCAGGTTAATAAACAGTTACAATTAAGTCACTTACATTTTAGATGCAATGTTGACTGTTTTTGTTCTGTTTCAGCAGCGAAAATAGTTAAACAAAGATCACGGCAGAACCATCACTTATCACGTGTTTTCTCATAACTGAACGATTCAGCATTTTTAACGAATCGGTTGACTCAAAGATTGAATGATCAATCCATAAACATCTGTCTTAATCATGATCGACTCATTCGAACGAATCGTTTGAACGAATGAATCAATGACTCGCTTATTAAGATGGATGCCTGGCGACACCTAATGGCGGTTTAGTGTTGTTTATTCTTTCCCACATGTGTGTGATTTGTGTGTGCAACATTATCATTATTTTTCTTTCACTATTATATTAGCGATTTAAAAGCACCCACTCGTGTCACACGTCGATTAACCGGTGGGAAAATATCCTCAGACACATACCTAATAAATGTACATTTAAATACAATATTGGCCTACCTGGTAAAAAGTTTTATATACTATTTTGATGTCCTTTTGGACACAAGAGGGCAGTATAGCCCTATGTTTGCTTTTTTGTTGAACCAAATAGCACTAAATAGCCTGTTTTAACTTTTTCATTCTTCTTGAATTGCAAAAACAGAATAAAATGGGTTTAGTTGTGATATTTGTATTCTTTTATATAGAAATAAATGGTATATAATTACATTTTTAGAAGATTTTTAGTGTTTCCTTTTTGGACATTACTTTAATCCCTCGCCATAGCAAAACCGTTTGAGATATTTATTATCCATTCACAATTTAGCATATTTAATGTAGTTTCATCATGTTGAAAAAGTTTGGTACGAATAAAATAAATAGTTTAAGAGGAGTGGCTAAAAATTCAGAGGCTGATTTTGCAAAAAAATTCACATTCAGACCAAAATATCTGACTTCCTGATGGCCAGAGCTATTGAATGTAAATTAGAAAGTTGTCCGGCTTGATGAGAACAATATACAAACTGTTTTTTCTTTACTGTAGTTAAAACTAACCCCCCCACTTTTGTCAAAAGCATGTTGAAAGTGACACACTTCCTGCTGCCAGTTGGTGGCGCTATAACTTTGACTCACAATAGCTACATCCATCTGATCGGCCTCTTACCACGAACACACTGCTGAAGTTTCATCAAGATCAGTTAATGTATGCAGAAGTTATTCCACTTCCGTGTTTCTCTTTTCTCGCCATAAATTCGATTCCTCGCCACAGCCAAACCGTTCGAGATATCAAAAATCCGTCCGCAATTTAGCATCCTCAAAGTCTTGACTACATGCACACCGAGTTTGAAGGGGACACGGTGAATTTTCTAGGAGGAGTATTTCACATTCCACAGCAAGCGTTTTCCAAACAACCCATAATAGCCGACTTCCTGTTGGGCTGGCGTAAAACTTGACCGGGGTAAAGTTGTTCGGCCCGATGAGATCTATATGTGTACCGAGTTTCATATTAATTCATGCGAGCGTGTTTGATATATGGATCAAGTTTTAGAACCCCGTTCAAGGGGGCGCTGTTGAGCCCCCCAGCCACGCCCGGGTCCCAGCTTCAGCCCGGCCCTGATGGCCGTGGGTTCTGACCTGTGTGCAAAGTTTCAAGAGTTTTTGAGCACGTTAAGGACCCCAAAAGCCCCTGAAACCTTGATTAACAATATAAAAGCAATAGTCCAATCCCCCCCTCCCCTCACACACACACAGACACAGAGAGAGGGAGAGAAAATTCTTCAGAAAATCCACATTCAAACCAAAATATCTCTCTTCCTGTTGGTCGGAGATGGTTCATGTAAATTAGAAAGTTGTCCGTCTTGATGAGAACAATACACATACCAAGTTTTGTGATTCTAGGAAAAACTAAGCCCCCATTTTTGACTAAAGGTGGCGCTACTGAGCCATTCCACCACGCCCGTTTCTGAAACTTTGCACATGTCTACGGGCTAATAAATGTGATGTGTCTGTTGAGTTTCATGCAATTTCAAGTATGTTAAGAGTCTCAAAAGCATCAAAAAATAATATTAAAGTTTGATGCGTTGCCACGGCAACAGTATCTAAGATATCAATAATCCTTTCACAGGTTTACATCTGCCGTGTGTCTACATTGTACACATAAAGTTTGAAGCAAATCGGGTAAAAATAAGACACTGATTTCAAAGCATTTTAATAGTGATGTACTTCCTGCTGCCTGTTGGTGGCGCTATAACTTTGACTCACAATAGTCACATCTGTGCGATCGGCCTCTTACAACGAACACACTGCTGAAGTTTCATCAAGATCAGTTAATGTATGCAGAAGTTATAACACACTTCCTGTTTCATTTTTTCGCCATAAATTCGTTTCCTCGCCACGGCCAAACCGTTCAAGATATCAAAAATCCGTCCGCAATTTAGCATCCTCAATGTCTTGACTTCATGCTGACCGAGTTTGGAGGCGATTGGATGAATTCTCTAGGAGGAGTACATTAAATTCCACAGCATGCGTTTCAAAACAACCCATAATAGCCGACTTCCTGTTGGGCTGGCGTAAAAAGTAAAAGTACGAAAGTTGTTCGGCCCGATGAGATCTATATGTGTACCGAGTTTCATATTATTACATGCAAGCGTGTCTGATTTATGGACCAAGTTTTCGGACCCCGTTCAAGGGGGCGCTGTCGAGCCACCCGGCCACGCCCGGGTACCAGCTTCAGCCCAGCCCTGATGGCCACGGGTTCTGACCCGTGTGCAAAGTTTCAAGAGTTTTCGAGCACGTTAAGGGTCTCATAAGTGCCCGAAAGGTTGACAGAAAAATAATAATAATAATAATAATAATAAATAATCCTACCGAAAACAATAGGGCCTTCGCCCTTTCAGGGCTTGGGCCCTAATAATAATAATAATAATCCTACCGGAAACAATAGGGCCTTCGCCCTTTCAGGGCTTGGGCCCTAATAATAATAATCCTAACGAAAACAATAGGGCCTTCGCCCTTTCAGGGCTTGGGCCCTAATAATCCTACCGAAAACAATAGGGCCTTCGCCCTTTCAGGGCTTGGGCCCTAAATATAGCTGCAAGCAGCGATTACGGGCCCAAGCCGGTGGCACCGCAACCCCGGTGCCTTTAGTTACCTAAAGGCACCGGGGTGGCGGTGCCGCCGGCTTGGGCCCTTCATCGCTGCTCGCAGCTATATATATATATATATATATATATATATACACATACATACATACATATACACACATATATATATATATGTATATATATATATATATATACATACACACACACATATATATATATATAGAAGACAGAAAATATTACTTGTCTTACTTTATTCTGATTTTATGATACACTCAAAATATTCCACAACATTGATTAACGTTGATTAACCCGTTGATTAACCGGTGGTAAAATATTCTCACCGTCACATACCTAGTATATTTTTATATAGATACAATAGGCCTACCTGATTTTGAACACAAGAGGGCAGTATAGCCCTATGTATGACTTGACTTTTATGGGACTAAAGAGTACAATTGCTATTTTTAAACGTATAAGTAATTCTTAAATTGAAAAAAAAAAAAAGAATAAAATGGGTTTAGTTGTGATATTTGTATACTTTTATATAGAAATAAATGGTGTATAATTACATTTTTAGAAGATGAGGCTTTTAGCGTTTCCTTTTTGTACATTACTTTAATCCCTCACTATATCAAAACTGTTTGAAATATTTAATATCCGTTCACAATTTAGCATCTTTAATGTATTTTCATCGTGTTGAAAAAGTTTGGTGTGAAAAAAATAAACCAGTTAGGAGGAGTAGCTAAAAACTCAGAGTCTGAAACATCCCAAAAATCCACATTCAGACCTAAATATCTGACTTCCTGTTGGTTGGAGCAAATTACTTTAAATTAGAAAGTTGTCCGGCTCGATGAGACCAATGTACGTACTGATTTTTGTTACTGTATATACAACTAACCCCCCCACTTTTGTCAAAGGCATTTTGAAAGTGACACACTTCCTGCTGCCAGTTGGTGGTGCTATAACTTTGACACACAATAGTTACATCCATCTGATCGGCCTCTTACCACGAACACACTGGTGAAGTTTCATCAAGATCAGTTAATGTATGCAGAAGTTATACCGCTTCGTGTTTATCTTTTCTCGCCATAAATTCGTTTCCTCACCACGGCCAAACCGTTCGAGATATCAAAAATCCTTCCGTAATTTAGCATCCTCAATGACTTGACTTCATGCACACCGAGTTTGGTGGGGATTGGATGAATTCTCTAGGAGGAGTACTTCGCATTCCACAGCAAGCGTTTTCCAAACAACCCATAATAGCCGACTTCCTGTTGGGCTGGCGTAAAACTTGACCGGGGAAAAGTTGTTCGGCCCGATGAGATCTATATGTGTACCGAGTTTCATATTAATTCATGCAAGCGTGTTTGATCTATGGACCAAGTTTTCAGACCCAGTTTAAGGGGGCGCTGTTGAGCCCCCCTGCCACGCCCGGGTACCAGCTTCAGCCCGGCCCTGATGCCAGGGGGTTCTGACTTGTGTGCAAAGTTTCAAGAGTTTTTGAGCACGTTAAGGACCCCAAAAGCCCCTGAAACCTTGATTAACAATATAAAAGCAATAGTCAAATCCCCCCCTCCCCTCACACACACAGAGACACAGAGACACAGAGAGAGGGAGAGAAAATTCTCCAGAAAATCCACATTCAAACCAAAATATCTCTCTTCCTCTTGGTCCGAGCTAGTTACTGTAAATTAGAAAGTTGTCCGTCTTGATGAGAACAATACACATACCAAGTTTTGTTGCTGTTGATAAAACTAACCCCCCCACTTTTGACTAAAGGTGGCGCTACTGAGCCATTTCACCACGCCCGTTTCTGAAACTTTGCACATGTCTACTGGATAATAAATGTGATGTGTCTGTCGAGTTTCATGCATTTTCAAGCATGTGAAGAGTCTCAAAAGCATCCGAAAAGAATAGTAAAGTTTGATGCGTTGCCACGGCAACAGTATCTAAGATATCAATAATCCTTTCACAGGTCTACATCTGCCGTGTGTTTACATTATACACATAAAGTTTGAAGCAAATCGGGTAAAAATAAGAGGGTGATTTCAAAGCATTTTGAAAGTGACACACTTCCTGTTGCCAGTTGGTGGCGCTATAACTTTGACTCACGAATGTCACATCCATGTGATCGGCCTCTTACAACTAACACACTGCTGAAGTTTCATCAAGATCAGTTAATGTATGCAGAAGTTATAACACACTTCCTGTTTGAATTATTCGCCATAAATTCGTTTCCTTGCCACGGCCAAACCGTTCGAGATATCAAAAATCCGTCCGCAATTTAGCATCCTCAATGTCTTGACTTCATGCCGACCGAGTTTGGAGGCGAATGGATGAATTTCCTAGGAGGAGTACATCAAATTCCACAGCATGCGTTTCCAAACAACCCATAATAGCCGACTTCCTGTTGGTCTGGCGTAAAACTTAGAGCACGAAAGTTGTTCGGCCCGATGAGGTCTATATGTGTACCGAGTTTCATATTATTACATGCAAGCGTGTCTGATTTATGGACAAGTGTTCGGATCCCGTTCCAGGGGGCGCTGTCGAGGCCCCCTGCCACGCCCGGGTACCAGCTTCAGCCCGGCCCTGATGGCCGCGGGTTCTGACCTGTGTGCAAAATTTCAAGAGTTTTCGAGCATGTTAAGGGCCCCAAAAGTGCCCGAAAAGGTTGACAAAATAATAATAATAATAATAATAATAATAATTAAAGCTGCAAGCAGCGATGAAAGGGCCCTCGCACCCGTGCCATCAACACTCGGTGGCTTTAGGAAGACAGAGCATGGTTGGGAAATGTACATTTAAGGAGGTATATATAGTAAGAGTATGTCAAAGTCAGTTACAAAATGTTTTGTATAATGGTGATAATAGCATGCTTCATGACTCAGCTAAGTGTTGCTAGCATGTTTAGTGTGTTTCTAGCATGCTTAGTACACAATAATTATGTGGTTAGTACTGCATTACTGTGTTAACCATGTCAGTTTCTGTTGCCAGTAGGTGGCGTTATGACTATAACTGAATATGAGCTTGGATGTGTGTTCAGGACAGAACTCTTATCAAACGTGTGAAGTTTGGTGCAAATTGGACATTGCCTTCTTGAGTAACAACAAAGTCATGTTTCATTGAATTAGCATGCTTTAGCACTTAGCTAAGCATTGTTAGCATGTTTTAACATGTTTCTAGCATGTTTAGAACTCAATGGCATTTTTAACATGTTGCTAGAACGGCATCAACGTGTTAAACATGTCACTTCCTGTTGCCAGGTGGTGGCGCTATTACTATAATTGAACATTCTCATGTAGATGTGTTCAGGCCATGACTCTTATCAAAAGTGTGAAGTTTGGGGCAGATTGGACATTCCATGCCTGAGTTACAGCAAATTCCTATTTAATTGCAATAATAGCATGCTTTAGCACTTGGCTAAGAGTTTGCTAGCATGTTTTAGCATGTTTCTAGTATGTTGTTAGCATGTTTAACACTTGCTGGCACTTTTTTATATGTTATTAGGAGTCCATAACAGTGTTAAACATGTCACTTCCTGTTGCCAGCAGGTGGCGCTATGACTGTAACTGAATATAAGCATGGTCATGTGTTCAGGACAGAACGCTTATCAAAAGTGTGAAGTTTGGGGCAGATTGGACATTCCATGCCTGAGTTACAGCAAATTCATATTTAATTGCAGTAATATCATTCTTTAGCACTTAGCTAAGTGTTTGCTAGTATGTTTTAGCATGTCTATAGTATGTTGGTAGGATGTTTAGCAGCTACTGGCATTTTTTTATATGTTATTAGGAGTCAAGAACAGTGTTAAACGTCACTTCCTGTTGCCAGCAGGTGGCGCTATGACTATAACTAAATATGAGCATGGACATGTGTTCAAGAGATAACTCTTATCAAACGTGTGACGTTTGGGGTAGATTGTACATTGCCTTCTTGAGTAACAACAAAGTCCTGTTTCATTGAATTAGCATGCTTTAGCACTTAGCTAAGTATTGCTAGTATGTTTTAACATGTTTCTAGCATGTTTAGAAGTCAATGGCATTTTTAACATGTTGCTAGAATGGCATCAACGTGTTAAACATGACACTTCCTGTTACCAGTAGGTGGCGCTATTACTATAACTGAATATTCTCATGTAGATATGTTCAGGACAGAACGCTTATCAAAAGTGTGAAGTTTGGGGCAGATTGGACATTCCATGCCTGAGTTACAGCAAATTCCTATTTAATTGCAATAATAGCATGCTTTAGCACTTAGCTAAGAGTTTGCTAGCATGTTTTAGCATGCTTCTAGTATGTTGTTAGCATGTTTAGCACTTGCTGGCACTTTTTTATATGTTATTAGGAGTCCATAACAGTGTTAAACATGTCACTTCCTGTTGCCAGCAGGTGGCGCTATGACTATAACTGAATATGAGCATGGTCATGTGTTCAGGACAGAACGTTTATTAAAAGTGTGAAGTTTGGCGCAGATTGGACATTGCCTTCTTGAGTAACAACAACATCCTGTTTCATTGAATTAGCATGCTTTAGCACTTAGCTAAGTATTGCTAGTATGTTTTAACATGTTTCTAGCATGTTTAGAAGTCAATGGCATTTTTAACATGTTGCTAGAATGGCATCAACGTGTTAAACATGACACTTCCTGTTACCAGTAGGTGGCGCTATTACTATAACTGAATATTCTCATGTAGATATGTTCAGGACAGAACGCTTATCAAAAGTGTGAAGTTTGGGGCAGATTGGACATTCCATGCCTGAGTTACAGCAAATTCCTATTTAATTGCAATAATAGCATGCTTTAGCACTTAGCTAAGAGTTTGCTAGCATGTTTTAGCATGCTTCTAGTATGTTGTTAGCATGTTTAGCACTTGCTGGCACTTTTTTATATGTTATTAGGAGTCCATAACAGTGTTAAACATGTCACTTCCTGTTGCCAGCAGGTGGCGCTATGACTATAACTGAATATGAGCATGGTCATGTGTTCAGGACAGAACTCTTATCAAACGTATGAAGTTTGGGGCAGATTGGACATTCCATGCCTGAGTTACAGCAACTTCCTGTTTCATGGCGAAACATCAAAATTTGTCAGGCCGCCGAGGACCCGCCCTTCGACGAAAACTCAAGATCTTCGCAATTTAACGTCGCAAAGGCCTTAAGATTACACTCACCAAATTTGAAGATGATCAGATTAAAACTGTAGGAGGAGTTCGTTAAAGTATGAGGCCTGAAAATGTCAAAAACTGCACAAAAATCTGGGAGGAAGTTCAAAATGGCTGACTTCCTGTTGGGTTTAGGGCTATGCTCCAAGAGACTTTTTTGTAGGTATTAGGTCATTACATGTATGTACCGAATTTCGTGCACGTACGTGGAACGTTGCGGGAGGCGCACTCCGTTGAACTTTTATAGGTGGCGCTATCGAGCCGTTTTGCCACGTCCAATTCTGAAACCTATATCAGATGTAAATTTTTGCCAGTTCTGACGCGTGTGCAAAGTTTCGTGAGTTTTCGCGCATGTTTAGGCCCTCAAAAATGCAATTCAATGCGGAGAATAATAATAATAATAATAATAATAATAATAATAAACAGAGCAATTCCAAGAGGGTCCTCACACCATCGGTGCTCGGGCCCTAAATATAGCTGCGAGCAGCGATTACGGGCCCAAGCCGGTGGCACCGCAACTCCGGTGCCTTTACCTAAAGGCACCGGGGTGGCGGTACCGCCGGCTTTGGCCCTTCATCGCTGCTCGCAGCTATATTTATATATATATATATATATATATATATATATATATATATATATATACAGTATATATATATATATATATATACAGTATATATATATATATATATATATATATATATATACACACATATATAAATATATAAAAGACAGAAAATATTACTTGACTTACCTTATTCTGATTTTACGATACACTCAAAATATTCCACACCAAATCCTTTAAATTTAATGTAAAAATAAAAATGAAAGTAAGCAGTGTTGGGTTCACGTAACCCTCTCATTAGAATCAAAATGTTTCAACATTTGCCATGTATTTGGATGCTAAACTATTCTTTATTATAGGCTTTGTTCTTCACTCGTGTTCCAATATTGATGGAAAAAATCATCCTCTTCACATGCGCAAAAATGTGCTTGGAAACATCACAGTGGAGCGGTGCTTACTGTGAATGTACAAATTGTACTACTGACTATTTAGAGCAGTGTAATTTTTATATGTTAGATTGACTATTTTATTATTATATTTTATTAAGGCTATAATGATCAGGCTGCGATGTCAAGATTGCAATGCTGGAATGTGTGTGTGTGTGTGTGTGTATATGTGTGTTCATGTTTTTCTATCCCGGTGGGGACTTCAACCTGAATGCACACAGACTCATGGGGACTTGTGTCACAGTGGGGACCTAAATAGAGGTCCCCATGGGTAAACAAGCTTATAAATCATACAGAATGAGTTTTTTGGGAAATGTAAAAATGCAGAAAGTTTTCTGTGATGGGTAGGTTTAGGGGTAGGGTTAGTGTGAGGAGATAGAATATACAGTTTGTAAAGTATAAAAACCATTAAGTCTATGGAGAGTCCCCACAAAGATAGTAAACCGTGTGTGTGTGTGTGTGTGTGTGTGTGTGTGTGTGTGCGTGTGTGTGTGTGGCGTGGGCGCGATGGAACAGTGGACACATAAAAACATACTCCGTCATTATACAGGACGACATTCAAACTGCAAAGTGTTAACTTATATTTGTGTACAGTCGCAATAAAACACAACATTGTGCTTTTGTAAAATAATTTCAAGCAATCCACCCCCGAAAGGCGCTAATTTTAAAATTAAACTAAAATGCTCATGGCTGCACGGGCATTCATAACGGTGCGCATCCACGGCGAGGAACGAGCAGAACAGAGTGAACGTTTTTCAGTTAATTCCTACTTCCATAGGAATTCATTTGAAACGCTCGCTCAACCACTATCAATGTCAGTGCGGACGAACATATTTTACTTTCGTTTTTATGTTGGCGATTCAAAAGCCCCCAGCGGTGTCACACGTCGATTAACCGGTGGTAAAATATTTTCACCGTCACTAGTATATTTTTATGTAGATACAATAGGCCTACCTGATTTTGAACACAAGAGGGCAGTATAGCCCTATGTATGACTTGACTTTTATGGGACTAAATAGTACAATTACTATTTTTAAACTTATAAATATTTATTAGATTGAAAAAAAAGAATAAAATGGGTTTAGTTGTGATATTTTTATACTTTTATATAGAAATAAAGGGTGTTTAATTACATTTTTAGAAGATGAGGCTTTTAGTTTCCTTTTTGTACATTACTTTAGTCCCTCACTATAGAAAAACCGTTTGAGATGTTTAATATCCGTTCACAATTTAGCATCTTTAATGTGTTTTCATCATGTTGAAAAAGTTTGGTGTGAATAAAATAAACCAGTTAGGAACAGTAGCTAAAAACTCAGAGTCTGAAATATCCAAAAAATCCACATTCAAACCAAAATATCTGACTTCCTTTTGCTCTGAGCTAATAACTGTAAATTAGAAAGTTGTCCAGCTCGGTGAGACCAACATATATTGTGATTTTTTTTAACTGTTGGTAAAACTAACCCCCCCACTTTTGTCAAAAACATTTTGAAAGTGACACACTTCCTGCTGCCAGTTGGTGGCGCTATAACTTTGACTCACAATAGTTACATCCATCTGATCGGCCTCTTACCACGAACACACTGCTGAAGTTTCATCAAGATCAGTTAATGTATGCAGAAGTTATTCCACTTCGTGTTTCTCTTTTCTCGCCATAAATTCGTTTCCTCGCCACGGCCAAACCGTTCGAGATATCAAAAATCCGTCCACAATTTAGCATCCTCAATGTCTTGACTTCATGCACACCGAGTTTGGTGGGGATGGGATGAATTCTCTAGGAGGAGTACTTCACATTCCACAGCAATTCCCTAGGAGGAGTATTTCACATTCCATTGTATGCGTTTTCCAAACAACGTATAATAACCGACTTCCTTTTGGGCTGGTGTAAAACTTAGAGCACGAAAGTTGTTCGGCCCGATGAGATCTATATGTGGACTGAGTTTCATATTATTACATGCAAGCGTGTTTGATTTATGGACCAATTTTTCAGACACCATTCCAGGGGGCGCTGTCGAGCCCCCGTGCCACGCCCGGGTACCAGCTTCAGTCCGGCCCTGATGGCCGCAGGTTCTGACGTGTGTGCAAAATTTCAAGAGTTTTTGAGCATGTTAAGGGCCCCAAAAGTGCCCAAGAAGTAGAAAAAAAAAAAATAATAATAATAAATATAGCTGCGAGCAGCGATTACGGGCCCAAGCCGGTGGCACCGCAACCCCGGTGCCTTTAGTTCCCTAAAGGCACCGGGGTGGCGGTGCCGCCGGCTTTGGCCCTTCATCGCTGCTCGCAGCTATATTTATATATATATATATATATATATATATATACCGTATTTTCCGGACTATAAGTCGCACTTTTTTTCATAGTTTGGCTGGTCCTGCGACTTATGTTCAGGTGCGACTTATATATCAAAATTAATTGATGAACCAAGAGAAAACATTACCGTCTACAGCCGTGAGAGGGCGCTCTAGTTGGCGGAGTTGTTCAAAAGCGACACCAAGGATGAAGAAAATGATGTGGAATGAGATTGCGGGAGCTTGGTGAACTTGTTTATTGGTAACTTGCTTGTTGGGCTCGCTGGCTTATGTTAATTTAGCCTATTCAGCCTCCCAGGTATATGTTCTTAATGTTATCGTGTAGCTGAATAACTGTTAATGTGTTGCGTTAACATACCGGACACCTAACGTTATTCAGCCTGTTGTTCTGTGTAGTTGAATAACTTGCCTTTCCAGATTAAATGTCTGTTCTTGGTCTTGGATTTTGTGAAATAAATTTCTAAATAAATGCGACTTATAGTCCAGTGCGACTTATATATGTTTTTTTCCTCTTCATGACGCATTTTTTGACTGATGCGACTTATACTCCGGAGCGACTTATAGTCCGGAAAATACGGTATATATATATACATACATACATACATACATATATATATATATATATATATATATATATATATATATATATATATATATATATATATATGTATATATATATATATATAGAAGACAGAAAATATTATTTGTCTTACTTTATTCTGATTTTATACACTCAAAATATTCCACAACATTGATTAACGTTGATTAACCCATTGATTAACCGGTGGTAAAATATTCTCACCGTCACATACCTAGTATATTTTTATATAGATACAATAGGCCTACCTGATTTTGAACACAAGAGGGCAGTATAGCCCTATGTATGACTTGACTTTTATGTGACTAAAGAGTACAATTGCTATTTTTAAACGTATAAGTAATTCTTAAATTGAAAAAAAAAAGAATAAAATGGGTTTAGTTGTGATATTTGTATACTTTTATATAGAAATAAATGGTGTATAATTACATTTTTAGAAGATGACACACTTTTAGCGTTTCCTTTTTGTACATTACTTTAATCCCTCACTATATCAAAACTGTTTGAAATATTTAATATCCGTTCACAATTTAGCATTTTTAATGTATTTCCATCGTGTTGAAAAAGTTTGGTGTGAAAAAAATAAACCAGTTAGGAGGAGTAGCTAAAAACTCAGAGTCTGAAACATCCCAAAAATCCACATTCAGACCTAAATATCTGACTTCCTGTTGGTTGGAGCAAATTACTTTAAATTAGAAAGTTGTCCGGCTCGATGAGACCAATGTACGTACTGATTTTTGTTACTGTATACAACTAACCCCCCCCCCCCACTATTGTCAAAGGCATTTTGAAAGTGACACAATTCCTGCTGCCAGTTGGTGGTGCTATAACTTTGACTCACAATAGTTACATCCATCTGATCGGCCTCTTACCACGAACACACTGGTGAAGTTTCATCAAGATCAGTTAATGTATGCAGAAGTTATACCGCTTTGTGTTTCTCTTTTCTCGCCATAAATTCGTTTCCTCGCCACGGCCAAACCGTTCGAGATATCAAAAATCCTTCCGCAATTTAGCATCCTCAATGACTTGACTTCATGCACACCGAGTTTGGTGGGGATTGGATGAATTCTCTAGGAGGAGTACTTCGCATTCCACAGCAAGCGTTTTCCAAACAAACCATAATAGCCGACTTCCTGTTGGGCTGGCGTAAAACTTGACTGGGGCAAAGTTGTTCGGCCCGATGAGATCTATATGTGTACCGAGTTTCATATTAATTCATGCAAGCGTGTTTGATCTATGGACCAAGTTTTCAGACCCAGTTCAAGGGGGCGCTGTTGAGCCCCCCTGCCACGCCCGGGTACCAGCTTCAGCCCGGCCCTGATGCCAGGGGGTTCTGACTTGTGTGCAAAGTTTCAAGAGTTTTTGAGCACGTTAAGGACCCCAAAAGCCCCTGAAACCTTGATTAACAATATAAAAGCAATAGTCAAATCCCCCCCTCCCCTCACACACACAGAGACACAGAGAGAGGGAGAGAAAATTCTCCAGAAAATCCACATTCAAACCAAAATATCTCTCTTCCTCTTGGTCCGAGCTAGTTACTGTAAATTAGAAAGTTGTCCGTCTTGATGAGAACAATACACATACCAAGTTTTGTTGCTGTTGATAAAACTAACCCCCCCACTTTTGACTAAAGGTGGCGCTACTGAGCCATTTCACCACGCCCGTTTCTGAAACTTTGCACATGTCTACTGGATAATAAATGTGATGTGTCTGTCGAGTTTCATGCATTTTCAAGCATGTGAAGAGTCTCAAAAGCATCCGAAAAGAATATTAAAGTTTGATGCGTTGCCACGGCAACAGTATCTAAGATATCAATAATCCTTTCACAGGTCTACATCTGCCGTGTGTTTACATTATACACATAAAGTTTGAAGCAAATCGGGTAAAAATAAGAGGGTGATTTCAAAGCATTTTGAAAGTGACACACTTCCTGTTGCCAGTTGGTGGCGCTATAACTTTGACTCACAAATGTCACATCCATGTGATCGGCCTCTTACAACTAACACACTGCTGAAGTTTCATCAAGATCAGGTAATGTATGCAGACGTTATAACACACTTCCTGTTTGAATTATTCGCCATAAATTCGTTTCCTTGCCACGGCCAAACCGTTCGAGATATCAAAAATCCGTCCGCAATTTAGCATCCTCAATGTCTTGACTTCATGCCGACCGAGTTTGGAGGCGAATGGATGAATTTCCTAGGAGGAGTACATCAAATTCCACAGCATGCGTTTCCAAACAACCTATAATAGCCGACTTCCTGTTGGTCTGGCGTAAAACTTAGAGCACGAAAGTTGTTCGGCCCTATGAGGTCTATATGTGTACCGAGTTTCATATTATTACATGCAAGCGTGTCTGATTTATGGACAAGTGTTCGGATCCTGTTCCAGGGGGCGCTGTCGAGGCCCCCTGCCACGCCCGGGTACCAGCTTCAGCCCGGCCCTGATGGCCGCGGGTTCTGACCTGTGTGCAAAATTTCAAGAGTTTTCGAGCATGTTAAGGGCCCCAAAAGTGCCCGAAAGGTTGACAAAATAATAATAATAATAATAATTAAAGCTGCAAGCAGCGATGAAAAGGGCCCTCGCACCCCTGCCACCGCCACCCGGCGCCTTTAGGAAATGCCTTAAGATTACACTCACCAAATTTGAAGAGGATCAGATCAAAACTGTAGGAGGAGTACGTTAAAGTACAACATCAGGAAATTACGAAAAATGTCCAAAATCTAGGAGGAAGTTCAAAATAGATCACTTCCTGTTGTGTTTAGGGCTATGCTCCAAGAGACTTTTCTGTAGATATTGGGTCAATACATGCATGTACCAAATTTCATACCTGTACGTGAAACCAGGAGCCGGGGCAAAATGTGGGGGCAATAATTTACCGAATTTGCCCCCCCCCAATTCTGAAAACCATATCACACGTAAATTTTCACCACTTCTGAGGCGTGTGCAAAGTTTCATGATTTTTCGAGCATGTTTTGTGTTTGCCACACTTCCTGCTACCAGCAGGTGGCGCTATTGCTATAACCAAATATGAGCATGGTCATGTGTTCAGGACAGGACTCTTATCAAACATGTGAAGTTTGGGACAGATTGGAAATTGTATGGCTGAGCTACTGCAGGCTGTCTGTGGTTGCCTAGCAACATCGGAACTGCATTCAACATTAATATTGAACTTATCTGATCATGCATATATCACCAGAAGGCCGAAATTGGGTGAACGTTTGTCAGGCCGCCAAGGGCACACCCTTCGACGAAAACTCTAGATCTTCGCAATTTAACGTCACAAAGGCCTTAAGATTACACTCACCAAATTTGAAGAGGATCAGATCAAATCTGTAGGAGGAGTTCGTTAAAGTACAACATCAGGAAATTACGAAAAATGCCCAAAATCTAGGAGGAAGTTCAAAATAGCTGACTTCCTGTTGTGTTTAGGGCTATGCTCCAAGAGACTTTTCTGTAGGTATTGGGTCATTACATGTATGTACCAAATTTCATACCTGTGCGTGAAACCAGGAGCCGGGGCAAAATGTGGGGGCAATAATTTACCGAATTTGCCCCCCCCAATTCTGAAAACCATATCACACGTAAATTTTCACCACTTCTGAAGCGTGTGCAAAGTTTCATGAGTTTTCGAGCATGTTTAGACCCTCTAAAAAGCGATTCACTTTGGAGAAGAAGAAGAAGAAGAAGAATTAAAGCTGCAAGCAGCGATGAAAGGGCCCTCGCACCCCTGCCACCGCCACCAAGCGCCTTTAGGAAATGCCTTAAGATTACACTCACCAAATTTGAAGAGGATCAGATCAAAACTGTAGGAGGAGTTTGTTAAAGTACAACATCAGGAAATGGCAAAAACTGCCCAAAATCTGAGAGTAAGTTCAAAATAGCTGACTTCCTGTTGTGTTTAGGGCTACGCTCCAAGAGACTTTTTTGTAGGCATTGGGTCTTTACATGTATGTACCAAATTTCATACCTGTACGTGAAACCTCGAGCCGGGGCAAAATGTAGGGGCAATAAGTAAGCCATTTTGCCCCACCCAATTTTGAAAACCACATCACACGTAAATTTTCACCACTTCTGAAGCGTGTGCAAAGTTTCATGATTTTTCGAGCACGTTTAGTATTTGCCACACTTCCTGCTACCAGCAGGTGGCGCTATTGCTATAACCAAATATGAGCATGGTCATGTGTTCAGGACAGGACTCTTATCAAACATGTGAAGTTTGGGGCAGATTGAAAATTGTATGCCTAAGTTACTGCAGGCTGTCTGTGGTTGCCTAGCAACATCGGAACTGCAAGCAACATTAATATTGAACTTATCTGATCATGCATATATCACCAAAAGGCCAAAATTAGGTGAACGTTTGTCAGGCCGCCGAGGGCACACCCTTCAACGAAAACTCAAGATCTTCGCAATTTAACGTCGCAAAGGCCTTCAGATTACACTCACCAAATTTGAAGAGGATCAGATCAAAACTGTAGGAGGAGTTCGTTAAAGTGCAACATCAGGAAATTACGAAAAATGCCCAAAATCTAGGAGGAAGTTCAAAATAGCTCACTTCCTGTTGTGTTTAGGGCTATGCTCCAAGAGACTTTTTTGTAGGTATTGGGTCATTACATGTACGTACCAAATTTCATACCTGTAAGTGAAACCAGGAGCCGGGGCAAAATGTGGGGGCAATAATTTACCGAATTTGCCCCACCCAATTTTGAAAACCATATCACACGTAAATTTTCACCACTTCTGAAGCGTGTGCAAAGTTTCATGAGTTTTCGAGCATGTTTAGGCCCTCTAAAAAGCGATTCACTTTGGAGAAGAATAATAATAATAATTAAAGCTGCAAGCAGCGATGAAAAGGGCCCTCGCACCCCTGCCACCGCCACCCGGCGCCTTTAGTAAATGCCTTAAGATTACACTCACCAAATTTGAAGAGGATCAGATCAAAACTGTAGGAGGAGTTCGTTAAAGTACAACATCAGGAAATGGCAAAAACTGCACAAAATCTGAGAGGAAGTTCAAAATAGCTGACTTCCTGTTGTGTTTAGGGCTATGCTCCAAGAGACTTTTTTGTAGGTATTGGGTCATTACATGTATGTACCAAATTTCATACCTGTACATGAAACGTAGAGCCGGGACAAAATATAGGGTCAATAATTAAGCCATTTTGCCCCACCCAATTTTGAAAACCACATCACACATAAATTTTCACCACTTCTGAAGCGTGTGCAAAGTTTCATGATTTTTCGAGCACGTTTTGTATTTGCCACACTTCCTGCTACCAGCAGGTGGCGCTATTCCTATAACCAAATATGAGCATGGTCATGTGTTCAGGACAGGACTCTTATCAAACATGTGAAGTTTGGGGAAGATTGGAAATTGTATGCCTAAGTTACTGCAGGCTGTATTTGGTTGCCTAGCAACATCGGAACTGCAAGCAACATTAATATTGAACTTATCTGATCATGCATATATCACCAAAAGGCCGAAATTGGGTGAACATTTGTCAGGCCCCCGAGGGCACATCCTTCGACGAAAACTCTAGATCTTCGCAATTTAACGTCGCAAAGGCCTTCAGATTACACTCACCAAATTTGAAGAGGATCAGATCAAATCTGTAGGAGGAGTTCGTTAAAGTACAACATCAGGAAATTACGAAAAATGCCCAAAATCCAGGAGGAAGTTCAAAATAGCTCACTTCCTGTTGTGTTTAGGGCTATGCTCCAAGAGACTTTTTTGTAGGTATTGGGTCTTTACATGTATGTACCAAATTTCATACCTGTAAGTGAAACCAGGAGCCGGGGCAAAATGTGGGGGCAATAATTTACCGAATTTGCCCCACCCAATTTTGGAAACCATATCACACGTAAATTTTCACCACTTCTGAAGCATGTGCAAAGTTTCATGAGTTTTCGAGCATGTTTAGGCCCTCTAAAAAGCGATTCACTTTGGAGAAGAATAATAATAATTAAAGCTGCAAGCAGCGATGAAAAGGGCCCTCGCACCCCTGCCGCCGCCACCCGGCGCCTTTAGGAAAGGCCTTAAGATTACACTCACCAAATTTGAAGAGGATCAGATCAAAACTGTAGGAGGAGTTTGTTAAAGTACAACATCAGGAAATTACGAAAAATGCCCAAAATCTAGGAGGAAGTTCAAAATAGCTCACTTCCTGTTGTGTTTAGGGCTATGCTCCAAGAGACTTTTCTGTAGGTATTGGGTCAATACATGTATGCACCAAATTTCATACCTGTACGTGAAACCAGGAGCCGGGGCAAAATGTGGGGGCAATAATTTACCGAATTTGCCCCCCCCAATTCTGAAAACCATATCACACGTAAATTTTCACCACTTCTGAAGCGTGTGCAAAGTTTCATGATTTTTCGAGCATGTTTTGTATTTGCCACACTTCCTGCTACCAGCAGGTGGCGCTATTGCTATAACCAAATATGAGCATGATCATGTGTTCAGGACAGGACTCTTATCAAACATGTGAAGTTTGGGACAGATTGGAAATTGTATGCCTGAGTTACTGCAGGCTGTCTGTGGTTGCCTAGCAACATCGGAACTGCAAGCAACATTAATATTGAACTTATCTGATCATGCATATATCACCAGAAGGCCGAAATTGGGTGAACATTTGTCAGGCCGCCGAGGGCACACCCTTCGACGAAAACTCTAGATCTTCGCAATTTAACGTCACAACGGCCTTAAGATTACACTCACCAAATTTGAAGAGGATCAGATCAAATCTGTAGGAGGAGTTCGTTAAAGTACAACATCAGGAAATTACGAAAAATGCCCAAAATCTAGGAGGAAGTTCAAAATAGCTCACTTCCTGTTGTGTTTAGGGCTATGCTCCAAGAGACTTTTCTGTAGGTATTGGGTCATTACATGTATGTACCAAATTTCATACCTGTACGTGAAACCAGGAGCCGGGGCAAAATGTGGGGGCAATAAGTAAGCCATTTTGCCCCACCCAATTTTTAAAACCACATCACACGTAAATTGTCACCACTTCTGAAGCGTGTGCAAAGTTTCATGATTTTTCGAGCACGTTTTGTATTTGCCACACTTCCTGCTACCAGCAGGTGGTGCTATTGCTATAATCATAATGAGCATTGGCATGTGTTCAGGACAGGAGTCTTATCAAACATGTGAAGTTTGTGGCAGATTGAAAATTGTATGCCTGAGTTACTGCAGGCTGTCTGTGGTTGCCTAGCAACATCAGAACTCCAAGCAACATTAATATTGAACTTATCTGATCATGCATATATCACCAAAAGGCCGAAATTGGGTGAACTAGTGCAAAAAATGCCCGTGCAAAATCAGTTTTTGTGTGTGTTTTTAGTAATTGTTGGTTTGGTGTGTGCTCATTGTTACAATTACACAGCAAAAGTTCAGTGACATTTTTATTTGTGCATGGTAAAAAGCACACAGTGAACTCCGAGAAAACGCTATGCTTGAGCAAACAGTTTGTGAATAGGCAACTACAAATGATGCCCGTGAAAGAGACTGTGAACGCATTGAATAGGATATGTTTAGTTGGTGAATAGCATAGGCTATTATTACACAGTAGCGACAACGTTAAGCGCACCAGAATGAAATATAATATTCAGAAGTAAACACTAACAGCATAGCTGACTTACAGATTCAGTTTACATCCACAAATGAATAAGCACCTCGATTCAGGGAGCAGTGCAAAGTGCCCGTGCAAAATCAGTTTTTGTGAGCTGATCGCCGTCAAAAAAGTTCAGGAGATATTTCTTGCGATGGCAATATGATCAAAAATAACTTTATATTGATTCAATGGATTAATAGCATTTTGAAAAAAAAAAAAAAGTCATGAATTTATTGCATTTTTGGGAAAAAATAATCCGTTTTTATAATAAATCTTAAAAAATTCAAATCCAGATTTTGATTTTCAATGTTGTTATAACCTAAAGATGCTATGTGAAAGTTTGAAACAGAAAATAGTGGTTTTCACACATTTAGTGGTTATCTCACATTCGAGAGATATGCGAATAACACACAGACAGACAGACGGACGTTTCTGTAATTTATAGATAGATGGATTTATCACGTTCGGGAACCAAACTATAATATTCAGAAGTAAACAGTGTAGCTGACTGAGTGTTTATGTCAGAATGTTTATTTTTAAACCACAGCCTTCTTGGGGCTTCTTTGACCGATACAACTCTCTAATGTCAGAATGTTTATTTTTAAACCACAACCTTCTAAAAATGATATATTTAACGATATCTTTTGCATTTCTCATCCAAACAATGTCAAACTTGGCACTGCACTTACTCGTGCCCGTGGCGAGACACCTGTCGAGTTTGAAATCAATCGGACTAACGGTTCGAGAGATATGCGAGGAACAGACACACACACACACAGACAGACAGACAGACAGACGTTCCTGTAATTTATAGATAGATGTTTGTCAGGCCGCCGAGGGCACACCCTTCGACGAAAACTCTAGATCTTCGCAATTTAACGTCACAAAGGCCTTAAGATTACACTCACCAAATTTGAAGAGTATCAGATCAAATCTGTAGGAGGAGTTCGTTAAAGTACAACATCAGGAAATTACGAAAAATGCCCAAAATCCAGGAGGAAGTTCAAAATAGCTCACTTCCTGTTGTGTTTAGGGCTATGCTCCAAGAGACTTTTCTGTAGGTATTGGGTCATTACATGTATGTACCAAATTTCATACCTGTACGTGAAACCAGGAGCCGGGGCAAAATGTGGGGGCAATAATTTACCGAATTTGCCCCCCCCAATTCTGAAAACCATATCACACGTAAATTTTCACCACTTCTGAAGCGTGTGCAAAGTTTCATGAGTTTTCGAGTATGTTTAGGCCCTCTAAAAAGCGATTCACTTTGGAGAAGAAGAAGAAGAATAATAATAAACGGAGCAAAAACAATAGGGTCCTCTCACCATCGGTGCTCGGGCCCTAATTAAAGCTGCAAGCAGCGATGAAAGGGCCCTCGCACCCGTGCCATCAACACTCGGTGGCTTTAGGAAGGCAGAGCATGGTTGGGAAATGTACATTTAAGGAGGTATATATAGTAAGAGTATGTCAAAGTCAGTTACAAAATGTTTTGTATAATGGTGATAATAGCATGCTTCATGACTCAGCTAAGTGTTGCTAGCATGTTCAGTCTGTTTCTAGCATGCTTAGTACACAATAATTATGTGGTTAGTACTGCATTACTGTGTTAACCATGTCAGTTTCTGTTGCCAGTAGGTGGCGTTATGACTATAACTGAATATGAGCATGGATGTGTGTTCAGGACAGAACTCTTATCAAACATGTGAAGTTTGGTGCAAATTGGACATTGCCTTCTTGAGTAACAACAAAGTCATGTTTCATTGAATTAGCATTCTTTAGAACTTAGCTAAGCATTGTTAGCATGTTTTAACATGTTGCTAGAACGGCATCAACGTGTTAAACATGTCACTTCCTGTTGCCAGTTGGTGGCGCTATTACTATAACTGAACATTCTCATGTAGATGTGTTCAGGCCATGACTCTTATCAAAAGTGTGAAGTTTGGGGCAGATTGGACATTCCATGCCTGAGTTACAGCAAATTCCTATTTAATTGCAATAATAGCATGCTTTAGCACTTGGCTAAGAGTTTGCTAGCATGTTTTAGCATGTTTCTAGTATGTTGTTAGCATGTTTAACACTTGCTGGCACTTTTTTATATGTTATTAGGAGTCCACAACAGTGTTAAACATGTCACTTCCTGTTGCCAGCAGGTGGCGCTATGACTGTAACTGAATATAAGCATGGTCATGTGTTCAGGACAGAACGCTTATCAAAAGTGTGAAGTTTGGGGCAGATTGGACATTCCATGCCTGAGTTACAGCAAATTCATATTTAATTGCAGTAATATCATTCTTTAGCACTTAGCTAAGTGTTTGCTATTATGTTTTAGCATGTCTCTAGTATGTTGGTAGGATGTTTAGCACCTACTGGCATTTTTTTATATGTTATTAGGAGTCAAGAACAGTGTTAAACGTCACTTCCTGTTGCCAGCAGGTGGCGCTATGACTATAACTAAATATGAGCATGGACATGTGTTCAAGAGATAACTCTTATCAAACGTGTGACGTTTGGGGTAGATTGTACATTGCCTTCTTGAGTAACAACAAAGTCCTGTTTCATTGAATTAGCATGCTTTAGCACTTAGCTAAGTATTGCTAGCATGTTTTAATATGTTTCTAGCATGTTTAGAACTCAATGGCATTTTTAACATGTTGCTAGAACGGCATCAACGTGTTAAACATGTCACTTCCTGTTGCCAGTAGGTGGCGCTATTACTATAACTGAATTTGAGCATAGGCATGCGTTCAGGCCATGATTCTTATCAAACATGTGAAGTTTGGGGCAGATTGGACGTTCCATGCCTGAGTTACAGCAAATTCCTATTTAATTGCAGTAATAGCATGCTTTATCACTTAGCTAAGTGTTTGCTAGCATGTTTCTAGTATGTTGCTAACCTGTTTAGCACTTGCTGGCTCTTTTATATATGTTATTAGGAGACCACAACAGTGTTAAACATGTCACTTCCTGTTGACAGCAGGTGGCGCTATTACTATAACTGAATATTCTCATGTAGATGTGTTCAGGCCATGACTCTTATCAAACGTGTGAAGTTTGGGGCAGATTGGACATTCCATGCCTGTGTTACAGCAAATTCCTATTTAATTGCAGCAATAGCATGCTTTAGCACTTAGCTAAGTGTTTGCTAGCATGTTTTAGCATGTTTCTAGTATGTTGTTAGCATGTTTAGCACTTGCTGGCACTTTTTTTATATGTTTTTATATGTCCACAACAGTGTTTAACATGTCACTTCCTGTTGCCAGCAGGTGGCACTATGACTGTAACTGAATATGAGCATGGTCATGTGTTCAGGACAGAACGTTTATTAAAAGTGTGAAGTTTGGCGCATATTGGACATTGCCTTCTTGAGTAACAACAACATCCTGTTTCATTGAATTAGCATGCTTTAGCACTTAGCTAAGTATTGCTAGCATGTTTTAACATGTTTCTAGCATGTTTAGACCTCAATGGCATTTTTAACATGTTGCTAGAATGGCATCAACGTGTTAAACATGACACTTCCTGTTGCCAGTAGGTGGCGCTATTACTATAACTGAATATTATCATGTAGATGTGTTCAGGACAGAACGCTTATCAAAAGTGTGAAGTTTGGGGCAGATTGGACATTCCATGCCTGAGTTACAGCAAATTCCTATTTAATTGCAATAATAGCATGCTTTAGCACTTAGCTAAGAGTTTGCTAGCATGTTTTAGCATGCTTCTAGTATGTTGTTAGCATGTTTCGCACTTGCTGGCACTTTTTTATATGTTATTAGGAGTCCATAACAGTGTTAAACATGTCACTTCCTGTTGCCAGCAGGTGGCGCTATGACTATAACTGAATATGAGCATGGCCATGTGTTCAGGACAGAACTCTTATCAAACGTGTGAAGTTTGGGGGAGATTGGACATTCCATGCCTGAGTTACAGCAACTTCCTGTTTCATGGCGAAACATCGAAATTTGTAAGGCCGCCGAGGACCCGCCCTTCGACGAAAACTCAAGATCTTCGCAATTTAACGTCGCAAAGGCCTTAAGATTACACTCACCAAATTTGAAGATGATCAGATTAAAACTGTAGGAGGAGTTTGTTAAAGTACGAGGCCTGAAAATGGCAAAAACTGCACAAAAATCTGAGAGGAAGTTCAAAATGGCTGACTTCCTGTTGTGTTTAGGGCTATGCTCCAAGAGACTTTTTTGTAGGTATTAGGTCATTACACGTATGTACCGAATTTCGTGCACGTACGTGGAACGTTGCAGGAGGCGCACTCCGTTGAACTTTTATAGGTGGCGCTATCGAGCCATTTTGCCCCGTCCAATTCTGAAACCTATATCAGATGTAAATTTTCGCCAGTTCTGACGCGTGTGCAAAGTTTCGTGAGTTTTCGCGCATGTTTAGGCCCTCAAAAATGCAATTCAATGCGGAGAAGAATAATAATAATAATAATTAAAGCTGCAAGCAGCGATGAAAGGGCCCTCGCACCCGTGCCATCAACACTCGGTGGCTTTAGGAAGACAGAGCATGGTTGGGAAATGTACATTTAAGGAGGTATATATAGTAAGAGTATGTCAAAGTCAGTTACAAAATGTTTTGTATAATGGTGATAATAGCATGCTTCATGACTCAGCTAAGTGTTGCTAGCATGTTTAGTGTGTTTCTAGCATGCTTAGTACACAATAATTATGTGGTTAGTACTGCATTACTGTGTTAACCATGTCAGTTTCTGTTGCCAGTAGGTGGCGTTATGACTATAACTGAATATGAGCTTGGATGTGTGTTCAGGACAGAACTCTTATCAAACGTGTGAAGTTTGGTGCAAATTGGACATTGCCTTCTTGAGTAACAACAAAGTCATGTTTCATTGAATTAGCATGCTTTAGCACTTAGCTAAGCATTGTTAGCATGTTTTAACATGTTTCTAGCATGTTTAGAACTCAATGGCATTTTTAACATGTTGCTAGAACGGTATCAACGTGTTAAACATGTCACTTCCTGTTGCCAGTTGGTGGCGCTATTACTATAATTGAACATTCTCATGTAGATGTGTTCAGGCCATGACTCTTATCAAAAGTGTGAAGTTTGGGGCAGATTGGACATTCCATGCCTGAGTTACAGCAAATTCCTATTTAATTGCAATAATAGCATGCTTTAGCACTTGGCTAAGAGTTTGCTAGCATGTTTTAGCATGTTTCTAGTATGTTGTTAGCATGTTTAACACTTGCTGGCACTTTTTTATATGTTATTAGGAGTCCATAACAGTGTTAAACATGTCACTTCCTGTTGCCAGCAGGTGGCGCTATGACTGTAACTGAATATAAGCATGGTCATGTGTTCAGGACAGAACGCTTATCAAAAGTGTGAAGTTTGGGGCAGATTGGACATTCCATGCCTGAGTTACAGCAAATTCATATTTAATTGCAGTAATATCATTCTTTAGCACTTAGCTAAGTGTTTGCTAGTATGTTTTAGCATGTCTATAGTATGTTGGTAGGATGTTTAGCACCTACTGGCATTTTTTTATATGTTATTAGGAGTCAAGAACAGTGTTAAACGTCACTTCCTGTTGCCAGCAGGTGGCGCTATGACTATAACTAAATATGAGCATGGACATGTGTTCAAGAGATAACTCTTATCAAACGTGTGACGTTTGGGGTAGATTGTACATTGCCTTCTTGAGTAACAACAAAGTCCTGTTTCATTGAATTAGCATGCTTTAGCACTTAGCTAAGTATTGCTAGTATGTTTTAACATGTTTCTAGCATGTTTAGAAGTCAATGGCATTTTTAACATGTTGCTAGAATGGCATCAACGTGTTAAACATGACACTTCCTGTTACCAGTAGGTGGCGCTATTACTATAACTGAATATTCTCATGTAGATATGTTCAGAACAGAACGCTTATCAAAAGTGTGAAGTTTGGGGCAGATTGGACATTCCATGCCTGAGTTACAGCAAATTCCTATTTAATTGCAATAATAGCATGCTTTAGCACTTAGCTAAGAGTTTGCTAGCATGTTTTAGCATGCTTCTAGTATGTTGTTAGCATGTTTAGCACTTGCTGGCACTTTTTTATATGTTATTAGGAGTCCATAACAGTGTTAAACATGTCACTTCCTGTTGCCAGCAGGTGGCGCTATGACTATAACTGAATATGAGCATGGTCATGTGTTCAGGACAGAACGTTTATTAAAAGTGTGAAGTTTGGCGCAGATTGGACATTGCCTTCTTGAGTAACAACAACATCCTGTTTCATTGAATTAGCATGCTTTAGCACTTAGCTAAGTATTGCTAGTATGTTTTAACATGTTTCTAGCATGTTTAGAAGTCAATGGCATTTTTAACATGTTGCTAGAATGGCATCAACGTGTTAAACATGACACTTCCTGTTACCAGTAGGTGGCGCTATTACTATAACTGAATATTCTCAAGTAGATATGTTCAGGACAGAACGCTTATCAAAAGTGTGAAGTTTGGGGCAGATTGGACATTCCATGCCTGAGTTACAGCAAATTCCTATTTAATTGCAATAATAGCATGCTTTAGCACTTAGCTAAGAGTTTGCTAGCATGTTTTAGCATGCTTCTAGTATGTTGTTAGCATGTTTAGCACTTGCTGGCACTTTTTTATATGTTATTAGGAGTCCATAACAGTGTTAAACATGTCACTTCCTGTTGCCAGCAGGTGGCGCTATGACTATAACTGAATATGAGCATGGTCATGTGTTCAGGACAGAACTCTTATCAAACGTATGAAGTTTGGGGCAGATTGGACATTCCATGCCTGAGTTACAGCAACTTCCTATTTCATGGCGAAACATCAAAATTTGTCAGGCCGCCGAGGACCCGCCCTTCGACGAAAACTCAAGATCTTCGCAATTTAACGTCGCAAAGGCCTTAAGATTACACTCACCAAATTTGAAGATGATCAGATTAAAACTGTAGGAGGAGTTCGTTAAAGTATGAGGCCTGAAAATGTCAAAAACTGCACAAAAATCTGGGAGGAAGTTCAAAATGGCTGACTTCCTGTTGGGTTTAGGGCTATGCTCCAAGAGACTTTTTTGTAGGTATTAGGTCATTACATGTATGTACCGAATTTCGTGCACGTACGTGGAACGTTGCGGGAGGCGCACTCCGTTGAACTTTTATAGGTGGCGCTATCGAGCCGTTTTGCCCCGTCCAATTCTGAAACCTATATCAGATGTAAATTTTCGCCAGTTCTGACGCGTGTGCAAAGTTTCGTGAGTTTTCGCGCATGTTTAGGCCCTCAAAAATGCAATTCAATGCGGAGAAGAATAATAATAATAATAATAATAATAATAATAATAATAAACAGAGCAATTCCAAGAGGGTCCTCACACCATCGGTGCTCGGGCCCTAATAATAATAATAATAATAAACAGAGCAATTCCAAGAGGGTCCTCACACCATCGGTGCTCGGGCCCTAATAATAATAATAATAAACAGAGCAATTCCAAGAGGGTCCTCACACCATCGGTGCTCGGGCCCTAATAATAAACAGAGCAATTCCAAGAGGGTCCTCACACCATCGGTGCTCGGGCCCTAATTAAAGCTGCAAGCAGCGATGAAAGGGCCCTCGCACCCGTGCCATCAACACTCGGTGGCTTTAGGAAGACAGAGCATGGTTGGGAAATGTACATTTAAGGAGGTATATATAGTAAGAGTATGTCAAAGTCAGTTACAAAATGTTTTGTATAATGGTGATAATAGCATGCTTCATGACTCAGCTAAGTGTTGCTAGCATGTTTAGTGTGTTTCTAGCATGCTTAGTACACAATAATTATGTGGTTAGTACTGCATTACTGTGTTAACCATGTCAGTTTCTGTTGCCAGTAGGTGGCGTTATGACTATAACTGAATATGAGCTTGGATGTGTGTTCAGGACAGAACTCTTATCAAACGTGTGAAGTTTGGTGCAAATTGGACATTGCCTTCTTGAGTAACAACAAAGTCATGTTTCATTGAATAAGCATGCTTTAGCACTTAGCTAAGCATTGTTAGCATGTTTTAACATGTTTCTAGCATGTTTAGAACTCAATGGCATTTTTAACATGTTGCTAGAACGGCATCAACGTGTTAAACATGTCACTTCCTGTTGCCAGTTGGTGGCGCTATTACTATAATTGAACATTCTCATGTAGATGTGTTCAGGCCATGACTCTTATCAAAAGTGTGAAGTTTGGGGCAGATTGGACATTCCATGCCTGAGTTACAGCAAATTCCTATTTAATTGCAATAATAGCATGCTTTAGCACTTGGCTAAGAGTTTGCTAGCATGTTTTAGCATGTTTCTAGTATGTTGTTAGCATGTTTAACACTTGCTGGCACTTTTTTATATGTTATTAGGAGTCCATAACAGTGTTAAACATGTCACTTCCTGTTGCCAGCAGGTGGCGCTATGACTGTAACTGAATATAAGCATGGTCATGTGTTCAGGACAGAACGCTTATCAAAAGTGTGAAGTTTGGGGCAGATTGGACATTCCATGCCTGAGTTACAGCAAATTCATATTTAATTGCAGTAATATCATTCTTTAGCACTTAGCTAAGTGTTTGCTAGTATGTTTTAGCATGTCTATAGTATGTTGGTAGGATGTTTAGCACCTACTGGCATTTTTTTATATGTTATTAGGAGTCAAGAACAGTGTTAAACGTCACTTCCTGTTGCCAGCAGGTGGCGCTATGACTATAACTAAATATGAGCATGGACATGTGTTCAAGAGATAACTCTTATCAAACGTGTGACGTTTGGGGTAGATTGTACATTGCCTTCTTGAGTAACAACAAAGTCCTGTTTCATTGAATTAGCATGCTTTAGCACTTAGCTAAGTATTGCTAGTATGTTTTAACATGTTTCTAGCATGTTTAGAAGTCAATGGCATTTTTAACATGTTGCTAGAATGGCATCAACGTGTTAAACATGACACTTCCTGTTACCAGTAGGTGGCGCTATTACTATAACTGAATATTCTCATGTAGATATGTTCAGGACAGAACGCTTATCAAAAGTGTGAAGTTTGGGGCAGATTGGACATTCCATGCCTGAGTTACAGCAAATTCCTATTTAATTGCAATAATAGCATGCTTTAGCACTTAGCTAAGAGTTTGCTAGCATGTTTTAGCATGCTTCTAGTATGTTGTTAGCATGTTTAGCACTTGCTGGCACTTTTTTATATGTTATTAGGAGTCCATAACAGTGTTAAACATGTCACTTCCTGTTGCCAGCAGGTGGCGCTATGACTATAACTGAATATGAGCATGGTCATGTGTTCAGGACAGAACGTTTATTAAAAGTGTGAAGTTTGGCGCAGATTGGACATTGCCTTCTTGAGTAACAACAACATCCTGTTTCATTGAATTAGCATGCTTTAGCACTTAGCTAAGTATTGCTAGTATGTTTTAACATGTTTCTAGCATGTTTAGAAGTCAATGGCATTTTTAACATGTTGCTAGAATGGCATCAACGTGTTAAACATGACACTTCCTGTTACCAGTAGGTGGCGCTATTACTATAACTGAATATTCTCATGTAGATATGTTCAGGACAGAACGCTTATCAAAAGTGTGAAGTTTGGGGCAGATTGGACATTCCATGCCTGAGTTACAGCAAATTCCTATTTAATTGCAATAATAGCATGCTTTAGCACTTAGCTAAGAGTTTGCTAGCATGTTTTAGCATGCTTCTAGTATGTTGTTAGCATGTTTAGCACTTGCTGGCACTTTTTTATATGTTATTAGGAGTCCATAACAGTGTTAAACATGTCACTTCCTGTTGCCAGCAGGTGGCGCTATGACTATAACTGAATATGAGCATGGTCATGTGTTCAGGACAGAACTCTTATCAAACGTATGAAGTTTGGGGCAGATTGGACATTCCATGCCTGAGTTACAGCAACTTCCTGTTTCATGGCGAAACATCAAAATTTGTCAGGCCGCCGAGGACCCGCCCTTCGACGAAAACTCAAGATCTTCGCAATTTAACGTCGCAAAGGCCTTAAGATTACACTCACCAAATTTGAAGATGATCAGATTAAAACTGTAGGAGGAGTTCGTTAAAGTATGAGGCCTGAAAATGTCAAAAACTGCACAAAAATCTGGGAGGAAGTTAAAAATGGCTGACTTCCTGTTGGGTTTAGGGCTATGCTCCAAGAGACTTTTTTGTAGGTATTAGGTCATTACATGTATGTACCGAATTTCGTGCACGTACGTGGAACGTTGCGGGAGGCGCACTCCGTTGAACTTTTATAGGTGGCGCTATCGAGCCGTTTTGCCCCGTCCAATTCTGAAACCTATATCAGATGTAAATTTTCGCCAGTTCTGACGCGTGTGCAAAGTTTCGTGAGTTTTCGCGCATGTTTAGGCCCTCAAAAATGCAATTCAATGCGGAGAAGAATAATAATAATAATAATAATTAAAGCTGCAAGCAGCGATGAAAGGGCCCTCGCACCCGTGCCATCAACACTCGGTGGCTTTAGGAAGACAGAGCATGGTTGGGAAATGTACATTTAAGGAGGTATATATAGTAAGAGTATGTCAAAGTCAGTTACAAAATGTTTTGTATAATGGTGATAATAGCATGCTTCATGACTCAGCTAAGTGTTGCTAGCATGTTTAGTGTGTTTCTAGCATGCTTAGTACACAATAATTATGTGGTTAGTACTGCATTACTGTGTTAACCATGTCAGTTTCTGTTGCCAGTAGGTGGCGTTATGACTATAACTGAATATGAGCTTGGATGTGTGTTCAGGACAGAACTCTTATCAAACGTGTGAAGTTTGGTGCAAATTGGACATTGCCTTCTTGAGTAACAACAAAGTCATGTTTCATTGAATTAGCATGCTTTAGCACTTAGCTAAGCATTGTTAGCATGTTTTAACATGTTTCTAGCATGTTTAGAACTCAATGGCATTTTTAACATGTTGCTAGAACGGCATCAACGTGTTAAACATGTCACTTCCTGTTGCCAGTTGGTGGCGCTATTACTATAATTGAACATTCTCATGTAGATGTGTTCAGGCCATGACTCTTATCAAAAGTGTGAAGTTTGGGGCAGATTGGACATTCCATGCCTGAGTTACAGCAAATTCCTATTTAATTGCAATAATAGCATGCTTTAGCACTTGGCTAAGAGTTTGCTAGCATGTTTTAGCATGTTTCTAGTATGTTGTTAGCATGTTTAACACTTGCTGGCACTTTTTTATATGTTATTAGGAGTCCATAACAGTGTTGAACATGTCACTTCCTGTTGCCAGCAGGTGGCGCTATGACTGTAACTGAATATAAGCATGGTCATGTGTTCAGGACAGAACGCTTATCAAAAGTGTGAAGTTTGGGGCAGATTGGACATTCCATGCCTGAGTTACAGCAAATTCATATTTAATTGCAGTAATATCATTCTTTAGCACTTAGCTAAGTGTTTGCTAGTATGTTTTAGCATGTCTATAGTATGTTGGTAGGATGTTTAGCACCTACTGGCATTTTTTTTATATTTTATTAGGAGTCAAGAACAGTGTTAAACGTCACTTCCTGTTGCCAGCAGGTGGCGCTATGACTATAACTAAATATGAGCATGGACATGTGTTCAAGAGATAACTCTTATCAAACGTGTGACGTTTGGGGTAGATTGTACATTGCCTTCTTGAGTAACAACAAAGTCCTGTTTCATTGAATTAGCATGCTTTAGCACTTAGCTAAGTATTGCTAGTATGTTTTAACATGTTTCTAGCATGTTTAGAAGTCAATGGCATTTTTAACATGTTGCTAGAATGGCATCAACGTGTTAAACATGACACTTCCTGTTACCAGTAGGTGGCGCTATTACTATAACTGAATATTCTCATGTAGATATGTTCAGGACAGAACGCTTATCAAAAGTGTGAAGTTTGGGGCAGATTGGACATTCCATGCCTGAGTTACAGCAAATTCCTATTTAATTGCAATAATAGCATGCTTTAGCACTTAGCTAAGAGTTTGCTAGCATGTTTTAGCATGCTTCTAGTATGTTGTTAGCATGTTTAGCACTTGCTGGCACTTTTTTATATGTTATTAGGAGTCCATAACAGTGTTAAACATGTCACTTCCTGTTGCCAGCAGGTGGCGCTATGACTATAACTGAATATGAGCATGGTCATGTGTTCAGGACAGAACGTTTATTAAAAGTGTGAAGTTTGGCGCAGATTGGACATTGCCTTCTTGAGTAACAACAACATCCTGTTTCATTGAATTAGCATGCTTTAGCACTTAGCTAAGTATTGCTAGTATGTTTTAACATGTTTCTAGCATGTTTAGAAGTCAATGGCATTTTTAACATGTTGCTAGAATGGCATCAACGTGTTAAACATGACACTTCCTGTTACCAGTAGGTGGCGCTATTACTATAACTGAATATTCTCATGTAGATATGTTCAGGACAGAACGCTTATCAAAAGTGTGAAGTTTGGGGCAGATTGGACATTCCATGCCTGAGTTACAGCAAATTCCTATTTAATTGCAATAATAGCATGCTTTAGCACTTAGCTAAGAGTTTGCTAGCATGTTTTAGCATGCTTCTAGTGTGTTGTTAGCATGTTTAGCACTTGCTGGCACTTTTTTATATGTTATTAGGAGTCCATAACAGTGTTAAACATGTCACTTCCTGTTGCCAGCAGGTGGCGCTATGACTATAACTGAATATGAGCATGGTCATGTGTTCAGGACAGAACTCTTATCAAACGTATGAAGTTTGGGGCAGATTGGACATTCCATGCCTGAGTTACAGCAACTTCCTGTTTCATGGCGAAACATCAAAATTTGTCAGGCCGCCGAGGACCCGCCCTTCGACGAAAACTCAAGATCTTCGCAATTTAACGTCGCAAAGGCCTTAAGATTACACTCACCAAATTTGAAGATGATCAGATTAAAACTGTAGGAGGAGTTCGTTAAAGTATGAGGCCTGAAAATGTCAAAAACTGCACAAAAATCTGGGAGGAAGTTCAAAATGGCTGACTTCCTGTTGGGTTTAGGGCTATGCTCCAAGAGACTTTTTTGTAGGTATTAGGTCATTACACGTATGTACCGAATTTCGTGCACGTACGTGGAACGTTGCGGGAGGCGCACTCCGTTGAACTTTTATAGGTGGCGCTATCGAGCCGTTTTGCCCCGTCCAATTCTGAAACCTATATCAGATGTAAATTTTCGCCAGTTCTGACGCGTGTGCAAAGTTTCGTGAGTTTTCGCGCATGTTTAGGCCCTCAAAAATGCAATTCAATGCGGAGAAGAAGAATAATAATAATAATTAAAGCTGCAAGCAGCGATGAAAGGGCCCTCGCACCCGTGCCATCAACACTCGGTGGCTTTAGGAAGACAGAGCATGGTTGGGAAATGTACATTTAAGGAGGTATATATAGTAAGAGTATGTCAAAGTCAGTTACAAAATGTTTTGTATAATGGTGATAATAGCATGCTTCATGACTCAGCTAAGTGTTGCTAGCATGTTTAGTGTGTTTCTAGCATGCTTAGTACACAATAATTATGTGGTTAGTACTGCATTACTGTGTTAACCATGTCAGTTTCTGTTGCCAGTAGGTGGCGTTACGACTATAACTGAATATGAGCTTGGATGTGTGTTCAGGACAGAACTCTTATCAAACGTGTGAAGTTTGGTGCAAATTGGACATTGCCTTCTTGAGTAACAACAAAGTCATGTTTCATTGAATTAGCATGCTTTAGCACTTAGCTAAGCATTGTTAGCATGTTTTAACATGTTTCTAGCATGTTTAGAACTCAATGGCATTTTTAACATGTTGCTAGAACGGCATCAACGTGTTAAACATGTCACTTCCTGTTGCCAGTTGGTGGCGCTATTACTATAATTGAACATTCTCATGTAGATGTGTTCAGGCCATGACTCTTATCAAAAGTGTGAAGTTTGGGGCAGATTGGACATTCCATGCCTGAGTTACAGCAAATTCCTATTTAATTGCAATAATAGCATGCTTTAGCACTTGGCTAAGAGTTTGCTAGCATGTTTTAGCATGTTTCTAGTATGTTGTTAGCATGTTTAACACTTGCTGGCACTTTTTTATATGTTATTAGGAGTCCATAACAGTGTTAAACATGTCACTTCCTGTTGCCAGCAGGTGGCGCTATGACTGTAACTGAATATAAGCATGGTCATGTGTTCAGGACAGAACGCTTATCAAAAGTGTGAAGTTTGGGGCAGATTGGACATTCCATGCCTGAGTTACAGCAAATTCATATTTAATTGCAGTAATATCATTCTTTAGCACTTAGCTAAGTGTTTGCTAGTATGTTTTAGCATGTCTATAGTATGTTGGTAGGATGTTTAGCACCTACTGGCATTTTTTTATATGTTATTAGGAGTCAAGAACAGTGTTAAACGTCACTTCCTGTTGCCAGCAGGTGGCGCTATTACTATAACTGAATATTCTCATGTAGATATGTTCAGGACAGAACGCTTATCAAAAGTGTGAAGTTTGGGGCAGATTGGACATTCCATGCCTGAGTTACAGCAAATTCCTATTTAATTGCAATAATAGCATGCTTTAGCACTTAGCTAAGAGTTTGCTAGCATGTTTTAGCATGCTTCTAGTATGTTGTTAGCATGTTTAGCACTTGCTGGCACTTTTTTATATGTTATTAGGAGTCCATAACAGTGTTAAACATGTCACTTCCTGTTGCCAGCAGGTGGCGCTATGACTATAACTGAATATGAGCATGGTCATGTGTTCAGGACAGAACGTTTATTAAAAGTGTGAAGTTTGGCGCAGATTGGACATTGCCTTCTTGAGTAACAACAACATCCTGTTTCATTGAATTAGCATGCTTTAGCACTTAGCTAAGTATTGCTAGTATGTTTTAACATGTTTCTAGCATGTTTAGAAGTCAATGGCATTTTTAACATGTTGCTAGAATGGCATCAACGTGTTAAACATGACACTTCCTGTTACCAGTAGGTGGCGCTATTACTATAACTGAATATTCTCATGTAGATATGTTCAGGACAGAACGCTTATCAAAAGTGTGAAGTTTGGGGCAGATTGGACATTCCATGCCTGAGTTACAGCAAATTCCTATTTAATTGCAATAATAGCATGCTTTAGCACTTAGCTAAGAGTTTGCTAGCATGTTTTAGCATGCTTCTAGTATGTTGTTAGCATGTTTAGCACTTGCTGGCACTTTTTTATATGTTATTAGGAGTCCATAACAGTGTTAAACATGTCACTTTCTGTTGCCAGCAGGTGGCGCTATGACTATAACTGAATATGAGCATGGTCATGTGTTCAGGACAGAACTCTTATCAAACGTATGAAGTTTGGGGCAGATTGGACATTCCATGCCTGAGTTACAGCAACTTCCTGTTTCATGGCGAAACATCAAAATTTGTCAGGCCGCCGAGGACCCGCCCTTCGACGAAAACTCAAGATCTTCGCAATTTAACGTCGCAAAGGCCTTAAGATTACACTCACCAAATTTGAAGATGATCAGATTAAAACTGTAGGAGGAGTTCGTTAAAGTATGAGGCCTGAAAATGTCAAAAACTGCAAAAAAATCTGGGAGGAAGTTCAAAATGGCTGACTTCCTGTTGGGTTTAGGGCTATGCTCCAAGAGACTTTTTTGTAGGTATTAGGTCATTACATGTATGTACCGAATTTCGTGCACGTACGTGGAACGTTGCGGGAGGCGCACTCCGTTGAACTTTTATAGGTGGCGCTATCGAGCCGTTTTGCCCCGTCCAATTCTGAAACCTATATCAGATGTAAATTTTCGCCAGTTCTGACGCGTGTGCAAAGTTTCGTGAGTTTTCGCGCATGTTTAGGCCCTCAAAAATGCAATTCAATGCGGAGAAGAAGAATAATAATAATAATAATAATAATAATAATAATAAACAGAGCAATTCCAAGAGGGTCCTCACACCATCGGTGCTCGGGCCCTAATTAAAGCTGCAAGCAGCGATGAAAGGGCCCTCGCACCCGTGCCATCAACACTCGGTGGCTTTAGGAAGACAGAGCATGGTTGGGAAATGTACATTTAAGGAGGTATATATAGTAAGAGTATGTCAAAGTCAGTTACAAAATGTTTTGTATAATGGTGATAATAGCATGCTTCATGACTCAGCTAAGTGTTGCTAGCATGTTTAGTGTGTTTCTAGCATGCTTAGTACACAATAATTATGTGGTTAGTACTGCATTACTGTGTTAACCATGTCAGTTTCTGTTGCCAGTAGGTGGCGTTATGACTATAACTGAATATGAGCTTGGATGTGTGTTCAGGACAGAACTCTTATCAAACGTGTGAAGTTTGGTGCAAATTGGACATTGCCTTCTTGAGTAACAACAAAGTCATGTTTCATTGAATTAGCATGCTTTAGCACTTAGCTAAGCATTGTTAGCATGTTTTAACATGTTTCTAGCATGTTTAGAACTCAATGGCATTTTTAACATGTTGCTAGAACGGCATCAACGTGTTAAACATGTCACTTCCTGTTGCCAGTTGGTGGCGCTATTACTATAATTGAACATTCTCATGTAGATGTGTTCAGGCCATGACTCTTATCAAAAGTGTGAAGTTTGGGGCAGATTGGACATTCCATGCCTGAGTTACAGCAAATTCCTATTTAATTGCAATAATAGCATGCTTTAGCACTTGGCTAAGAGTTTGCTAGCATGTTTTAGCATGTTTCTAGTATGTTGTTAGCATGTTTAACACTTGCTGGCACTTTTTTATATGTTATTAGGAGTCCATAACAGTGTTAAACATGTCACTTCCTGTTGCCAGCAGGTGGCGCTATGACTGTAACTGAATATAAGCATGGTCATGTGTTCAGGACAGAACGCTTATCAAAAGTGTGAAGTTTGGGGCAGATTGGACATTCCATGCCTGAGTTACAGCAAATTCATATTTAATTGCAGTAATATCATTCTTTAGCACTTAGCTAAGTGTTTGCTAGTATGTTTTAGCATGTCTATAGTATGTTGGTAGGATGTTTAGCACCTACTGGCATTTTTTTATATGTTATTAGGAGTCAAGAACAGTGTTAAACGTCACTTCCTGTTGCCAGCAGGTGGCGCTATGACTATAACTAAATATGAGCATGGACATGTGTTCAAGAGATAACTCTTATCAAACGTGTGACGTTTGGGGTAGATTGTACATTGCCTTCTTGAGTAACAACAAAGTCCTGTTTCATTGAATTAGCATGCTTTAGCACTTAGCTAAGTATTGCTAGTATGTTTTAACATGTTTCTAGCATGTTTAGAAGTCAATGGCATTTTTAACATGTTGCTAGAATGGCATCAACGTGTTAAACATGACACTTCCTGTTACCAGTAGGTGGCGCTATTACTATAACTGAATATTCTCATGTAGATATGTTCAGGACAGAACGCTTATCAAAAGTGTGAAGTTTGGGGCAGATTGGACATTCCATGCCTGAGTTACAGCAAATTCCTATTTAATTGCAATAATAGCATGCTTTAGCACTTAGCTAAGAGTTTGCTAGCATGTTTTAGCATGCTTCTAGTATGTTGTTAGCATGTTTAGCACTTGCTGGCACTTTTTTATATGTTATTAGGAGTCCATAACAGTGTTAAACATGTCACTTCCTGTTGCCAGCAGGTGGCGCTATGACTATAACTGAATATGAGCATGGTCATGTGTTCAGGACAGAACGTTTATTAAAAGTGTGAAGTTTGGCGCAGATTGGACATTGCCTTCTTGAGTAACAACAACATCCTGTTTCATTGAATTAGCATGCTTTAGCACTTAGCTAAGTATTGCTAGTATGTTTTAACATGTTTCTAGCATGTTTAGAAGTCAATGGCATTTTTAACATGTTGCTAGAATGGCATCAACGTGTTAAACATGACACTTCCTGTTACCAGTAGGTGGCGCTATTACTATAACTGAATATTCTCATGTAGATATGTTCAGGACAGAACGCTTATCAAAAGTGTGAAGTTTGGGGCAGATTGGACATTCCATGCCTGAGTTACAGCAAATTCCTATTTAATTGCAATAATAGCATGCTTTAGCACTTAGCTAAGAGTTTGCTAGCATGTTTTAGCATGCTTCTAGTATGTTGTTAGCATGTTTAGCACTTGCTGGCACTTTTTTATATGTTATTAGGAGTCCATAACAGTGTTAAACATGTCACTTCCTGTTGCCAGCAGGTGGCGCTATGACTATAACTGAATATGAGCATGGTCATGTGTTCAGGACAGAACTCTTATCAAACGTATGAAGTTTGGGGCAGATTGGACATTCCATGCCTGAGTTACAGCAACTTCCTGTTTCATGGCGAAACATCAAAATTTGTCAGGCCGCCGAGGACCCGCCCTTCGACGAAAACTCAAGATCTTCGCAATTTAACGTCGCAAAGGCCTTAAGATTACACTCACCAAATTTGAAGATGATCAGATTAAAACTGTAGGAGGAGTTCGTTAAAGTATGAGGCCTGAAAATGTCAAAAACTGCACAAAAATCTGGGAGGAAGTTCAAAATGGCTGACTTCCTGTTGGGTTTAGGGCTATGCTCCAAGAGACTTTTTTGTAGGTATTAGGTCATTACATGTATGTACCGAATTTCGTGCACGTACGTGGAACGTTGCGGGAGGCGCACTCCGTTGAACTTTTATAGGTGGCGCTATCGAGCCGTTTTGCCCCGTCCAATTCTGAAACCTATATCAGATGTAAATTTTCGCCAGTTCTGACGCGTGTGCAAAGTTTCGTGAGTTTTCGCGCATGTTTAGGCCCTCAAAAATGCAATTCAATGCGGAGAAGAATAATAATAATAATAATAATAATAATAATAAACAGAGCAATTCCAAGAGGGTCCTCACACCATCGGTGCTCGGGCCCTAATAATAATAATAATAAACAGAGCAATTCCAAGAGGGTCCTCACACCATCGGTGCTCGGGCCCTAATTAAAGCTGCAAGCAGCGATGAAAGGGCCCTCGCACCCGTGCCATCAACACTCGGTGGCTTTAGGAAGACAGAGCATGGTTGGGAAATGTACATTTAAGGAGGTATATATAGTAAGAGTATGTCAAAGTCAGTTACAAAATGTTTTGTATAATGGTGATAATAGCATGCTTCATGACTCAGCTAAGTGTTGCTAGCATGTTTAGTGTGTTTCTAGCATGCTTAGTACACAATAATTATGTGGTTAGTACTGCATTACTGTGTTAACCATGTCAGTTTCTGTTGCCAGTAGGTGGCGTTATGACTATAACTGAATATGAGCTTGGATGTGTGTTCAGGACAGAACTCTTATCAAACGTGTGAAGTTTGGTGCAAATTGGACATTGCCTTCTTGAGTAACAACAAAGTCATGTTTCATTGAATTAGCATGCTTTAGCACTTAGCTAAGCATTGTTAGCATGTTTTAACATGTTTCTAGCATGTTTAGAACTCAATGGCATTTTTAACATGTTGCTAGAACGGCATCAACGTGTTAAACATGTCACTTCCTGTTGCCAGTTGGTGGCGCTATTACTATAATTGAACATTCTCATGTAGATGTGTTCAGGCCATGACTCTTATCAAAAGTGTGAAGTTTGGGGCAGATTGGACATTCCATGCCTGAGTTACAGCAAATTCCTATTTAATTGCAATAATAGCATGCTTTAGCACTTGGCTAAGAGTTTGCTAGCATGTTTTAGCATGTTTCTAGTATGTTGTTAGCATGTTTAACACTTGCTGGCACTCTTTTATATGTTATTAGGAGTCCATAACAGTGTTAAACATGTCACTTCCTGTTGCCAGCAGGTGGCGCTATGACTGTAACTGAATATAAGCATGGTCATGTGTTCAGGACAGAACGCTTATCAAAAGTGTGAAGTTTGGGGCAGATTGGACATTCCATGCCTGAGTTACAGCAAATTCATATTTAATTGCAGTAATATCATTCTTTAGCACTTAGCTAAGTGTTTGCTAGTATGTTTTAGCATGTCTATAGTATGTTGGTAGGATGTTTAGCACCTACTGGCATTTTTTTATATGTTATTAGGAGTCAAGAACAGTGTTAAACGTCACTTCCTGTTGCCAGCAGGTGGCGCTATTACTATAACTGAATATTCTCATGTAGATATGTTCAGGACAGAACGCTTATCAAAAGTGTGAAGTTTGGGGCAGATTGGACATTCCATGCCTGAGTTACAGCAAATTCCTATTTAATTGCAATAATAGCATGCTTTAGCACTTAGCTAAGAGTTTGCTAGCATGTTTTAGCATGCTTCTAGTATGTTGTTAGCATGTTTAGCACTTGCTGGCACTTTTTTATATGTTATTAGGAGTCCATAACAGTGTTAAACATGTCACTTCCTGTTGCCAGCAGGTGGCGCTATGACTATAACTGAATATGAGCATGGTCATGTGTTCAGGACAGAACGTTTATTAAAAGTGTGAAGTTTGGCGCAGATTGGACATTGCCTTCTTGAGTAACAACAACATCCTGTTTCATTGAATTAGCATGCTTTAGCACTTAGCTAAGTATTGCTAGTATGTTTTAACATGTTTCTAGCATGTTTAGAAGTCAATGGCATTTTTAACATGTTGCTAGAATGGCATCAACGTGTTAAACATGACACTTCCTGTTACCAGTAGGTGGCGCTATTACTATAACTGAATATTCTCATGTAGATATGTTCAGGACAGAACGCTTATCAAAAGTGTGAAGTTTGGGGCAGATTGGACATTCCATGCCTGAGTTACAGCAAATTCCTATTTAATTGCAATAATAGCATGCTTTAGCACTTAGCTAAGAGTTTGCTAGCATGTTTTAGCATGCTTCTAGTATGTTGTTAGCATGTTTAGCACTTGCTGGCACTTTTTTATATGTTATTAGGAGTCCATAACAGTGTTAAACATGTCACTTCCTGTTGCCAGCAGGTGGCGCTATGACTATAACTGAATATGAGCATGGTCATGTGTTCAGGACAGAACGTTTATTAAAAGTGTGAAGTTTGGCGCAGATTGGACATTGCCTTCTTGAGTAACAACAACATCCTGTTTCATTGAATTAGCATGCTTTAGCACTTAGCTAAGTATTGCTAGTATGTTTTAACATGTTTCTAGCATGTTTAGAAGTCAATGGCATTTTTAACATGTTGCTAGAATGGCATCAACGTGTTAAACATGACACTTCCTGTTACCAGTAGGTGGCGCTATTACTATAACTGAATATTCTCATGTAGATATGTTCAGGACAGAACGCTTATCAAAAGTGTGAAGTTTGGGGCAGATTGGACATTCCATGCCTGAGTTACAGCAAATTCCTATTTAATTGCAATAATAGCATGCTTTAGCACTTAGCTAAGAGTTTGCTAGCATGTTTTAGCATGCTTCTAGTATGTTGTTAGCATGTTTAGCACTTGCTGGCACTTTTTTATATGTTATTAGGAGTCCATAACAGTGTTAAACATGTCACTTTCTGTTGCCAGCAGGTGGCGCTATGACTATAACTGAATATGAGCATGGTCATGTGTTCAGGACAGAACTCTTATCAAACGTATGAAGTTTGGGGCAGATTGGACATTCCATGCCTGAGTTACAGCAACTTCCTGTTTCATGGCGAAACATCAAAATTTGTCAGGCCGCCGAGGACCCGCCCTTTGACGAAAACTCAAGATCTTCGCAATTTAACGTCGCAAAGGCCTTAAGATTACACTCACCAAATTTGAAGATGATCAGATTAAAACTGTAGGAGGAGTTCGTTAAAGTATGAGGCCTGAAAATGTCAAAAACTGCACAAAAATCTGGGAGGAAGTTCAAAATGGCTGACTTCCTGTTGGGTTTAGGGCTATGCTCCAAGAGACTTTTTTGTAGGTATTAGGTCATTACATGTATGTACCGAATTTCGTGCACGTACGTGGAACGTTGCGGGAGGCGCACTCCGTTGAACTTTTATAGGTGGCGCTATCGAGCCGTTTTGCCCCGTCCAATTCTGAAACCTATATCAGATGTAAATTTTCGCCAGTTCTGACGCGTGTGCAAAGTTTCGTGAGTTTTCGCGCATGTTTAGGCCCTCAAAAATGCAATTCAATGCGGAGAAGAAGAATAATAATAATAATATTAAAGCTGCAAGCAGCGATGAAAGGGCCCTCGCACCCGTGCCATCAACACTCGGTGGCTTTAGGAAGACAGAGCATGGTTGGGAAATGTACATTTAAGGAGGTATATATAGTAAGAGTATGTCAAAGTCAGTTACAAAATGTTTTGTATAATGGTGATAATAGCATGCTTCATGACTCAGCTAAGTGTTGCTAGCATGTTTAGTGTGTTTCTAGCATGCTTAGTACACAATAATTATGTGGTTAGTACTGCATTACTGTGTTAACCATGTCAGTTTCTGTTGCCAGTAGGTGGCGTTATGACTATAACTGAATATGAGCTTGGATGTGTGTTCAGGACAGAACTCTTATCAAACGTGTGAAGTTTGGTGCAAATTGGACATTGCCTTCTTGAGTAACAACAAAGTCATGTTTCATTGAATTAGCATGCTTTAGCACTTAGCTAAGCATTGTTAGCATGTTTTAACATGTTTCTAGCATGTTTAGAACTCAATGGCATTTTTAACATGTTGCTAGAACGGCATCAACGTGTTAAACATGTCACTTCCTGTTGCCAGTTGGTGGCGCTATTACTATAATTGAACATTCTCATGTAGATGTGTTCAGGCCATGACTCTTATCAAAAGTGTGAAGTTTGGGGCAGATTGGACATTCCATGCCTGAGTTACAGCAAATTCCTATTTAATTGCAATAATAGCATGCTTTAGCACTTGGCTAAGAGTTTGCTAGCATGTTTTAGCATGTTTCTAGTATGTTGTTAGCATGTTTAACACTTGCTGGCACTCTTTTATATGTTATTAGGAGTCCATAACAGTGTTAAACATGTCACTTCCTGTTGCCAGCAGGTGGCGCTATGACTGTAACTGAATATAAGCATGGTCATGTGTTCAGGACAGAACGCTTATCAAAAGTGTGAAGTTTGGGGCAGATTGGACATTCCATGCCTGAGTTACAGCAAATTCATATTTAATTGCAGTAATATCATTCTTTAGCACTTAGCTAAGTGTTTGCTAGTATGTTTTAGCATGTCTATAGTATGTTGGTAGGATGTTTAGCACCTACTGGCATTTTTTTATATGTTATTAGGAGTCAAGAACAGTGTTAAACGTCACTTCCTGTTGCCAGCAGGTGGCGCTATTACTATAACTGAATATTCTCATGTAGATATGTTCAGGACAGAACGCTTATCAAAAGTGTGAAGTTTGGGGCAGATTGGACATTCCATGCCTGAGTTACAGCAAATTCCTATTTAATTGCAATAATAGCATGCTTTAGCACTTAGCTAAGAGTTTGCTAGCATGTTTTAGCATGCTTCTAGTATGTTGTTAGCATGTTTAGCACTTGCTGGCACTTTTTTATATGTTATTAGGAGTCCATAACAGTGTTAAACATGTCACTTCCTGTTGCCAGCAGGTGGCGCTATGACTATAACTGAATATGAGCATGGTCATGTGTTCAGGACAGAACGTTTATTAAAAGTGTGAAGTTTGGCGCAGATTGGACATTGCCTTCTTGAGTAACAACAACATCCTGTTTCATTGAATTAGCATGCTTTAGCACTTAGCTAAGTATTGCTAGTATGTTTTAACATGTTTCTAGCATGTTTAGAAGTCAATGGCATTTTTAACATGTTGCTAGAATGGCATCAACGTGTTAAACATGACACTTCCTGTTACCAGTAGGTGGCGCTATTACTATAACTGAATATTCTCATGTAGATATGTTCAGGACAGAACGCTTATCAAAAGTGTGAAGTTTGGGGCAGATTGGACATTCCATGCCTGAGTTACAGCAAATTCCTATTTAATTGCAATAATAGCATGCTTTAGCACTTAGCTAAGAGTTTGCTAGCATGTTTTAGCATGCTTCTAGTATGTTGTTAGCATGTTTAGCACTTGCTGGCACTTTTTTATATGTTATTAGGAGTCCATAACAGTGTTAAACATGTCACTTCCTGTTGCCAGCAGGTGGCGCTATGACTATAACTGAATATGAGCATGGTCATGTGTTCAGGACAGAACGTTTATTAAAAGTGTGAAGTTTGGCGCAGATTGGACATTGCCTTCTTGAGTAACAACAACATCCTGTTTCATTGAATTAGCATGCTTTAGCACTTAGCTAAGTATTGCTAGTATGTTTTAACATGTTTCTAGCATGTTTAGAAGTCAATGGCATTTTTAACATGTTGCTAGAATGGCATCAACGTGTTAAACATGACACTTCCTGTTACCAGTAGGTGGCGCTATTACTATAACTGAATATTCTCATGTAGATATGTTCAGGACAGAACGCTTATCAAAAGTGTGAAGTTTGGGGCAGATTGGACATTCCATGCCTGAGTTACAGCAAATTCCTATTTAATTGCAATAATAGCATGCTTTAGCACTTAGCTAAGAGTTTGCTAGCATGTTTTAGCATGCTTCTAGTATGTTGTTAGCATGTTTAGCACTTGCTGGCACTTTTTTATATGTTATTAGGAGTCCATAACAGTGTTAAACATGTCACTTTCTGTTGCCAGCAGGTGGCGCTATGACTATAACTGAATATGAGCATGGTCATGTGTTCAGGACAGAACTCTTATCAAACGTATGAAGTTTGGGGCAGATTGGACATTCCATGCCTGAGTTACAGCAACTTCCTGTTTCATGGCGAAACATCAAAATTTGTCAGGCCGCCGAGGACCCGCCCTTCGACGAAAACTCAAGATCTTCGCAATTTAACGTCGCAAAGGCCTTAAGATTACACTCACCAAATTTGAAGATGATCAGATTAAAACTGTAGGAGGAGTTCGTTAAAGTATGAGGCCTGAAAATGTCAAAAACTGCACAAAAATCTGGGAGGAAGTTCAAAATGGCTGACTTCCTGTTGGGTTTAGGGCTATGCTCCAAGAGACTTTTTTGTAGGTATTAGGTCATTACATGTATGTACCGAATTTCGTGCACGTACGTGGAACGTTGCGGGAGGCGCACTCCGTTGAACTTTTATAGGTGGCGCTATCGAGCCGTTTTGCCCCGTCCAATTCTGAAACCTATATCAGATGTAAATTTTCGCCAGTTCTGACGCGTGTGCAAAGTTTCGTGAGTTTTCGCGCATGTTTAGGCCCTCAAAAATGCAATTCAATGCGGAGAAGAAGAATAATAATAATAATAATAATAATAATAAACAGAGCAATTCCAAGAGGGTCCTCACACCATCGGTGCTCGGGCCCTAATTAAAGCTGCAAGCAGCGATGAAAGGGCCCTCGCACCCGTGCCATCAACACTCGGTGGCTTTAGAAAGACAGAGCATGGTTGGGAAATGTACATTTAAGGAGGTATGTATAGTAAGAGTATGTCAAAGTCAGTTACAAAATGTTTTGTATAATGGTGATAATAGCATGCTTCATGACTCAGCTAAGTGTTGCTAGCATGTTTAGTCTGTTCCTAGCATGCTTAGTACACAATAATTATGTGGTTAGTACTGCATTACTGTGTTAACCATGTCAGTTTCTGTTGCCAGTAGTGGACTATAACTGAATACGAGCATGGATGTGTGTTCAGGACAGAACTCTTATCAAAAGTGTGAAGTTTGGTGCAAATTGGACATTGCCTTCTTGAGTAACAACAAAGTCATGTTTCATTGAATTAGCATTCTTTAGCACTTAGCTAAGCATTGTTAGCATGTTTTAACATGTTTCTAGCATGTTTAGAACTCAATGGCATTTTTAACATGTTGCTAGAACGGCATCAACCTGTTAAACATGTCACTTCCTGTTGCCAGTAGGTGGCGCTATTACTATAACTGAACATTCTCATGTAGATGTGTTCAGGCCATGACTCTTATCAAAAGTGTGAAGTTTGGGGCAGATTGGACATTCCATGCCTGAGTTACAGCAAATTCCTATTTAATTGCAATAATAGCATGCTTTAGCACTTAGCTAAGAGTTTGCTAGCATGTTTTAGCATGTTTCTAGTATGTTGTTAGCATGTTTAACACTTGCTGGCACTTTTTTATATGTTATTAGGAGTCCATAACAGTGTTAAACATGTCACTTCCTGTTGCCAGCAGGTGGCGCTATGACTGTAACTGAATATAAGCATGGTCATGTGTTCAGGACAGAACGCTTATCAAAAGTGTGAAGTTTGGGGCAGATTGGACATTCCATGCCTGAGTTACAGCAAATTCATATTTAATTGCAGTAATATCATTCTTTAGCACTTAGCTAAGTGTATGCTAGTATGTTTTAGCATGTCTCTAGTATGTTGGTAGGATGTTTAGCACCTACTGGCATTTTTTTATATGTTATTAGGAGTCAAGAACAGTGTTAAACGTCACTTCCTGTTGCCAGCAGGTGGCGCTATGACTATAACTAAATATGAGCATGGGCATGTGTTCAAGAGATAACTCTTATCAAACGTGTGAAGATTGGGGTAGATTGTACATTGCCTTCTTGAGCAACAACAAAGTCCTGTTTCATTGAATTAGCATGCTTTAGCACTTAGCTAAGTATTGCTAGCATGTTTTAATATGTTTCTAGCATGTTTAGAACTCAATGGCATTTTTAACATGTTGCTAGAACGGCATCAACGTGTTAAACATGTCACTTCCTGTTGCCAGTAGGTGGCGCTATTACTATAACTGAATTTGAGCATAGACATGTGTTCAGGCCATGATTCTTATCAAACGTGTGAAGTTTGGGGCAGATTGGACATTCCATGCCTGAGTTACAGCAAATTCCTATTTAATTGCAGTAATAGCATGCTTTAGCACTTAGCTAAGTGTTTGCTAGCATGTTTCTAGTATGTTGCTAACCTGTTTAGCACTTGCTGGCTCTTTTTTATATGTTATTAGGAGACCACAACAGTGTTAAACATGTCACTTCCTGTTGACAGCAGGTGGCGCTATTACTATAACTGAATATTCTCATGTAGATGTGTTCAGGCCATGACTCTTATCAAACGTGTGAAGTTTGGGGCAGATTGGACATTCCATGCCTGTGTTACAGCAAATTCCTATTTAATTGCAACAATAGCATGCTTTAGCACTTAGCTAAGTGTTTGCTAGCATGTTTTAGCATGTTTCTAGTATGTTGTTAGCATGTTTAGCACTTGCTGGCACTTTTTTATATGTTTTTATATGTCCACAACAGTGTTTAACATGTCACTTCCTGTTGCCAGCAGGTGGCACTATGACTGTAACTGAATATGAGCATGGTCATGTGTTCAGGACAGAACGTTTATTAAAAGTGTGAAGTTTGGCGCAGATTGGACATTGCCTTCTTGAGTAACAACAACATCCTGTTTCATTGAATTAGCATGCTTTAGCACTTAGCTAAGTATTGCTAGCATGTTTTAACATGTTTCTAGCATGTTTAGAAGTCAATGGCATTTTTAACATGTTGCTAGAATGGCATCAACGTGTTAAACATGACACTTCCTGTTACCAGTAGGTGGCGCTATTACTATAACTGAATATTCTCATGTAGATGTGTTCAGGACAGAACGCTTATCAAAAGTGTGAAGTTTGGGGCAGATTGGACATTCCATGCCTGAGTTACAGCAAATTCCTATTTAATTGCAATAATAGCATGCTTTAGCACTTAGCTAAGAGTTTGCTAGCATGTTTTAGCATGCTTCTAGTATGTTGTTAGCATGTTTAGCTCTTGCTGGCACTTTTTTATATGTTATTAGGAGTCCATAACAGTGTTAAACATGTCACTTCCTGTTGCCAGCAGGTGGCGCTATGACTATAACTGAATATGAGCATGGTCATGTGTTCAGGACAGAACTCTTATCAAACGTATGAAGTTTGGGGCAGATTGGACATTCCATGCCTGAGTTACAGCAACTTCCTGTTTCATGGCGAAACATCGAAATTTGTCAGGCCGCCGATGACCCGCCCTTCGACGAAAACTCAAGATCTTCGCAATTTAACGTCGCAAAGGCCTTAAGATTACACTCACCAAATTTGAAGATGATCAGATTAAAACTGTAGGAGGAGTTCGTTAAAGTACGAGGCCTGAAAATGTCAAAAACTGCACAAAAATCTGAGAGGAAGTTGAAAATGGCTGACTTCCTGTTGGGTTTAGGGCTATGCTCCAAGAGACTTTTTTGTAGGTATTAGGTCATTACATGTATGTACCGAATTTCGTGCACGTACGTGGAACGTTGCGGGAGGCGCACTCCGTTGAACTTTTATAGGTGGCGCTATCGAGCCGTTTTGCCCCGTCCAATTCTGAAACCTATATCAGATGTAAATTTTCGCCAGTTCTGACGCGTGTGCAAAGTTTCGTGAGTTTTCGCGCATGTTTAGGCCCTCAAAAATGCAATTCAATGCGGAGAAGAATAATAATAATAATAATAATAATAATAATAAACAGAGCAATTCCAAGAGGGTCCTCACACCATCGGTGCTCGGGCCCTAAATAATAATAATAAACAGAGCAATTCCAAGAGGGTCCTCACACCATCGGTGCTCGGGCCCTAATTAAAGCTGCAAGCAGCGATGAAAGGGCCCTCGCACCCGTGCCATCAACACTCAGTGGCTTTAGGAAGACAGAGCATGGTTGGGCAATGTACATTTAAGGAGGTATATATAGTAAGAGTATGTCAAAGTCAGTTACTAAATGTTTTGTATAATGGGGATAATAGCATGCTTCATGACTCAGCTAAGTGTTGCTAGCATGTTTAGTATGTGTCTAGCATGCTTAGTACACAATAATTATGTTGTTAGTACTGCATTACTGTGTTAACCATGTCAGTTTCTGTTGCCAGTAGTTGGGGCTATGTCTATATCTGAATATTGCTATGTAGATGTGTTCAGTGCAGGACTTTTATCAAACATGTGAAGTTTGGGGCAGATTGGACATTGTATGCTTGAGTTACAACAACTTCCTTTAGCATTTCTAGCATGTTTTATGATGTTTCTAGCATTTTACATATTAATTTTGGGGTAGATTGGACATTGCATTCCTGAGTTACAGCAAATTCATATTTAATTGCAGTAATATCATGCTTTAGCACTTAGCTAAGTGTTTGCTAGTATGTTTTAGCATGTCTCTAGTATGTTGGTAGGATATTTAGCACCTACTGGCATTTTTTTATATGTTATTAGGAGTCCAGAACAGTGTTAAACGTCACTTCCTTTTGCCAGCAGGCGGCGCTATGACTATAACTGAATATGAGCATGGACATGTGTTCAAAAGATAACTCTTATCAAACGTGTGAAGTTTGGGGTAGATTGGACATTTTATGCTTAAATTACAACAACTTCCTTGAGCTTTTATAGCATGCTTTAGAACTTAGCTAAGTGTTGCTAGCATGTTTCTTGCATGTTACATATTAAGTTTGGGGTAGATTGAACATCCCATGCCTGTGTTACAACAAATTCCCATTTAATTGCAGTAATATCATGATTTAACACTTATCTAAGTGATTGATAGCATGTTTTAGCATGTTTCTAGTATGTTGTTAGCATGTTTAGCACATGCTGGCACTTTTTTATATGTTATTAGGAGTCCACAACAGTGTTTAACATGTCACTTCCTGTTGCCAGCAGGTGGCGCTATGACTGTAACTGAATATGAGCATGGTCATGTGTTCAGGACAGAACGCTTATCAAAAGTGTGAAGTTTGGGGCAGATTGGACATTGCCTTCTTGAGTAACAACAACATCCTGTTTCATTGAATTAGCATGCTTTAGCACTCAGCTAAGTTTTGCTAGCATGTTTTAACATGTTTCTAGCATGTTTAGAAGTCAATGGCATTTTCAACATGTTGCTAGAACGGCATCAACGTGTTAAACATGACACTTCCTTTTACCAGTAGGTGGCGCTATTACTATAACTGAATATTCTCATGTAGATGTGTTCAGGCCATGACTCTTATCAAACGTGTGAAGTTTGGGGCAGATTGGACATTCTGTGCCTGAGTTACAGCAAATTCCTATTTAATTGCAGTAATAGCATGCTTTAGCACTAAGCTAAGTGTTTGCTAGCATGTTTTAGCATGTGTCTAGTATGTTGTTAGCATGTTTAGCACTTGCTGGCACTTTTTTATATGTTATCAGGAGTTCACAACAGTGTTAAACATGTCACTTCCTGTTGCCAGCAGGTGGCGCTATGACTGTAACTGAATATGAGCATGGTCATGTGTTCAGGACAGAACGCTTATCAAAAGTGTGAAGTTTGGGGCAGATTGGACATTGCCTTCTTGAGTAACAACAACATCCTGTTTCATTGAATTAGCATGCTTTAGCACTCAGCTAAGTTTTGCTAGCATGTTTTAACATGTTTCTAGCATGTTTAGAAGTCAATGGCATTTTTAACATGTTGCTAGAACGGCATCAACGTGTTAAACATGACACTTCCTGTTACCAGTAGGTGGCGCTATTACTATAACTGAATATTCTCATGTAGATGTGTTCAGGCCATGACTCTTATCAAACGTGTGAAGTTTGGGGCAGATTGGACATTCCGTGCCTGAGTTACAGCAAATTCCTATTTAATTGCAGTAATAGCATGCTTTAGCACTTAGCTAAGTGTTTGCTAACATGTTTTAGCATGTGTCTAGTATGTTGTTAGCATGTTTAGCACTTGCTGGCACTTTTTTATATGTTATCAGGAGTTCACAACAGTGTTAAACATGTCACTTCCTGTTGCCAGCAGGTGGCGCTATGACTGTAACTGAATATGAGCATGGTCATGTGTTCAGGACAGAACGCTTATCAAAAGTGTGAAGTTTGGGGCAGATTGGACATTCCATGCCTGAGTTACAACAACTTCCTGTTTCATGGCGAAACATCAAAATTTGTCAGGCTGCCGAGGACCCGCCCTTCGACGAAAACTCAAGATCTTCGCAATTTAACGTCGCAAAGGCCTTAAGATTACACTCACCAAATTTGAAGATGATCAGATTAAAACTGTAGGAGGAGTTCGTTAAAGTACGAGGCATGAAAATGGCAAAAACTGCACAAAAATCTGAGAGGAAGTTGAAAATGGCTGACTTCCTGTTGTGTTTAGGGCTACGCTCCAAGAGACTTTTTTGTAGGTATTAGGTCCTTACATGTATGTACCGAATTTCGTACACGTATGTGGAACATAGCGGGAGGCGCACTCCGTTGAACTTTTATAGGTGGCGCTATCGAGCCATTTTGCCCCGCCCAATTATGAAACCTATATCAGATGTAAATTTTCGCCAGTTCTGATGCGTGTGCAAAGTTTCGTGAGTTTTCGAGCATGTTTAGGCCCTCAAAAATGCGATTAAATTCGGAGAAGAATAATAATAATAATTAAAGCTGCAAGCAGCGATGAAAGGGCCCTCGCACCCGTGCCATCAACACTCGGTGGCTTTAGGAAGACAGAGCATGGTTGGGAAATGTACATTTAAGGAGGTATATATAGTAAGAGTATGTCAAAGTTAGTAACAAAATGTTTTGTATAATGGTGATAATAGCATGCTTCATGACTCAGCTAAGTGTTGCTAGCATGTTTAGTCTGTTTCTAGCATGCTTAGTACACAATAATTATGTGGTTAGTACTGCATTACTGTGTTAACCATGTCAGTTTCTGTTGCCAATAGGTGGCGTTATGACTATTGCTGAATATGAGCATGGATGTGTGTTCAGGACAGAACTCTTATCAAACGTGTGAAGTTTGGTGCAAATTGGAAATTGCCTTCTTGAGTAACAAAAAAGTCATGTTTCATTGAATTAGCATTCTTTAGCACTTAGCTAAGCATTGTTAGCATGTTTTAACATGTTTCTAGCATGTTTAGAACTCAATGGCATTTTTAACATGTTGCTAGAACGGCATCAACGTGTTAAACATGTCACTTCCTGTTGCCAGTAGGTGGCGCTATTACTATAAATGAACATTCTCATGTAGATGTATTCAGGCCATGACTCTTATCAAAAGTGTGAAGTTTGGGGCAGATTGGACATTCCATGCCTGAGTTACAGCAAATTCCTATTTAATTGCAATAATAGCATGCTTTAGCACTTAGCTAAGAGTTTGCTAGCATGTTTTAGCATGTTTATAATATGTTGTTAGCATGTTTAAAACTTGCTGGCACTTTTTTATATGTTATTAGGAGTCCATAACAGTGTTAAACATGTCACTTCCTGTTGCCAGCAGGTGGCGCTATGTCTGTAACTGAATATAAGCATGGTCATGTGTTCAGGACAGAACGCTTATCAAAAGTGTGAAGTTTGGGGCAGATTGGACATTCCATGCCTGAGTTACAGCAAATTCATATTTAATTGCAGTAATATCATTCTTTAGCACTTAGCTAAGTGTTTGCTAGTATGTTTTAGCATGTCTCTAGTATGTTGGTAGGATGTTTAGCACCTACTGGCATTTTTTTATATGTTATTAGGAGTCAAGAACAGTGTTAAACATCCCTTCCTGTTGCCAGCAGGTGGCGCTATGACTATAACTAAATATGAGCATGGACATGTGTTCAAGAGATAACTCTTATCAAACGTGTGAAGTTTGGGGTAGATTGTACATTGCCTTCTTGAGTAACAACAAAGTCCTGTTTCATTGAATTAGCATGCTTTAGCACTTAGCTAAGTATTGCTAGCATGTTTTAATATGTTTCTAACATGTTTAGAACTCAATGGCATTTTTAACATGTTGCTAGAATGGCATCAACGTGTTAAACATGACACTTCCTGTTACCAGTAGGTGGCGCTATTACTATAACTGAATTTGAGCATAGACATGTGTTCAGGCCATGATTCTTATCAAACGTGTGAAGTTTGGGGCAGATTGGACATTCCATGCCTGGGTTACAGCAAATTCCTATTTAATTGCAATAATAGCATGCTTTAGCACTTAGCTAAGAGTTTGCTAGCATGTTTTAGCATGCTTCTAGTATGTTGTTAGCATGTTTAGCACTTGCTGGCACTTTTTTATATGTTATTAGGAGTCCATAACAGTGTTAAACATGTCACTTCCTGTTGCCAGCAGGTGGCGCTATGACTGTAACTGAATATGAGCATGGTCATGTGTTCAGGACAGAATGCTTATCAAAAGTGTGAAGTTTGGGGCAGATTGGACATTCCATGCCTGAGTTACAGCAACTTCCTGTTTCATGGCGAAACATCGAAATTTGTCAGGCCGCCGAGGACCCGCCCTTTGACGAAAACTCAAGATCTTCGCAATTTAACGTCGCAAAGGCCTTAAGATTACACTCACCAAATTTGAAGATGATCAGATTAAAACTGTAGGAGGAGTTCGTTAAAGTACGAGGCCTGAAAATGGCAAAAACTGCACAAAAATCTGAGAGGAAGTTCAAAATGGCTGACTTCCTGTTGTGTTTAGGGCTATGCTTCAAGAGACTTTTTTGTAGGTATTAGGTCATTACACGTATGTACCGAATTTCGTGCACGTACGTGGAACGTTGCGGGAGGCGCACTCCGTTGAACTTTTATAGGTGGCGCTATCGAGCCATTTTGCCCCGTCCAATTCTGAAACCTATATCAGATGTAAATTTTCGCCAGTTCTGACGCGTGTGCAAAGTTTCGTGAGTTTTCGAGCATGTTTAGGCCCTCAAAAATGCAATTCAATGCGGAGAAGAAGAAGAAGAAGAATAATAATAATAATTAAAGCTGCAAGCAGCGATGAAAGGGCCCTCGCACCCGTGCCATCAACACTCGGTGGCTTTAGGAAGACAGAGCATGGTTGGGAAATGTACATTTAAGGAGGTATATATAGTAAGAGTATGTCAAAGTCAGTTACAAAATGTTTTGTATAATGGTGATAATAGCATGCTTCATGACTCAGCTAAGTGTTGCTAGCATGTTTAGTGTGTTTCTAGCATGCTTAGTACACAATAATTATGTGGTTAGTACTGCATTACTGTGTTAACCATGTCAGTTTCTGTTGCCAGTAGGTGGCGTTATGACTATAACTGAATATGAGCTTGGATGTGTGTTCAGGACAGAACTCTTATCAAACGTGTGAAGTTTGGTGCAAATTGGACATTGCCTTCTTGAGTAACAACAAAGTCATGTTTCATTGAATTAGCATGCTTTAGCACTTAGCTAAGCATTGTTAGCATGTTTTAACATGTTTCTAGCATGTTTAGAACTCAATGGCATTTTTAACATGTTGCTAGAACGGCATCAACGTGTTAAACATGTCACTTCCTGTTGCCAGTTGGTGGCGCTATTACTATAATTGAACATTCTCATGTAGATGTGTTCAGGCCATGACTCTTATCAAAAGTGTGAAGTTTGGGGCAGATTGGACATTCCATGCCTGAGTTACAGCAAATTCCTATTTAATTGCAATAATAGCATGCTTTAGCACTTGGCTAAGAGTTTGCTAGCATGTTTTAGCATGTTTCTAGTATGTTGTTAGCATGTTTAACACTTGCTGGCACTTTTTTATATGTTATTAGGAGTCCATAACAGTGTTAAACATGTCACTTCCTGTTGCCAGCAGGTGGCGCTATGACTGTAACTGAATATAAGCATGGTCATGTGTTCAGGACAGAACGCTTATCAAAAGTGTGAAGTTTGGGGCAGATTGGACATTCCATGCCTGAGTTACAGCAAATTCATATTTAATTGCAGTAATATCATTCTTTAGCACTTAGCTAAGTGTTTGCTAGTATGTTTTAGCATGTCTATAGTATGTTGGTAGGATGTTTAGCACCTACTGGCATTTTTTTATATGTTATTAGGAGTCAAGAACAGTGTTAAACGTCACTTCCTGTTGCCAGCAGGTGGCGCTATGACTATAACTAAATATGAGCATGGACATGTGTTCAAGAGATAACTCTTATCAAACGTGTGACGTTTGGGGTAGATTGTACATTGCCTTCTTGAGTAACAACAAAGTCCTGTTTCATTGAATTAGCATGCTTTAGCACTTAGCTAAGTATTGCTAGTATGTTTTAACATGTTTCTAGCATGTTTAGAAGTCAATGGCATTTTTAACATGTTGCTAGAATGGCATCAACGTGTTAAACATGACACTTCCTGTTACCAGTAGGTGGCGCTATTACTATAACTGAATATTCTCATGTAGATATGTTCAGGACAGAACGCTTATCAAAAGTGTGAAGTTTGGGGCAGATTGGACATTCCATGCCTGAGTTACAGCAAATTCCTATTTAATTGCAATAATAGCATGCTTTAGCACTTAGCTAAGAGTTTGCTAGCATGTTTTAGCATGCTTCTAGTATGTTGTTAGCATGTTTAACACTTGCTGGCACTTTTTTATATGTTATTAGGAGTCCATAACAGTGTTAAACATGTCACTTCCTGTTGCCAGCAGGTGGCGCTATGACTATAACTGAATATGAGCATGGTCATGTGTTCAGGACAGAACGTTTATTAAAAGTGTGAAGTTTGGCGCAGATTGGACATTGCCTTCTTGAGTAACAACAACATCCTGTTTCATTGAATTAGCATGCTTTAGCACTTAGCTAAGTATTGCTAGTATGTTTTAACATGTTTCTAGCATGTTTAGAAGTCAATGGCATTTTTAACATGTTGCTAGAATGGCATCAACGTGTTAAACATGACACTTCCTGTTACCAGTAGGTGGCGCTATTACTATAACTGAATATTCTCATGTAGATATGTTCAGGACAGAACGCTTATCAAAAGTGTGAAGTTTGGGGCAGATTGGACATTCCATGCCTGAGTTACAGCAAATTCCTATTTAATTGCAATAATAGCATGCTTTAGCACTTAGCTAAGAGTTTGCTAGCATGTTTTAGCATGCTTCTAGTATGTTGTTAGCATGTTTAGCACTTGCTGGCACTTTTTTATATGTTATTAGGAGTCCATAACAGTGTTAAACATGTCACTTCCTGTTGCCAGCAGGTGGCGCTATGACTATAACTGAATATGAGCATGGTCATGTGTTCAGGACAGAACTCTTATCAAACGTATGAAGTTTGGGGCAGATTGGACATTCCATGCCTGAGTTACAGCAACTTCCTGTTTCATGGCGAAACATCAAAATTTGTCAGGCCGCCGAGGACCCGCCCTTCGACGAAAACTCAAGATCTTCGCAATTTAACGTCGCAAAGGCCTTAAGATTACACTCACCAAATTTGAAGATGATCAGATTAAAACTGTAGGAGGAGTTTGTTAAAGTATGAGGCCTGAAAATGTCAAAAACTGCACAAAAATCTGGGAGGAAGTTCAAAATGGCTGACTTCCTGTTGGGTTTAGGGCTATGCTCCAAGAGACTTTTTTGTAGGCATTAGGTCATTACATGTATGTACCGAATTTCGTGCACGTACGTGGAACGTTGCGGGAGGCGCACTCCGTTGAACTTTTATAGGTGGCGCTATCGAGCCGTTTTGCCCCGTCCAATTCTGAAACCTATATCAGATGTAAATTTTCGCCAGTTCTGACGCGTGTGCAAAGTTTCGTGAGTTTTCGCGCATGTTTAGGCCCTCAAAAATGCAATTCAATGCGGAGAAGAATAATAATAATAATAATAATAATAATAAACAGAGCAATTCCAAGAGGGTCCTCACACCATCGGTGCTCGGGCCCTAATTACAGTAATATCATTCTTTAGCACTTAGCTAAGTGTTTGCTAGTATGTTTTAGCATGTCTCTAGTATGTTGGTAGGATGTTTAGCACCTACTGGCATTTTTTTATATGTTATTAGGAGTCAAGAACAATGTTAAACGTCACTTCCTGTTGCCAGCAGGTGGCGCTATGACTATAACTAAATATGAGCATGGACATGTGTTCAAGAGATAACTCTTATCAAACGTGTGAAGTTTGGGGTAGATTGTACATTGCCTTCTTGAGTAACAACAAAGTCCTGTTTCATTGAATTAGCATGCTTTAGCACTTAGCTAAGTATTGCTAGCATGTTTTAACATGTTTCTAGCATGTTTAGAACTCAATGGCATTTTTAACATGTTGCTAGAACGGCATCAACGTGTTAAACATGTCACTTCCTGTTGCCAGTAGGTGGCGCTATAACTATAACTGAATTTGAGCATAGACATGTGTTCAGGCCATGATTCTTATCAAACGTGTGAAGTTTGGGGCAGATTGGACATTCCATGCCTGAGTTACAGCAAATTCCTATTTAATTGCAGTAATAGCATGCTTTAGCACTTAGCTAAGTGTTTGCTAGCATGTTTCTAGTATGTTGCTAACCTGTTTAGCACTTGCTGGCTCTTTTTTATATGTTATTAGGAGACCACAACAGTGTTAAACATGTCATTTCCTGTTGACAGCAGGTGGCGCTATTACTATAACTGAATATTCTCATGTAGATGTGTTCAGGCCATGACTCTTATCAAACGTGTGAAGTTTGGGGCAGATTGGACATTCCATGCCTGTGTAACAGCAAATTCCTATTTAATTGCAGCAATAGCCTGCTTTAGCACTTAGCTAAGAGTTTGCTAGCATGTTTTAGCATGTTTCTAGTATGTTGTTAGCATGTTTAGCACTTGCTGGCACTTTTTTTATATGTTTTTATATGTCCACAACAGTGTTTAACATGTCACTTCCTGTTGCCAGCAGGTGGCACTATGACTGTAACTGAATATGAGCATGGTCATGTGTTCAGGACAGAACGTTTATTAAAAGTGTGAAGTTTGGCGCAGATTGGACATTGCCTTCTTGAGTAACAACAACATCCTGTTTCATTGAATTAGCATGCTTTACCACTTAGCTAAGTATTGCTAGCATGTTTTAACATAAGCTAGCATGTTTTAACATGTTTCTAGCATGTTTAGACCTCAATGGCATTTTTAACATGTTGCTAGAATGGCATCAACGTGTTAAACATGACACTTCCTGTTGCCAGTAGGTGGCGCTATTACTATAACTGAATATTCTCATGTAGATGTGTTCAGGACAGAACGCTTATCAAAAGTGTGAAGTTTGGGGCAGATTGGATATTCCATTCCTGAGTTACAGCAAATTCCTATTTAATTGCAATAATATGCATGCTTTAGCACTTAGCTAAGAGTTTGCTAGCATGTTTTAGCATGCTTCTAGTATGTTGTTAGCATGTTTAGCACTTGCTGGCACTTTTTTATATGTTATTAGGAGTCCATAACAGTGTTAAACATGTCACTTCCTGTTGCCAGCAGGTGGCGCTATGACTATAACTGAATATGAGCATGGCCATGTGTTCAGGGCAGAACTCTTATCAAACGTGTGAAGTTTGGGGCAGATTGGACATTCCATGCCTGAGTTACAGCAACTTCCTGTTTCATGGCGAAACATCGAAATTTGTAAGGCCGCCGAGGACCCGCCCTTTGACGAAAACTCAAGATCTTCGCAATTTAACGTCGCAAAGGCCTTAAGATTACACTCACCAAATTTGAAGATGATCAGATTAAAACTGTAGGAGGAGTTCGTTAAAGTACGAGGCCTGAAAATGGCAAAAACTGCACAAAAATCTGAGAGGAAGTTCAAAATGGCTGACTTCCTGTTGTGTTTAGGGCTATGCTCCAAGAGACTTTTTTGTAGGTATTAGGTCATTACATGTATGTACCGAATTTCGTGCACGTACGTGGAATGTTGCGGGAGGCGCACTCCGTTGAACTTTTATAGGTGGCGCTATCGAGCCATTTTGCCCCGTCCAATTCTGAAACCTATGTCAGATGTAAATTTTCGCCAGTTCTGACGCGTGTGCAAAGTTTCGTGAGTTTTCGAGCATGTTTAGGCCCTCAAAAATGCAATTCAATGCGGAGAAGAAGAATAATAATAATAATAATAATAATAATAAACAGAGCAATTCCAAGAGGGTCCTCACACCATCGGTGCTCGGGCCCTAATAATAATAAACAGAGCAATTCCAAGAGGGTCCTCACACCATCGGTGCTCGGGCCCTAATAATAATAATAAACAGAGCAATTCCAAGAGGGTCCTCACACCATCGGTGCTCGGGCCCTAATAAACAGAGCAATTCCAAGAGGGTCCTCACACCATCGGTGCTCGGGCCCTAATTAAAGCTGCAAGCAGCGATGAAAAGGGCCCTCGCACCCTTGCCACTGCCACCCGGCAACTTTAGTAAAGGCCTTAAGATTACACTCACCAAATTTGAAGAGGATCAGATCAAAACTGTAGGAGGAGTTCGTTAAAGTACAACATCAGGAAATGGCAAAAACTGCACAAAATCTGAGAGGAAGTTCAAAATAGCTGACTTCCTGTTGTGTTTAGGGCTGCGCTCCAAGAGACTTTTTTGTAGGTATTGGGTCATTACATGTATGTACCAAATTTCATACCTGTACGTGAAACCAGGTGCCGGGGCAAAATGTCGGGGCAATAACTGAGCCATTTTGCCCCACCCAATTTTGAAAACCACATCACACGTACATTTTCACCACTTCTGAGGCGTGTGCAAAGTTTCATGATTTTTCGTGCACGTTTTGTATTTGCCACACTTCCTGCTACCAGCAGGTGGCGCTATTGCTATAAGCAAATATGAGCATGGTCATGTGTTCAGGACAGGACTCTTATCAAACATGTGAAGTTTGGGGCAGATTGGACATTGAATGCCTGAGTTACTGCAGGCTGTCTGTGGTTGCCTAGCAACATCGGAACTGCAAGCAACATTGACAGAGAACTTATCTGATCATGCATAAATCACCAAAAGGCTGAAATTGGGTGTACGTTTGTCAGGCCGCCGAGGGCACACCCTTCGACGAAAACTCTAGATCTTCGCAATTTAACGTCGCAAAGGCCTTAAGATTACACTCACCAAATTTGAAGAGGAGCAGATCAAAACTGTAGGAGGAGTTCGTTAAAGTACAACATCAGGAAATGTCAAAAAATGCCCAAAATCTGACAGGAAGTTCAAAATAGCTGACTTCCTGTTGTGTTTAGGGCTATGCTCCAAGAGACTTTTTTGTAGGTATTGTGTCATTACATGTATGTACCAAATTTCATACCTGTATGTGAAACCAGGAGCCGGGGCAAAATGTGGGGGCAATAATTTACCGAATTTGCCCCCCCCAATTTTGAAAACCATATCACATGTAAATTTTCACCACTTCTGAAGCGTGTGCAAAGTTTCATGAGTTTTCGAGCATGTTAAGGCCCTCTAAAAAGCGATTCACTTTGGAGAAGAAGAAGAAGAATAATAATAAACGGAGCAAAAACAATAGGGTCCTCTCACCATCGGTGCTCGGGCCCTAATAAACGGAGCAAAAACAATAGGGTCCTCTCACCATCGGTGCTCGGGCCCTAATTAAAGCTGCAAGCAGCGATGGAAAGGGCCCTCGCACCCCTGCCACTGCCACCCGGCGCCTTTAGGAAATGCCTTAAGATTACACTCACCAAATTTGAAGAGGATCAGATCAAAACTGTAGGAGGAGTTTGTTAAAGTACAACATCAGGAAATGGCAAAAACTGCCCAAAATCTGAGAGGAAGTTCAAAATAGCTGACTTCCTGTTGTGTTTAGGGCTACGCGCCAAGAGACTTTTTTGTAGGTATTGGGTCTTTATATGTATGTACCAAATTTCATACCTGTATGTGAAACCAGGAGCCGGGGCAAAATATAGGGGCAATAAGTAAGCCATTTTGCCCCACCCAATTTTGAAAGCCACATCACACGTAAATTTTCACCACATCTGAAGCGTGTGCAAAGTTTCATGATTTTTCAAGCACGTTTTGTATTTGCCACACTTCCTGCTACCAGCAGGTGGCGCTATTGCTATAACCATAATGAGCATGGTCATGTGTTCAGGACAGGACTCTTATCAAACATGTGAAGTTTGGGGCAGATTGAAAAATGTATGACTGAGTTACTGCAGGCTGTCTGTGGTTGCCTAGCAACATCGGAACTGCAAGCAACATTAATATTGAACTTATCTGATCATGCATATATCACCAAAAGGCCGAAATTGGGTGAGCATTTGTCAGGCCGCCGAGGGCACACCCTTCGACGAAAACTCAAGATCTTCGCAATTTAACGTCGCAAAGGCCATCAGATTACACTCACCAAATTTGAAGAGGATCAGATCAAAACTGTAGGAGGAGTTCGTTAAAGTACAACATCAGGAAATTACGAAAAATGCCCAAAATCTAGGAGGAAGTTCAAAATAGCTCACTTCCTGTTGTGTTTAGGGCTATGCTCCAAGAGACTTTTTTGTAGGTATTGGGTCATTACATGTATGTACCAAATTTCATACCTGTAAGTGAAACCAGGAGCCGGGGCAAAATGTGGGGGCAATAATTTACCGAATTTGCCCCACCCAATTTTGAAAACCATATCACACGTAAATTTTCACCACTTCTGAAGCGTGTGCAAAGTTTCATGAGTTTTCAAGCATGTTTAGGCCCTCTAAAAAGCGATTCACTTTGGAGAAGAATAATAATAATAATTAAAGCTGCAAGCAGCGATGAAAAGGGCCCTCGCACCCTTGCCACTGCCACCCGGCAACTTTAGTAAAGGCCTTAAGATTACACTCACCAAATTTGAAGAGGATCAGATCAAAACTGTAGGAGGAGTTCGTTAAAGTACAACATCAGGAAATGGCAAAAACTGCACAAAATCTGAGAGGAAGTTCAAAATAGCTGACTTCCTGTTGTGTTTAGGGCTGCGCTCCAAGAGACTTTTTTGTAGGTATTGGGTCATTACATGTATGTACCAAATTTCATACCTGTACGTGAAACCAGGTGCCGGGGCAAAATGTCGGGGCAATAACTGAGCCATTTTGCCCCACCCAATTTTGAAAACCACATCACACGTACATTTTCACCACTTCTGAGGCGTGTGCAAAGTTTCATGATTTTTCGTGCACGTTTTGTATTTGCCACACTTCCTGCTACCAGCAGGTGGCGCTATTGCTATAAGCAAATATGAGCATGGTCATGTGTTCAGGACAGGACTCTTATCAAACATGTGAAGTTTGGGGCAGATTGGACATTGAATGCCTGAGTTACTGCAGGCTGTCTGTGGTTGCCTAGCAACATCGGAACTGCAAGCAACATTGACAGAGAACTTATCTGATCATGCATAAATCACCAAAAGGCCGAAATTGGGTGTACGTTTGTCAGGCCGCCGAGGGCACACCCTTCGACGAAAACTCTAGATCTTCGCAATTTAACGTCGCAAAGGCCTTAAGATTACACTCACCAAATTTGAAGAGGAGCAGATCAAAACTGTAGGAGGAGTTCGTTAAAGTACAACATCAGGAAATGTCAAAAAATGCCCAAAATCTGACAGGAAGTTCAAAATAGCTGACTTCCTGTTGTGTTTAGGGCTATGCTCCAAGAGACTTTTTTGTAGGTATTGTGTCATTACATGTATGTACCAAATTTCATACCTGTATGTGAAACCAGGAGCCGGGGCAAAATGTGGGGGCAATAATTTACCGAATTTGCCCCCCCCAATTTTGAAAACCATATCACATGTAAATTTTCACCACTTCTGAAGCGTGTGCAAAGTTTCATGAGTTTTCGAGCATGTTAAGGCCCTCTAAAAAGCGATTCACTTTGGAGAAGAAGAAGAATAATAATAATAAACGGAGCAAAAACAATAGGGTCCTCTCACCATCGGTGCTCGGGCCCTAATTAAAGCTGCAAGCAGCGATGAAAAGGGCCCTCGCACCCTTGCCACTGCCACCCGGCAACTTTAGTAAAGGCCTTAAGATTACACTCACCAAATTTGAAGAGGATCAGATCAAAACTGTAGGAGGAGTTCGTTAAAGTACAACATCAGGAAATGGCAAAAACTGCACAAAATCTGAGAGGAAGTTCAAAATAGCTGACTTCCTATTGTGTTTAGGGCTGCGCTCCAAGAGACTTTTTTGTAGGTATTGGGTCATTACATGTATGTACCAAATTTCATACCTGTACGTGAAACCAGGTGCCGGGGCAAAATGTCGGGGCAATAACTGAGCCATTTTGCCCCACCCAATTTTGAAAACCACATCACACGTACATTTTCACCACTTCTGAGGCGTGTGCAAAGTTTCATGATTTTTCGTGCACGTTTTGTATTTGCCACACTTCCTGCTACCAGCAGGTGGCGCTATTGCTATAAGCAAATATGAGCATGGTCATGTGTTCAGGACAGGACTCTTATCAAACATGTGAAGTTTGGGGCAGATTGGACATTGAATGCCTGAGTTACTGCAGGCTGTCTGTGGTTGCCTAGCAACATCGGAACTGCAAGCAACATTGACAGAGAACTTATCTGATCATGCATAAATCACCAAAAGGCCGAAATTGGGTGTACGTTTGTCAGGCCGCCGAGGGCACACCCTTCGACGAAAACTCTAGATCTTCGCAATTTAACGTCGCAAAGGCCTTAAGATTACACTCACCAAATTTGAAGAGGAGCAGATCAAAACTGTAGGAGGAGTTCGTTAAAGTACAACATCAGGAAATGTCAAAAAATGCCCAAAATCTGACAGGAAGTTCAAAATAGCTGACTTCCTGTTGTGTTTAGGGCTATGCTCCAAGAGACTTTTTTGTAGGTATTGTGTCATTACATGTATGTACCAAATTTCATACCTGTATGTGAAACCAGGAGCCGGGGCAAAATGTGGGGGCAATAATTTACCGAATTTGCCCCCCCCAATTTTGAAAACCATATCACATGTAAATTTTCACCACTTCTGAAGCGTGTGCAAAGTTTCATGAGTTTTCGAGCATGTTAAGGCCCTCTAAAAAGCGATTCACTTTGGAGAAGAAGAAGAAGAATAATAATTAAAGCTGCAAGCAGCGATGAAAGGGCCCTCGCACCCCTGCCACCGCCACCCGGCGCCTTTAGGAAATGCCTTAAGATTACACTCACCAAATTTGAAGAGAATCAGATCAAAACTGTAGGAGGAGTATGTTAAAGTACAACATCAGGAAATTACGAAAAATGTCCAAAATCTAGGAGGAAGTTCAAAATAGATCACTTCCTGTTGTGTTTAGGGCTATGCTCCAAGAGACTTTTCTGTAGGTATTGGGTCAATACATGCATGTACCAAATTTCATACCTGTACGTGAAACCAGGAGCCGGGGTAAAATGTGGGGGCAATAATTTACCGAATTTGCCCCCCCAATTTGATTTGATTTGATTAGCCTTTATTGTCTCCTGACGGAGAAATTCATCTTGGGCATTCGGGACAACAGATGCAACACAACATACATAACATGATTTACTACACATAACATGAATTACTACACATAATTATCACCTAAAAAAAAACAAAAAAAAAAAAAAAAAAAAAAAAAAAAAAACGTGAACACATCCCACCTTCCTAGCACCTTCTGCTAACGCATACTTGATCACTAGCCTCTATACCAAATTACAGCTTGCCCACACCCTAGTTATTTTTATTCAATATTTTAATAGAGAGTGGCACAAAGGAAAATTTAAACCTATTCAGTTTACAGGTCGGTACCCTGTACCTTCTGCCTGAGGGCATCAACTCATACTCACTGTAAAGAACATGATTCGGATCATTAATAATTTTAAAACTCTGTTTTCGCACCGCCTCCTCAAAAAGCTCATTAAGAGTAGTCGGTGGCACTGTTCCAATTATCTTCCCTGCCCTTTTAATCAATGTTTGGAGCTGTGTTTTTAGTTTAACTGACAGGTTACCAAACCAAGCTATAATACCATATCTCAATATAGACTCAATAACTGTCTTGTGAAAAAGGAGCATAATATCTTTATCAACACCATGAACTCTTAGTCTTCTTAAAAAATATAAACGCTGACACATTTTTGATGAAACATAATCTACATGATGTGACCACTGTAACTGTTTGTCTAAATGAATTCCTAAATATTTATATGTTGTTACTTGTTCAATCGGTACTCCTTCAATTATAATAGGGCTTTGGTCACCTATAGACCTAGGGTCAAAAATCATTTCTTTAGTTTTGTTAACATTAAGGAGCAAGTTATGCTTCTTGCACCACTTCTCCATCACCTCTATCTCCTGTATATAAGTACCAATGTCGGATTCTTTGTGGAGTAAACTCAATATGGCCGTATCATCAGAAAATTTAATAATAAAATTATTCCCATTGATGTTTCTACATTCATTTGTATATAATATAAAAAGTAAGGGCGAGCTTACACAGCCTTGAGGGGCACCTGTGCTTATATTAATCATCTCGGAAAGAGTGGAGTTAACTCTCACCTGCTGCTTCCTTTCTGTCAGGAATGAGCCATACCATTTAATAATGTAGGGGTTAACTTCCATCTGATATAATTTGTCTAGCATTATCTGCGGAAGAATACAATTAAATGCAGAACTAAAATCCATAAATAATAAACGAACATAACATAATGGATTGTCTAAGTGTTTTAAGATAGAGTGGACAGTTGTAATTAAAGCATCATCAGTACCCCTGCCATTATTATATGCGAATTGGTACGGGTCCAAGCGAAGCTGTACCTCACCTCTTAATTTACCGACCATAATACGTTCGAATGACTTCATCACTGTAGAAGTTAGCGCTACTGGTCTATAGTCATCATTTTGCTGTGGACATGGTTTCTTGGGCAACGGAATGACAACTGATGTCTTCCAGATAGTAGGAATAACACATGTATCCACAGACAATTGAAATAAGGGGCACCAAGCCGGAGTTAACTCATCTGAGAATGTTTTCAAAATAAAAGATGAAATACCATCAGGTCCACTTGCCTTATTGTTATTCAACTTTTTAAAAACTGCAGTAACATCTCTGGGGTTAATTAATATTCTATCCCGTACTGGGTCACATGATATTGACATAGACAGCTCTTTACAGCTTATCACATTTGTTTCACAATTCAAATCAAAACGTTTATAAAAGATGTTAAGATCATTAGCCTTATCTAAATCATTCTCCACATTTAGTTGCTTCTTACTAGAGTTCATATTAGTCATATCTTTCACCTTGTCCCACATTTTTTTGGGGTTGTTCGTTAAAAGGGCTTCCCTAACTTGTTTACTATGTTCCTCTCGCGCCATCTTCAGTTTCCCCCTCAGTTCTTTTTGTATTGATCTCAGTTCCATCAAATCATTATTCCGGAATGCTTGCTTTTTCCTCCTGATCAGATGTTTAATTTCAGGTGTTATATAGTCTTTATTGTTCGGATATATGGTGATTGTCTTTTTCGGCACAACAGAGTCAACACAGAAGTGGATGTATCCCGTTATTGTTTCTGCAATATTGTCAATACTGTTGTCCCTATAAAAAACATCCCAGTCTGTAGCCAGAAAGCATCCACTCAACGTCTCCTTGCTCTCATCCTGCCACACACTGACAGTTTTTGAGACGGGTTTACTTTTTTTAATAGGACACTTAAAGGTGGGGATCAAATGGATGATGTTATGATCCGAGTTTGAGAGGGGGGGTTTAATTCTGGCAGCATATGCATCTTTAATGTTGCCATAGCATTTATCTAGAGTCCTGTTCTTACGTGTGCTGTTTTTAACATATTGCTGGAATCCAGGTAGAGACAGCTCCAGTTTACATTGATTGAAGTCTCCGAGAACAAATATAGGGGAGTCTGGTTTATCTTTTAGCTGCTGATGGACACAGTCTGCTACACATGCAGCTGCTTTAGATGCATTCCCACTTGGCGGGATATATACAGAGCATAAAAAGATGTTCCCATAGTCTCTAGGTATATAAAAAGGTCTCAAACTAATGCAGATAAGTTCAAGATCAGGAGTGCACACCCTGTGTTTTATCGTATAATTATTGCACCAGGAGTCGTTAATATAAACACAAATCCCACCCCCCCTCATCTTCCCTGAGTCATTATTTCTGTCCATACGCACACATGAGAAGCCTCGTACCTGCACCAATGAGTCCGGAAAATCCTCTTGTAGCCAGGTCTCTGTGTAAATCATTAGGCATGATTCGCGATATTCGTTACACACCTTTGCATTAAGCTTCAGCTCCTCCATCTTATTCCTTAGGGAGCGGACATTGCCAAAGAGTATTGACGGCAGCGGCGGCCTTGTAGCCCTCCGTCGGAGGCGTAGTTTAATGCCCCCCCTTCTCCCTCGTTTCCGCAGCCGTTTACCTCCGCGCCGCCGTAGCAGCTCCTCCGGAACATCGACCAACAGGCCCGGTTCTGGTGTTACTTTCCTCCTCAGAGACAGCAGCCAGTCCCTGCCATCCTCCCGTAGCGTCTGCTCATTCCCTTCGGCGAGTGCGGTGACATCATATTGTAAGCGGGTGCAAAAGGTGGCTGTAATTAGCAGCAGCAACAGAAGCCACACTCCAGTGACTCTCTTTCCCATCATAACTTCTCTTCCTAGTTCACTTCTTCCTCAATCGGCAGACCACAGAAGCACTTCAACACTCCTGACCATGGCAACAAACTTAACTTGGAAAACTTAGACAAACTTAGACAAACTTTAGACGACCACATGCACCTGTTCTCCCGTGCCCGTGTCGCAAGCAGTGCTGCGCCACCGGAAATTCTGAAAACCATATCACACGTAAATTTTCACCACTTCTGAGGCGTGTGCAAAGTTTCATGATTTTTCGAGCATGTTTTGTATTTGCCACACTTCCTGCTACCAGCAGGTGGCGCTATTGCTATAACCTAATATGAGCTTGGTCATGTGTTCAGGACAGGACTCTTATCAAACGTGTGAAGTTTGGGACAGATGGGAAATTGTATGGCTGAATTACTGCAGGCTGTCTGTGGTTGCCTAGCAACATCGGAACTGCATTCAACATTAATATTGAACTTATCTGATCATGCATATATCACCAGAAGGCCGAAATTGGGTGAACGTTTGTCAGGCCGCCGAGGGCACACCCTTCGACGAAAACTCTAGATCTTCGCAATTTAACGTCACAAAGGCCTTAAGATTACACTCACCAAATTTGAAGAGGATCAGATCAAATCTGTAGGAGGAGTTCGTTAAAGTACAACATCAGGAAATTACGAAAAATGCCCAAAATCTAGGAGGAAGTTCAAAATAGCTCACTTCCTGTTGTGTTTAGGGCTATGCTCCAAGAGACTTTTCTGTAGGTATTGGGTCATTACATGTATGTACCAAATTTCATACCTGTACGTGAAACCAGGAGCCGGGGCAAAATGTGGGGGCAATAATTTACCGAATTTGCCCCCCCCCCAATTCTGAAAACCATATCACACGTAAATTTTCACCACTTCTGAAGCGTGTGCAAAGTTTCATGAGTTTTCGAGCATGTTTAGGCCCTCTAAAAAGCGATTCACTTTGGAGAAAAATAATAATAATAATAAACGGAGCAAAAACAATAGGGTCCTCTCACCATCGGTGCTCGGGCCCTAATAAACGGAGCAAAAACAATAGGGTCCTCTCACCATCGGTGCTCGGGCCCTAATTAAAGCTGCAAGCAGCGATGAAAAGGGCCCTCGCACCCTTGCCACTGCCACCCGGCAACTTTAGTAAAGGCCTTAAGATTACACTCACCAAATTTGAAGAGGATCAGATCAAAACTGTAGGAGGAGTTCGTTAAAGTACAACATCAGGAAATGGCAAAAACTGCACAAAATCTGAGAGGAAGTTCAAAATAGCTGACTTCCTGTTGTGTTTAGGGCTGCGCTCCAAGAGACTTTTTTGTAGGTATTGGGTCATTACATGTATGTACCAAATTTCATACCTGTACGTGAAACCAGGTGCCGGGGCAAAATGTCGGGGCAATAACTGAGCCATTTTGCCCCACCCAATTTTGAAAACCACATCACACGTACATTTTCACCACTTCTGAGGCGTGTGCAAAGTTTCATGATTTTTCGTGCACGTTTTGTATTTGCCACACTTCCTGCTACCAGCAGGTGGCGCTATTGCTATAAGCAAATATGAGCATGGTCATGTGTTCAGGACAGGACTCTTATCAAACATGTGAAGTTTGGGGCAGATTGGACATTGAATGCCTGAGTTACTGCAGGCTGTCTGTGGTTGCCTAGCAACATCGGAACTGCAAGCAACATTGACAGAGAACTTATCTGATCATGCATAAATCACCAAAAGGCCGAAATTGGGTGTACGTTTGTCAGGCCGCCGAGGGCACACCCTTCGACGAAAACTCTAGATCTTCGCAATTTAACGTCGCAAAGGCCTTAAGATTACACTCACCAAATTTGAAGAGGAGCAGATCAAAACTGTAGGAGGAGTTCGTTAAAGTACAACATCAGGAAATGTCAAAAAATGCCCAAAATCTGACAGGAAGTTCAAAATAACTGACTTCCTGTTGTGTTTAGGGCTATGCTCCAAGAGACTTTTTTGTAGGTATTGTGTCATTACATGTATGTACCAAATTTCATACCTGTATGTGAAACCAGGAGCCGGGGCAAAATGTGGGGGCAATAATTTACCGAATTTGCCCCCCCCAATTTTGAAAACCATATCACATGTAAATTTTCACCACTTCTGAAGCGTGTGCAAAGTTTCATGAGTTTTCGAGCATGTTAAGGCCCTCTAAAAAGCGATTCACTTTGGAGAAGAAGAAGAAGAATAATAATAAACGGAGCAAAAACAATAGGGTCCTCTCACCATCGGTGCTCGGGCCCTAATTAAAGCTGCAAGCAGCGATGAAAAGGGCCCTCGCACCCTTGCCACTGCCACCCGGCAACTTTAGTAAAGGCCTTAAGATTACACTCACCAAATTTGAAGAGGATCAGATCAAAACTGTAGGAGGAGTTCGTTAAAGTACAACATCAGGAAATGGCAAAAACTGCACAAAATCTGAGAGGAAGTTCAAAATAGCTGACTTCCTGTTGTGTTTAGGGCTGCGCTCCAAGAGACTTTTTTGTAGGTATTGGGTCATTACATGTATGTACCAAATTTCATACCTGTACGTGAAACCAGGTGCCGGGGCAAAATGTCGGGGCAATAACTGAGCCATTTTGCCCCACCCAATTTTGAAAACCACATCACACGTACATTTTCACCACTTCTGAGGCGTGTGCAAAGTTTCATGATTTTTCGTGCACGTTTTGTATTTGCCACACTTCCTGCTACCAGCAGGTGGCGCTATTGCTATAAGCAAATATGAGCATGGTCATGTGTTCAGGACAGGACTCTTATCAAACATGTGAAGTTTGGGGCAGATTGGACATTGAATGCCTGAGTTACTGCAGGCTGTCTGTGGTTGCCTAGCAACATCGGAACTGCAAGCAACATTGACAGAGAACTTATCTGATCATGCATAAATCACCAAAAGGCCGAAATTGGGTGTACGTTTGTCAGGCCGCCGAGGGCACACCCTTCGACGAAAACTCTAGATCTTCGCAATTTAACGTCGCAAAGGCCTTAAGATTACACTCACCAAATTTGAAGAGGAGCAGATCAAAACTGTAGGAGGAGTTCGTTAAAGTACAACATCAGGAAATGTCAAAAAATGCCCAAAATCTGACAGGAAGTTCAAAATAGCTGACTTCCTGTTGTGTTTAGGGCTATGCTCCAAGAGACTTTTTTGTAGGTATTGTGTCATTACATGTATGTACCAAATTTCATACCTGTATGTGAAACCAGGAGCCGGGGCAAAATGTGGGGGCAATAATTTACCGAATTTGCCCCCCCCAATTTTGAAAACCATATCACATGTAAATTTTCACCACTTCTGAAGCGTGTGCAAAGTTTCATGAGTTTTCGAGCATGTTAAGGCCCTCTAAAAAGCGATTCACTTTGGAGAAGAAGAAGAAGAATAATAATAAACGGAGCAAAAACAATAGGGTCCTCTCACCATCGGTGCTCGGGCCCTAATTAAAGCTGCAAGCAGCGATGAAAAGGGCCCTCGCACCCTTGCCACTGCCACCCGGCAACTTTAGTAAAGGCCTTAAGATTACACTCACCAAATTTGAAGAGGATCAGATCAAAACTGTAGGAGGAGTTCGTTAAAGTACAACATCAGGAAATGGCAAAAACTGCACAAAATCTGAGAGGAAGTTCAAAATAGCTGACTTCCTGTTGTGTTTAGGGCTGCGCTCCAAGAGACTTTTTTGTAGGTATTGGGTCATTACATGTATGTACCAAATTTCATACCTGTACGTGAAACCAGGTGCCGGGGCAAAATGTCGGGGCAATAACTGAGCCATTTTGCCCCACCCAATTTTGAAAACCACATCACACGTACATTTTCACCACTTCTGAGGCGTGTGCAAAGTTTCATGATTTTTCGTGCACGTTTTGTATTTGCCACACTTCCTGCTACCAGCAGGTGGCGCTATTGCTATAAGCAAATATGAGCATGGTCATGTGTTCAGGACAGGACTCTTATCAAACATGTGAAGTTTGGGGCAGATTGGACATTGAATGCCTGAGTTACTGCAGGCTGTCTGTGGTTGCCTAGCAACATCGGAACTGCAAGCAACATTGACAGAGAACTTATCTGATCATGCATAAATCACCAAAAGGCCGAAATTGGGTGTACGTTTGTCAGGCCGCCGAGGGCACACCCTTCGACGAAAACTCTAGATCTTCGCAATTTAACGTCGCAAAGGCCTTAAGATTACACTCACCAAATTTGAAGAGGAGCAGATCAAAACTGTAGGAGGAGTTCGTTAAAGTACAACATCAGGAAATGTCAAAAAATGCCCAAAATCTGACAGGAAGTTCAAAATAGCTGACTTCCTGTTGTGTTTAGGGCTATGCTCCAAGAGACTTTTTTGTAGGTATTGTGTCATTACATGTATGTACCAAATTTCATACCTGTATGTGAAACCAGGAGCCGGGGCAAAATGTGGGGGCAATAATTTACCGAATTTGCCCCCCCCAATTTTGAAAACCATATCACATGTAAATTTTCACCACTTCTGAAGCGTGTGCAAAGTTTCATGAGTTTTCGAGCATGTTAAGGCCCTCTAAAAAGCGATTCACTTTGGAGAAGAAGAAGAAGAAGAATAATAAACGGAGCAAAAACAATAGGGTCCTCTCACCATCGGTGCTCGGGCCCTAATTAAAGCTGCAAGCAGCGATGAAAAGGGCCCTCGCACCCTTGCCACTGCCACCCGGCAACTTTAGTAAAGGCCTTAAGATTACACTCACCAAATTTGAAGAGGATCAGATCAAAACTGTAGGAGGAGTTCGTTAAAGTACAACATCAGGAAATGGCAAAAACTGCACAAAATCTGAGAGGAAGTTCAAAATAGCTGACTTCCTGTTGTGTTTAGGGCTGCGCTCCAAGAGACTTTTTTGTAGGTATTGGGTCATTACATGTATGTACCAAATTTCATACCTGTACGTGAAACCAGGTGCCGGGGCAAAATGTCGGGGCAATAACTGAGCCATTTTGCCCCACCCAATTTTGAAAACCACATCACACGTACATTTTCACCACTTCTGAGGCGTGTGCAAAGTTTCATGATTTTTCGTGCACGTTTTGTATTTGCCACACTTCCTGCTACCAGCAGGTGGCGCTATTGCTATAAGCAAATATGAGCATGGTCATGTGTTCAGGACAGGACTCTTATCAAACATGTGAAGTTTGGGGCAGATTGGACATTGAATGCCTGAGTTACTGCAGGCTGTCTGTGGTTGCCTAGCAACATCGGAACTGCAAGCAACATTGACAGAGAACTTATCTGATCATGCATAAATCACCAAAAGGCCGAAATTGGGTGTACGTTTGTCAGGCCGCCGAGGGCACACCCTTCGACGAAAACTCTAGATCTTCGCAATTTAACGTCGCAAAGGCCTTAAGATTACACTCACCAAATTTGAAGAGGAGCAGATCAAAACTGTAGGAGGAGTTCGTTAAAGTACAACATCAGGAAATGTCAAAAAATGCCCAAAATCTGACAGGAAGTTCAAAATAGCTGACTTCCTGTTGTGTTTAGGGCTATGCTCCAAGAGACTTTTTTGTAGGTATTGTGTCATTACATGTATGTACCAAATTTCATACCTGTATGTGAAACCAGGAGCCGGGGCAAAATGTGGGGGCAATAATTTACCGAATTTGCCCCCCCCAATTTTGAAAACCATATCACATGTAAATTTTCACCACTTCTGAAGCGTGTGCAAAGTTTCATGAGTTTTCGAGCATGTTAAGGCCCTCTAAAAAGCGATTCACTTTGGAGAAGAAGAAGAAGAATAATAATAAACGGAGCAAAAACAATAGGGTCCTCTCACCATCGGTGCTCGGGCCCTAATTAAAGCTGCAAGCAGCGATGAAAAGGGCCCTCGCACCCCTGCCACCGCCACCCGGCGCCTTTAGGAAATGCCTTAAGATTACACTCACCAAATTTGAAGAGGATCAGATCAAATCTGTAGGAGGAGTTCGTTAAAGTACAACATCAGGAAATTACGAAAAATGCCCAAAATCTAGGAGGAAGTTCAAAATAGCTCACTTCCTGTTGTGTTTAGGGCTATGCTCCAAGAGACTTTTCTGTAGATATTGGGTCATTACATGTATGTACCAAATTTCATACCTGTACGTGAAACCAGGAGCCGGGGCAAAATGTGGGGGCAATAATTTACCGAATTTGCCCCCCCCCAATTCTGAAAACCATATCACACGTAAATTTTCACCACTTCTGAAGCGTGTGCAAAGTTTCATGAGTTTTTGAGCATGTTTAGGCCCTCTAAAAAGCGATTCACTTTGGAGAAGAAGAAGAAGAAGAAGAATTAAAGCTGCAAGCAGCGATGAAAAGGGCCCTCGCACCCCTGCCACCGCCACCCGGCGCCTTTAGGAAATGCCTTAAGATTACACTCACCAAATTTGAAGAGGATCAGATCAAAACTGTAGGAGGAGTTTGTTAAAGTACAACATCAGGAAATGGCAAAAACTGCCCAAAATCTGAGAGGAAGTTCAAAATAGCTCACTTCCTGTTGTGTTTAGGGCTACGCGCCAAGAGACTTTTTTGTAGGTATTGGGTCTTTACATGTATGTACCAAATTTCATACCTGTAGGTGAAACCAGGAGCCGGGGCAAAATGTAGGGGCAATAATTAAGCCATTTTGCCCCACCCAATTTTGAAAACCATATCACACGTAAATTTTCACCACTTCTGAAGCATGTGCAAAGTTTCATGATTTTTCGAGCACGTTTTGTATTTGCCACACTTCCTGCTACCAGCAGGTGGCGCTATTGCTATAACCATAATGAGCATGGTCATGTGTTCAGGACAGGACTCTTATCAAACATGTGAAGTTTGGGGCAGATTGAAAAATGTATGGCTGAGTTAATGCAGGCTGTCTGTGGTTGCCTAGCAACATCGAAACTGCAAGCAACATTATTATTGAACTTATCTGATCATGCATATATCACCAAAAGGCCGAAATTGGGTGAACGTTTGTCAGGCCGCCGAGGGCACACTCTTCGACGAAAACTCAAGATCTTCGCAATTTAACGTCGCAAAGGCCTTCAGATTACACTGACCAAATTTGAAGAGGATCAGATCAAAACTGTAGGAGGAGTTCGTTAAAGTACAACATCAGGAAATTACGAAAAATGCCCAAAATCTAGGAGGAAGTTAAAAATAGCTCACTTCCTGTTGTGTTTAGGGCTATGCTCCAAGAGACTTTTTTGTAGGTATTGGGTCATTACATGTATGTACCAAATTTCATACCTGTAAGTGAAACCAGGAGCCGGGGCAAAATGTGGGGGCAATAATTTACCGAATTTGCCCCACCCAATTTTGAAAACCATATCACACGTAAATTTTCTCCACTTCTGAAGCGTGTGCAAAGTTTCATGAGTTTTCGAGCATGTTTAGGCCCTCTAAAAAGCGATTCACTTTGGAGAAGAATAATAATAATTAAAGCTGCAAGCAGCGATGAAAAGGGCCCTCGCACCCTTGCCACTGCCACCCGGCAACTTTAGTAAAGGCCTTAAGATTACACTCACCAAATTTGAAGAGGATCAGATCAAAACTGTAGGAGGAGTTCGTTAAAGTACAACATCAGGAAATGGCAAAAACTGCACAAAATCTGAGAGGAAGTTCAAAATAGCTGACTTCCTGTTGTGTTTAGGGCTGCGCTCCAAGAGACTTTTTTGTAGGTATTGGGTCATTACATGTATGTACCAAATTTCATACCTGTACGTGAAACCAGGTGCCGGGGCAAAATGTCGGGGCAATAACTGAGCCATTTTGCCCCACCCAATTTTGAAAACCACATCACACGTACATTTTCACCACTTCTGAGGCGTGTGCAAAGTTTCATGATTTTTCGTGCACGTTTTGTATTTGCCACACTTCCTGCTACCAGCAGGTGGCGCTATTGCTATAAGCAAATATGAGCATGGTCATGTGTTCAGGACAGGACTCTTATCAAACATGTGAAGTTTGGGGCAGATTGGACATTGAATGCCTGAGTTACTGCAGGCTGTCTGTGGTTGCCTAGCAACATCGGAACTGCAAGCAACATTGACAGAGAACTTATCTGATCATACATAAATCACCAAAAGGCCGAAATTGGGTGTACGTTTGTCAGGCCGCCGAGGGCACACCCTTCGACGAAAACTCTAGATCTTCGCAATTTAACGTCGCAAAGGCCTTAAGATTACACTCACCAAATTTGAGGAGGAGCAGATCAAAACTGTAGGAGGAGTTCGTTAAAGTACAACATCAGGAAATGTCAAAAAATGCCCAAAATCTGACAGGAAGTTCAAAATAGCTGACTTCCTGTTGTGTTTAGGGCTATGCTCCAAGAGACTTTTTTGTAGGTATTGTGTCATTACATGTATGTACCAAATTTCATACCTGTATGTGAAACCAGGAGCCGGGGCAAAATGTGGGGGCAATAATTTACCGAATTTGCCCCCCCCAATTTTGAAAACCATATCACATGTAAATTTTCACCACTTCTGAAGCGTGTGCAAAGTTTCATGAGTTTTCGAGCATGTTAAGGCCCTCTAAAAAGCGATTCACTTTGGAGAAGAAGAAGAAGAAGAATAATAATTAAAGCTGCAAGCAGCGATGAAAAGGGCCCTCGCACCCCTGCCACCGCCACCCGGCACCTTTAGGAAAGGCCTTAAGATTACACTCACCAAATTTGAAGAGGATCAGATCAAAACTGTAGGAGTTTGTTAAAGTACAACATCAGGAAATGGCAAAAACTACCCAAAATCTGAGAGGAAGTTCAAAATAGCTGACTTCCTGTTGTGTTTAGGGCTACGCTCCAAGAGACTTTTTTGTAGGTATTGGGTCATTACATGTATGTACCAAATTTCATACCTGTACGTGAAACGTCGAGCCGGGGCAAAATGTAGGGGCAATAATTAAGCCATTTTGCCCCACCCAATTTTGAAAACCACATCACACGTAAATTTTCACCACTTCTGAAGCGTGTGCAAAGTTTCATGATTTTTCGAGCAAGTTTTGTGTTTGCCACACTTCCTGCTACCAGCAGGTGGCGCTATTGCTATAACCAAATATGAGCATGGTCATGTGTTCAGGACAGGACTCTTATCAAACATGTGAAGTTTGGGGCAGATTGGACATCGAATGCCTGAGTTACTGCAGGCTGTCTGTGGTTGCCTAGCAACATCGGAACTGCAAGCAATATTGACAGAGAACTTATCTGATCATGCATAAATCACCAAAAGGCCGAAATTGGGTGTACGTTTGTCAGGCCGCCGAGGGCACACCCTTCGACGAAAACTCAAGATCTTCGCAATTTAACGTCGCAAAGGTCTTAAGATTACACTCACCAAATTTGAAGAGGATCAGATCAAAACTGTAGGAGGAGTTCGTTAAAGTACAACATCAGGAAATGGTGAAAAATGCCCAAAATCTGAGAGGAAGTTCAAAATAGCTGACTTCCTGTTGTGTTTAGGGCTATGCTCCAAGAGACTTTTTTGTAGGTATTGGGTCATTACATGTACGTACCAAATTTCATACCTGTACGTGAAACGTAGAGCCGGGGCAAAATGTGGGGGCAATAATTTACCGAATTTGCCCCACCCAATTTTGAAAACCATATCACACGTAAATTTTCACCACTTCTGAAGCGTGTGCAAAGTTTCATGAGTTTTCGAGCATGTTTAGGCCCTCTAAAAAGCGATTCACTTTGGAGAAGAATAATAATAAACGGAGCAAAAACAATAGGGTCCTCTCACCATCGGTGCTCGGGCCCTAATAAACGGAGCAAAAACAATAGGGTCCTCTCACCATCGGTGCTCGGGCCCTAATTAAAGCTGCAAGCAGCGATGAAAAGGGCCCTCGCACCCTTGCCACTGCCACCCGGCAACTTTAGTAAAGGCCTTAAGATTACACTCACCAAATTTGAAGAGGATCAGATCAAAACTGTAGGAGGAGTTCGTTAAAGTACAACATCAGGAAATGGCAAAAACTGCACAAAATCTGAGAGGAAGTTCAAAATAGCTGACTTCCTGTTGTGTTTAGGGCTGCGCTCCAAGAGACTTTTTTGTAGGTATTGGGTCATTACATGTATGTACCAAATTTCATACCTGTACGTGAAACCAGGTGCCGGGGCAAAATGTCGGGGCAATAACTGAGCCATTTTGCCCCACCCAATTTTGAAAACCACATCACACGTACATTTTCACCACTTCTGAGGCGTGTGCAAAGTTTCATGATTTTTCGTGCACGTTTTGTATTTGCCACACTTCCTGCTACCAGCAGGTGGCGCTATTGCTATAAGCAAATATGAGCATGGTCATGTGTTCAGGACAGGACTCTTATCAAACATGTGAAGTTTGGGGCAGATTGGACATTGAATGCCTGAGTTACTGCAGGCTGTCTGTGGTTGCCTAGCAACATCGGAACTGCAAGCAACATTGACAGAGAACTTATCTGATCATGCATAAATCACCAAAAGGCCGAAATTGGGTGTACGTTTGTCAGGCCGCCGAGGGCACACCCTTCGACGAAAACTCTAGATCTTCGCAATTTAACGTCGCAAAGGCCTTAAGATTACACTCACCAAATTTGAAGAGGAGCAGATCAAAACTGTAGGAGGAGTTCGTTAAAGTACAACATCAGGAAATGTCAAAAAATGCCCAAAATCTGACAGGAAGTTCAAAATAGCTGACTTCCTGTTGTGTTTAGGGCTATGCTCCAAGAGACTTTTTTGTAGGTATTGTGTCATTACATGTATGTACCAAATTTCATACCTGTATGTGAAACCAGGAGCCGGGGCAAAATGTGGGGGCAATAATTTACCGAATTTGCCCCCCCCAATTTTGAAAACCATATCACATGTAAATTTTCACCACTTCTGAAGCGTGTGCAAAGTTTCATGAGTTTTCGAGCATGTTAAGGCCCTCTAAAAAGCGATTCACTTTGGAGAAGAAGAAGAAGAAGAAGAATAAACGGAGCAAAAACAATAGAGTCCTCTCACCATCGGTGCTCGGGCCCTAATAAACGGAGCAAAAACAATAGGGTCCTCTCACCATCGGTGCTCGGGCCCTAATTAAAGCTGCAAGCAGCGATGAAAGGGCCCTCGCACCCCTGCCACCGCCACCCGGCGCCTTTAGGAAATGCCTTAAGATTACACTCACCAAATTTGAAGAGGATCAGATCAAAACTGTAGGAGGAGTTTGTTAAAGTACAACATCAGGAAATGGCAAAAACTGCCCAAAATCTGAGAGGAAGTTCAAAATAGCTCACTTCCTGTTGTGTTTAGGGCTACGCTCCAAGAGACTTTCTTGTAGGTATTGGGTCTTTACATGTATGTGCCAAATTTCATACCTGTACATGAAACGTCGAGCCGGGGCAAAATGTAGGGGCAATAAGTAAGCCATTTTGCCCCACCCAATTTTGAAAACCACATCACACGTAAATTTTCACCACTTCTGAAGCGTGTGCAAAGTTTCATGATTTTTCGAGCACGTTTTGTATTTGCCACACTTCCTGCTACCAGCAGGTGGCGCTATTGCTATAACCATAATGAGCATGGTCATGTGTTCAGGACAGGACTCTTATCAAACATGTGAAGTTTGGGGCAGATTGAAAATTGTATGCCTAAGTTACTGCAGGCTGTCTGTGGTTGCCTAGCAACATCGGAACTGCATTCAACATTAATATTGAACTTATCTGATCATGCATATATCACCAGAAGGCCGAAATTGGGTGAACGTTTGTCAGGCCGCCCAGGGCACACCCTTCGACGAAAACTCAAGATCTTCGCAATTTAACGTCACAAAGGCCTTAAGATTACACTCACCAAATTTGAAGAGGATCAGATCAAATCTGTAGGAGGAGTTCGTTAAAGTACAACATCAGGAAATTATGAAAAATGCCCAAAATCTAGGAGGAAGTTCAAAATAGCTCACTTCCTGTTGTGTTTAGGGCTATGCTCCAAGAGACTTTTCTGTAGGTATTGGGTCATTACATGTATGTACCAAATTTCATACCTGTACGTGAAACCAGGAGCCGGGGCAAAATGTGGGGGCAATAATTTACCGAATTTGCCCCCCCCAATTCTGAAAACCATATCACACGTAAATTTTCACCACTTCTGAAGCGTGTGCAAAGTTTCATGAGTTTTCGAGCATGTTTAGACCCTCTAAAAAGCGATTCACTTTGGAGAAGAATAATAATAATAATAATTAAAGCTGCAAGCAGCGATGAAAAGGGCCCTCGCACCCTTGCCACTGCCACCCGGCAACTTTAGTAAAGGCCTTAAGATTACACTCACCAAATTTGAAGAGGATCAGATCAAAACTGTAGGAGGAGTTCGTTAAAGTACAACATCAGGAAATGGCAAAAACTGCACAAAATCTGAGAGGAAGTTCAAAATAGCTGACTTCCTGTTGTGTTTAGGGCTGCGCTCCAAGAGACTTTTTTGTAGGTATTGGGTCATTACATGTATGTACCAAATTTCATACCTGTACGTGAAACCAGGTGCCGGGGCAAAATGTCGGGGCAATAACTGAGCCATTTTGCCCCACCCAATTTTGAAAACCACATCACACGTACATTTTCACCACTTCTGAGGCGTGTGCAAAGTTTCATGATTTTTCGTGCACGTTTTGTATTTGCCACACTTCCTGCTACCAGCAGGTGGCGCTATTGCTATAAGCAAATATGAGCATGGTCATGTGTTCAGGACAGGACTCTTATCAAACATGTGAAGTTTGGGGCAGATTGGACATTGAATGCCTGAGTTACTGCAGGCTGTCTGTGGTTGCCTAGCAACATCGGAACTGCAAGCAACATTGACAGAGAACTTATCTGATCATGCATAAATCACCAAAAGGCCGAAATTGGGTGTACGTTTGTCAGGCCGCCGAGGGCACACCCTTCGACGAAAACTCTAGATCTTCGCAATTTAACGTCGCAAAGGCCTTAAGATTACACTCACCAAATTTGAAGAGGAGCAGATCAAAACTGTAGGAGGAGTTCGTTAAAGTACAACATCAGGAAATGTCAAAAAATGCCCAAAATCTGACAGGAAGTTCAAAATAGCTGACTTCCTGTTGTGTTTAGGGCTATGCTCCAAGAGACTTTTTTGTAGGTATTGTGTCATTACATGTATGTACCAAATTTCATACCTGTATGTGAAACCAGGAGCCGGGGCAAAATGTGGGGGCAATAATTTACCGAATTTGCCCCCCCCAATTTTGAAAACCATATCACATGTAAATTTTCACCACTTCTGAAGCGTGTGCAAAGTTTCATGAGTTTTCGAGCATGTTAAGGCCCTCTAAAAAGCGATTCACTTTGGAGAAGAAGAAGAAGAAGAATAATAAACGGAGCAAAAACAATAGGGTCCTCTCACCATCGGTGCTCGGGCCCTAATAATAATAAATAATCCTACCGAAAACAATAGGGCCTTCGCCCTTTCAGGGCTTGGGCCCTAAATATAGCTGCGAGCAGCGATTACGGGCCCAAGCCGGTGGCACCGCAATCCTGGTGCCAGGGTGGCGGTGCCGGCGGCTTTGGCCCTCCATCGCTGCTCGCAGCTATATTTATATATATATATATATATATATATATATATATATATATATATATATATATTTAATATATATATTTAATATATATATTAAATTTATTTATATATATAAATAAATTTAAGGGACAAGACACAGATAATTTTACTTGCCTGACCTAATTAGAACAAAGAAAAAAATAAAATAAAATAATAAGTAGGGGATCACTAAATCGAGAGAATTATTCTGATTTTATGATACACTCAAAATATTCCACAACAAATCCTTTAAATGTAATGATATTCAGAACGGAACAAGAATAAAAACTTAAAAATAAACTATAAACAAAGCCAAAACGAAAAAATAAATATAATAAAAAATTTAATTTCAAGCAATCCATGGCATGATTTATTTATTTTTTGGACTAAAACATTCTGGCTTTTTTTAAACTCAAACATAATTCTTAAATTGAATAATAATAATAATAATAAAAGAATAAAATGGGTTTAGTTCTGATTTCGTTGAAATCGCTCGCTCTCCGTACCTAACTTTTTCTGAATACAATCACTATTGAAACTGTGACATTGATTTCATACAACAGGTTATTAACAGTTAAAATGAAGTCATTTACATTTTAGATGCAATATTGACTGTTTTTGTTCTGTTTCAGCAGCGGAAATAGTTAAACAAAGATCACAGAAGAACGCATCTCACAGGAACGTGTTTTCTCATAACTGAATGATTCAGCATTTTGAACGAATTGGTTGACTCAAAGATTGAATGATCAATCCATAAACATCTGTTTATGTTTATGGATTGGATGTTTATGGATCCATGTTTATGGATCTGTATGTTATGGATTACGAATCATTTGAACGAATGAATCAATGACTCGCTCATTAAGACGGTCACTTGGCGACATCTAATGGCGGTTTAGTGTTGTTTAAAAGCATAATTCTTTCCAACGTGTGTGTGATTTGTGTGTGCACCATTATAAATGTCCGTGCGGACGTCCGTATTTTTCTTTCACTTTTATATTAGCGATACAAAAGCACCCGCTCGTGTCACACACGTGCGGTTAACCGGTGGCAAAATATCCTCAGACACATACCTAATAAATGTATATTTAAATACATTATTGGCCTAGCTGGTAAAAAGTTTTATATATTATTTTGATGTCCTTTTGGACACAAGAGGGCAGTATAGCCCTATGTATGACTTGAATTTTATTTTTTACTTTACTGTTTTAAAATTTAGAATAAAATTAGAATAAAATTCTTTTTAAAAACAGAATAAAATGGGTTTAGTTGTGATATTTGTATACTTTTATATAGAAATAAATGGTATAAAATTACATTTTTAGAAGATTTGAGGCTTTTAGTGCCTTTTGGAGGCTGATTTTGCAAAAAATCCACATTCAAACCAAAATATCTGACTTCCTGATGGTCGGAGTTAATGACTTTAAATTAGAAAGTTGTCCGGGTCGATGAGATCAACATACGTACTGAGTTGTGCTACTGTAGGTAAAACAACCCCCCCAACTTTTGTCAAAAGCATTTTGAAAGTGACACATTTCCTGCTGCCAGTTGGTGGCGCTATAACTTTGACACACAATAGTTACATCCATCTGATCGGCCTCTTACCATGAACAAACTGCTGAAGTTTCATCAAGATCAGTTAATGTATGCATTAGTTATAACACTTCGTTTTTCTCTTTTCTCGCCATTAATTCGTTTCCTCGCCACAGCCAAACCGTTCGAGATATCAAAAATCCGTCCGCAATTTAGCATCATCAATGTCTTGACTTCACGCTGACCGAGTTTGGAGGCGAATCGATGTATTTCCTAGGAGGAGTACATTAAATTCAACAGCAAGCGTTTCCAAACAACCCTAAATAGCCGACTTCCTGTTGGGCTGGCGTAAAACTTAGAGCACGAAAGTTGTTCGGCCCGATGAGATCTATATGTGTACCGAGTTTCAAATTAATTCATGCAAGCGTGTTTGATATTTGGACCAAGTTTTAGAACCCCGTTCAAGGGGGCGCTGTTGAGCCCCCCTGCCACGCCCGGCTACCAGATTCAGCCCCGCCCTGATGGCCGCGGGTTCTGACCTGTGTGCAAAGTTTCAAGAGTTTTCGAGCACGTTTAGGGACCCAAAAGCCCCAGAAACCTTGAAAAACAAATGAAAAAGTAAATCTCACTCAACTGACAAATCACCCCCACCCCTCACACACTCAGAGACAGAGAGAGAGAGACATTTCTCCAAAAAATCACATTCAAACCAAAATATCTGACTTTCTGTTGCTTTGAGCTAATAAGTGTAAATTAGAAAGTTGTCCGGCTCGATAAGAACAATATACATACCAAGTTTTGTGATTCTAGGTAAAACTAAGCCCCCATTTTTGACTAAAGGTGGCGCTACTGAGCCCCTCACCACGCCCGTTTCTGAAACTTTGCCCATGTCTACTGGATAATAAGTGTGATGTGTCTGTCGAGTTTCATGCAATTTCAAGTATGTTAAGAGTCTCAAAAGCATCAAAAAATAATATTAAAGTTTGATGTGTTGCCATGGCAACAGTATCTAAGATATTAAGGGTCTCGTTAAGGGTCTCAAAAGTGCCCGAAAGGTTGACAGAAAAATAATAATAATAATAATAATAATAATAATAATAAATTAAAGCTGCAAGCAGCGATGAAAAGGGCCCTCGCACCCTTGCCACTGCCACCCGGCAACTTTAGTAAAGGCCTTAAGATTACACTCACCAAATTTGAAGAGGATCAGATCAAAACTGTAGGAGGAGTATGTTAAAGTACAACATCAGGAAATTACGAAAAACTGCACAAAATCTGAGAGGAAGTTCAAAATAGCTGACTTCCTGTTGTGTTTAGGGCTGCGCTCCAAGAGACTTTTTTGTAGGTATTGGGTCATTACATGTATGTACCAAATTTCATACCTGTACGTGAAACCAGGTGCCGGGGCAAAATGTCGGGGCAATAACTGAGCCATTTTGCCCCACCCAATTTTGAAAACCACATCACACGTACATTTTCACCACTTCTGAGGCGTGTGCAAAGTTTCATGATTTTTCGTGCACGTTTTGTATTTGCCACACTTCCTGCTACCAGCAGGTGGCGCTATTGCTATAAGCAAATATGAGCATGGTCATGTGTTCAGGACAGGACTCTTATCAAACATGTGAAGTTTGGGGCAGATTGGACATTGAATGCCTGAGTTACTGCAGGCTGTCTGTGGTTGCCTAGCAACATCGGAACTGCAAGCAACATTGACAGAGAACTTATCTGATCATGCATAAATCACCAAAAGGCCGAAATTGGGTGTACGTTTGTCAGGCCGCCGAGGGCACACCCTTCGACGAAAACTCTAGATCTTCGCAATTTAACGTCGCAAAGGCCTTAAGATTACACTCACCAAATTTGAAGAGGAGCAGATCAAAACTGTAGGAGTTCGTTAAAGTACAACATCAGGAAATGTCAAAAAATGCCCAAAATCTGACAGGAAGTTCAAAATAGCTGACTTCCTGTTGTGTTTAGGGCTATGCTCCAAGAGACTTTTTTGTAGGTATTGTGTCATTACATGTATGTACCAAATTTCATACCTGTATGTGAAACCAGGAGCCGGGGCAAAATGTGGGGGCAATAATTTACCGAATTTGCCCCCCCCAATTTTGAAAACCATATCACATGTAAATTTTCACCACTTCTGAAGCGTGTGCAAAGTTTCATGAGTTTTCGAGCATGTTAAGGCCCTCTAAAAAGCGATTCACTTTGGAGAAGAAGAAGAAGAATAATAATTAAAGCTGCAAGCAGCGATGAAAGGGCCCTCGCACCCGTGCCATCAACACTCGGTGGCTTTAGGAAGACAGAGCATGGTTGGGAAATGTACATTTAAGGAGGTATATATAGTAAGAGTATGACAAAGTTAGTAACAAAATGTTTTGTATAATGGTGATAATAGCATGCTTCATGACTCAGCTAAGTGTTGCTAGCATGTTTAGTCTGTTTCTAGCATGCTTAGTACACAATAATTATGTGGTTAGTACTGCATTACTGTGTTAACCATGTCAGTTTCTGTTGCCAATAGGTGGCGTTATGACTATTGCTGAATATGAGCATGGATGTGTGTTCAGGACAGAACTCTTATCAAACGTGTGAAGTTTGGTGCAAATTGGAAATTGCCTTCTTGAGTAACAAAAAAGTCATGTTTCATTGAATTAGCATTCTTTAGCACTTAGCTAAGCATTGTTAGCATGTTTTAACATGTTTCTAGCATGTTTAGAACTCAATGGCATTTTTAACATGTTGCTAGAACGGCATCAACGTGTTAAACATGTCACTTCCTGTTGCCAGTAGGTGGCGCTATTACTATAAATGAACATTCTCATGTAGATGTATTCAGGCCATGACTCTTATCAAAAGTGTGAAGTTTGGGGCAGATTGGACATTCCATGCCTGAGTTACAGCAAATGCCTATTTAATTGCAATAATAGCATGCTTTAGCACTTAGCTAAGAGTTTGCTAGCATGTTTTAGCATGTTTATAATATGTTGTTAGCATGTTTAAAACTTGCTGGCACTTTTTTATATGTTATTAGGAGTCCATAACAGTGTTAAACATGTCACTTCCTGTTGCCAGCAGGTGGCGCTATGTCTGTAACTGAATATAAGCATGGTCATGTGTTCAGGACAGAACGCTTATCAAAAGTGTGAAGTTTGGGGCAGATTGGACATTCCATGCCTGAGTTACAGCAAATTCATATTTAATTGCAGTAATATCATTCTTTAGCACTTAGCTAAGTGTTTGCTAGTCTGTTTTATCATGTCTCTAGTATGTTGGTAGGATGTTTAGCACCTACTGGCATTTTTTTATATGTTATTAGGAGTCAAGAACAGTGTTAAACATCCCTTCCTTTTGCCAGCAGGTGGCGCTATGACTATAACTAAATATGAGCATGGACATGTGTTCAAAAGATAACTCTTATCAAACGTGTGAAGTTTGGGGTAGATTGTACATTGCCTTCTTGAGTAACAACAAAGTCCTGTTTCATTGAATTAGCATGCTTTAGCACTTAGCTAAGTATTGCTAGCATGTTTTAATATGTTTCTAACATGTTTAGAACTCAATGGCATTTTTAACATGTTGCTAGAATGGCATCAACGTGTTAAACATGACACTTCCTGTTACCAGTAGGTGGCGCTATTACTATAACTGAATTTGAGCATAGACATGTGTTCAGGCCATGATTCTTATCAAACGTGTGAAGTTTGGGGCAGATTGGACATTCCATGCCTGGGTTACAGCAAATTCCTATTTAATTGCAATAATAGCATGCTTTAGCACTTAGCTAAGAGTTTGCTAGCATGTTTTAGCATGCTTCTAGTATGTTGTTAGCATGTTTAGCACTTGCTATAATAATAATAAACAGAGCAATTCCAAGAGGGTCCTCACACCATCGGTGCTCGGGCCCTAATAAACGGAGCAAAAACAATAGGGTCCTCTCACCATCGGTGCTCGGGCCCTAATAAACGGAGCAAAAACAATAGGGTCCTCTCACCATCGGTGCTCGGGCCCTAATTAAAGCTGCAAGCAGCGATGAAAAGGGCCCTCGCACCCCTGCCACCGCCACCCGGCGCCTTTAGGAAATGCCTTAAGATTACACTCACCAAATTTGAAGAGGATCAGATCAAAACTGTAGGAGGAGTATGTTAAAGTACAACATCAGGAAATTACGAAAAATGTCCAAAATCTAGGAGGAAGTTCAAAATAGATCACTTCCTGTTGTGTTTAGGGCTATGCTCCAAGAGACTTTTCTGTAGGTATTGGGTCAATACATGCATGTACCAAATTTCATACCTGTACGTGAAACCAGGAGCCGGGGCAAAATGTGGGGGCAATAATTTACCGAATTTGCCCCCCCCCCCCAATTCTGAAAACCATATCACACGTAAATTTTCACCACTTCTGAGGCGTGTGCAAAGTTTCATGATTTTTCGAGCATGTTTTGTATTTGCCACACTTCCTGCTACCAGCAGGTGGCGCTATTGCTATAACCAAATATGAGCATGGTCATGTGTTCAGGACAGGAGTCTTATCAAACATGTGAAGTTTGGGACAGATTGGAAATTGTATGGCTGAGTTACTGCAGGCTGTCTGTGGTTGCCTAGCAACATCGGAACTGCATTCAACATTAATATTGAACTTATCTGATCATGCATATATCACCAGAAGGCCGAAATTGGGTGAACGTTTGTCAGGCCGCCGAGGGCACACCCTTCGACGAAAACTCTAGATCTTCGCAATTTAACGTCACAAAGGCCTTAAGATTACACTCACCAAATTTGAAGAGGATCAGATCAAATCTGTAGGAGGAGTTCGTTAAAGTACAACATCAGGAAATTACGAAAAATGCCCAAAATCTAGGAGGAAGTTAAAAATAGCTCACTTCCTGTTGTGTTTAGGGCTATGCTCCAAGAGACTTTTCTGTAGGTATTGGGTCATTACATGTATGTACCAAATTTCATACCTGTACGTGAAACCAGGAGCCGGGGCAAAATGTGGGGGCAATTATTTACCGAATTTGCCCCCCCCAATTCTGAAAACCATATCACACGTAAATTTTCACCACTTCTGAAGCGTGTGCAAAGTTTCATGAGTTTTCGAGCATGTTTAGGCCCTCTAAAAAGCGATTCACTTTGGAGAAGAAGAAGAAGAATAATAATAAACGGAGCAAAAACAATAGGGTCCTCTCACCATCGGTGCTCGGGCCCTAATAATCCTACCGAAAACAATAGGGCCTTCGCCCTTTCAGGGCTTGGGCCCTAATAATAATCCTACCGGAAACAATAGGGCCTTCGCCCTTTCAGGGCTTGGGCCCTAATAATAATCCTACCGAAAACAATAGGGCCTTCGCCCTTTCAGGGCTTGGGCCCTAATAATAATAATCCTACCGAAAACAATAGGGCCTTCGCCCTTTCAGGGCTTGGGCCCTAAATATAGCTGCGAGCAGCGATTACGGGCCCAAGCCGGTGGCACTGCAACCCCGGTGCCTTTACCTAAAGGCACCGGGGTGGCGGTACCGCCGGCTTTGGCCCTTCATCGCTGCTCGCAGCTATATTTATATATATATATATATATATATATATATATATATATATATATATACAGTATATATATATATATATATATATATATATATATATATATATATATATATATATATATATATATATATATATATATATATATATATATATATACACACATATATAAATATATAAAAGACAGAAAATATTACTTGACTTACCTTATTCAGATTTTACGATACACTCAAAATATTCCACACCAAATCCTTTAAATTTAATGTAAAAATAAAAATGAAAGTAAGCAGTGTTGGGTTCACGTAACCCTCTCATTAGAATCAAAATGTTTCAACATTTGCCATGTATTTGGATGCTAAACTATTCTTTATTATAGGCTTTGTTCTTCACTCGTGTTCCAATATCGACGGAAAAAATCATCCTCTTCACATGCGCATAAATGTGCTTGGAAACATCACAGTGGAGCGGTGCTTACTGTGAATGTACGAATTGTACTACTGACTATTTAGAGCAGTGTAATTTTTATATGTTAGGTTGACTATTTTATTATTATATTTTATTAAGGCTATAATGATCAGGCTGCGATGTCAAGATTGCAATGCTGGAGTGTGTGTGTGTGTGTGTGTGTGTGTGTGTGTGTGTGTGTGTGTGTGTGTGTGTGTGTATATGTGTGTTCATGTTTTTCTATCCCGATGGGGACTTCAACCTGAATGCACACAGACTCATGGGGACTCGTGTCACAGTGGGGACCTAAATAGAGGTCCCCATGGGTAAACAAGCTTATAAATCATACAGAATGAGTTTTTGGGGAAATGTAAAAATGCAGAAAGTTTTCTGTGATGGGTAGGTTTAGGGGTAGGGTTAGTGTGAGGAGATAGAATATACAGTTTGTAAAGTATAAAAACCATTAAGTCTATGGAGAGTCCCCACAAAGATAGTAAACCGTGTGTGTGTGTGTGTGTGTGTGTGTGTGTGTGTGTGTGTGTGTGGCGTGGGCGCGATGGAACAGTGGACACATAAAAACATACTCCGTCATTATACAGGACGACATTCAAACTGCAAAGTGTTAACTTATATTTGTGTACAGTCGCAATAAAACACAACATTGTGCTTTTGTAAAATAATTTCAAGCAATCCACCCCCGAAAGGCGCTAATTTTAAAATTAAACTAAAATGCTCATGGCTGCACGGGCATTCATAACGGTGCGCATCCACGGCGAGGAACGAGCAGAACAGAGTGAACGTTTTTCAGTTAATTCCTACTTCCATAGGAATTCATTTGAAACGCTCGCTCAACCACTATCAATGTCAGTGCGGACGAACATATTTTACTTTCGTTTTTATGTTGGCGATTCAAAAGCCCCCAGCGGTGTCACACGTCGATTAACCGGTGGTAAAATATTCTCACCGTCACTAGTATATTTTTATGTAGATACAATAGGCCTACCTGATTTTGAACACAAGAGAGCAGTATAGCCCTATGTATGACTTGACTTTTATGGGACTAAATAGTACAATTACTATTTTTAAACTTATAAATATTTATTAGATTGAAAAAAAAGAATAAAATGGGTTTAGTTGTGATATTTTTATACTTTTATATAGAAATAAATGGTGTTTAATTACATTTTTAGAAGATGAGGCTTTTAGTTTCCTTTTTGTACATTACTTTAGTCCCTCACTATAGAAAAACCGTTTGAGATGTTTAATATCCGTTCACAATTTAGCATCTTTAATGTGTTTTCATCATGTTGAAAAAGTTTGGTGTGAATAAAATAAACCAGTTAGGAAGAGTAGCTAAATACTCAGAGTCTGAAATATCCAAAAAATCCACATTCAAACCAAAATATCTGACTTCCTTTTGCTCTGAGCTAATAACTGTAAATTAGAAAGTTGTCCGGCTCGGTGAGACCAACATATATTGTGATTTTTTTTAACTGTTGGTAAAACTAACCCCCCCACTTTTGTCAAAAACATTTTGAAAGTGACACACTTCCTGCTGCCAGTTGGTGGCGCTATAACTTTGACTCAAAATAGTTACATCCATCTGATCGGCCTCTTACCACGAACACACTGCTGAAGTTTCATCAAGATCAGTTAATGTATGCAGAAGTTATTCCACTTCGTGTTTCTCTTTTTTCGCCATAAATTCGTTTCCTCGCCACGGCCAAACCGTTCGAGATATCAAAAATCCGTCCACAATTTAGCATCCTCAATGTCTTGACTTCATGCACACCGAGTTTGGTGGGGATGGGATGAATTCTCTAGGAGGAGTACTTCACATTCCACAGCAAGCGTTTTCCAAACATCCCATAATAGCCGACTTCCTGTTGGGCTGGCGTGAAACTTGACAGAGGGAAAGTTGTTCGGCCTGATGAGATCTATATGTGTACCGAGTTTCATATTAATTCATGCAAGCGTGTTTGATATATGGACCAAGTTTTCAGACCCTGTTCAAGGTGGCGCTGTTGAACCCCCCTGCCACGCCCATTTCTGAAACTTTTCACATGTCTACTGGCTAATAAGTGTTATGTGTCTGTCGAGTTTCATCCAATTTCAAGCATGCGAAGAGTCTCAAAAGCATCCGAAAAGAATATTAAAGTTTGATGCGTTGCCGCGGCAACAGTATCTAAGATATAAATAATCCTTTCACAAGTCTACATCTGCCATGTATTTACATTATACACATAAAGTTTGAAGCAAATCGGGTAAAAATAAGAGGGTGATTTCAAAGCATTTTGAAAATGACAAACTTCCTGCTGCCAGTTGGTGGCGCTATAACTTTGACTCACAAAGGTCACATCTATGTGATCGGCCTCTTACAACGAATACACTGCTGAAGTTTCATCAAGATCAGTCAATGTATGCAGAAGTTATAACACACTTCCTGTGTCCCATTATTCGCCATAAATTCGTTTCCTCGCCACGGCCAAACCGTTCGAGATATCAAAAATCCGTCCGCAATTTAGCATCCTCAATGTCTTGACTTCATTCACACCTAGTTTGGTGGTGATCGGATGAATTCCCTAGTAGGAGTATTTCACATTCCATTGTATGCGTTTTCCAAACAACGTATAATAACCAACTTCCTTTTGGGCTGGTGTAAAACTTAGAGCACGAAAGTTGTTCGGCCCGATGAGATCTATATGTGGACTGAGTTTCATATTATTACATGCAAGCGTGTTTGATTTATGGACCAATTTTTCAGACACCATTCCAGGGGGCGCTGTCGAGCCCCCGTGCCACGCCCGGGTACCAGCTTCAGTCCGGCCCTGATGGCCGCAGGTTCTGACGTGTGTGCAAAATTTCAAGAGTTTTTGAGCATGTTAAGGGCCCCAAAAGTGCCCAAGAACTAGAAAAATAATAATAATAATAATAATAATAAATATAGCTGCGAGCAGCGATTACGGGCCCAAGCCGGTGGCACCGCAACCCCGGAGCCTTTAGTTACCTAAAGGCACCGGGGATGGCGGTGCCGCCGGCTTTGGCCCTCCATCGCTGCTCGCAGCTTTATTTATATTTATATATATATATATATATATACACACACACACACACACACATATACATATATATATATATATATATATATATATATATATATATATACACGTATATATATATATATACACGTATATATATATATATACACGTGTATATATATATATATATATATAAGACAGAAAATATTACTTGTCTTACCTTATTCTGATTTTATGATACACTCAAAATATTCCACAACAAATCCTTTAAATTTAATGTCAAAATAAAAACGAAAGTAAGCAGTGTTGGTCTCACGTAACCCTCTCATTAGAATCAAAATGTTTCAATATTTGCGATGTATTTGGATGCTAAACTATTCTTTATTATAGGCTTTGTACTTCACTCGTGTTCCAATATCGATGGAAAAAATCATCCTCTTCACACGCGCAAAAATGTGCTTGGAAACATCACAGTGGAGCTTTGCTTTCTGTGGATGGTACAAATTGTACTACTGACTATTTAAACAGAGCAGTGTAATTCGTTTATGTTAGGTTGACTATTTTTATTATTATATTGTATTAGGGCTATAATGAACAGGCTGCGATGTCAAGATTGCAATTCTGGAATGTGTGTGTGTGTGACGCGGTTGCGGTTGAATAGTGGACACAAAAACATAAATAAAATGTTTTAGTTAATTCCTACATCCATAGGAATACATTGAAAATGCTCGCTCTACTCCGCACCATTATCAATGTCTGTGCGGACGTCTGTATTTTACTAGTATATAGTATACTATAGTTAGCGATTTAAAAGCCCTCAGCGGTGTCACACGTCGATTAACCGGTGGGAAAATTTTATCACAGTCACATCCCTAATATATTTATATATAAATACAATAGGCCTACCTGAAAGAAAATTTTACTTGCCCGACCAGAGTATAGCCTGATTAGAATGTCAATAACAAAAAAATAACTTGGGAGTCACTAAAACGAGAGATTATTCTAATTTCATTACATTCATTTTAAGTTGCAATCAGCAGTTAAATATGAATGTATTACTGATCAATGGTAACAAGGTTGCACTGCTGAGGCTCATGCTGCTTCTCCAGGAGAATTGTAAACAAATGAGCGCAGCACACAAAAAAGCAAACCAGTTAACAACATACTGACTATAAAAATTACAAATATGGAGTTTTTATATATTTTATAACATATGATAGAGTTAAGCAACCTCACTTGACGAGTAGGCAACTATTTCCTGAATACAATCACGATTGAAACTGTGACATTGATTTCATACAACAGGTTAATAAACAGTTACAATTAAGTCACTTACATTTTAGATGCAATATTGACTGTTTTTTTTCTGTTTCAGCAGCAAAAATAGTTAAACAAAGATCACAGCAGAACCACTGCGCATCTCACAGCAACTTGTTTTCTCATTACTGAATGATTCAGTTTTTTGAAACGAATCGGTTGACTTAAAGATTCAATGGTCAATCCATAAACATCTGTCTCAATCATGAATGACTCAGTCATTGGAACGAATCGTTTGAACGAATGAATCAATGACTAGCTCATTAAGATGGTCGCCTGGCGACACCTAATAGCGGTTTAGTGTTATGTTTAAAAGTATCATTTTTTCCAACGTGCACCATTATCAATGTCCGTGCGGACGTCCGTTTTTTACTTTCACTTTTATATTAGCGATTTAAAAGCACCCGCTCGTGTCACACGTCGATTAACCGATGGGAAAATATCCTTACAGTCATATACCTAATAAATTTATATTTAAATACAATAGGCCTACCTAGTAATACGTTTTATATACTATTTTGATATCCTTTTGGACACAAGAGGGCAGTATAGCCCTATGTTTGCTTTTTTGTTAAAACCAAATAGCACTAATAGCCTGTTTTTAACTTTTTCATACTTCTTGAATTGCAAAAACAGAATAAAATAGGTTTAGTTCTAATATTTGTATAATTTTATATAAAAATAAATGGTGTATAATTACATTTTTAGAAGTTATGAGATGTTTCCTGCTTCCTTTTTGACATTAATTTAATCCCTCGCCATAGCAAAACCGTTTGAGATATTCAATATCCGTTTACAATTTAGCATCATTAATATATTTTTATCATGTTGAAAAAGTTTGGTGGGAATAAAATAAACCTTTTAGGAGGAGTAACTAAAAACTCAGAGGCTGATTTAACAAAAAATCCATATTCAGACCAAAATATCTGACTTCCTGTTGGTTGCAGCTAATGCCTGTAAATTAGAAAGTTGTCCGGCTCGATGAGACCAATATACGTACTGATTTTTGTAATTGTGGGTAAAACTAACCCCCCCACTTTTGTCAAAAACATTTTGAAAGTGACACACTTCCTGCTGCCAGTTGGTGGCGCTATAACTTTGACCCACAATAGTCACATCCATCTGATCGGCCTCTTACCACGAACACACTGCTGAAGTTTCATCAAGATCAGTTAATGTGTGCAGAAGTTATAACACTTCGTGTTTCTCTTTTCTCGCCATAAATTCGTGTCCTCGCCACGGCCAAACCGTTTGAGATATCAAAAATCCGTCCGCAATTTAGCATCCTCAATGTCTTGACTTCATGCACACCGAGTTTGGTGGCGATTTAATTAATTCTCTAGGAGAAGTGTTTCAAATTCCACAGCAAGCGTTCTCCAAACAATCCATAATTGCCGACTTCCTGTTGGGCTGGCGTAAAATTTAGAGCACGAAAGTTGTTCGGCCCGATGAGATCTATATGTGTACCGAGTTTCATATCATTACATGCAAGTGTGTTTGATTTATGGACAAGTGTTCGGATCCCGTTCCAGGGGGCGCTGTTGAGCCCCCCTGCCACGCCCGGGTACCAGCTTCAGCCCGGCCCTGATGGCCGCGGGTTCTGACCTGTGTGCAAAGTTTCAAGAGTTTTTGAGCACGTTAAAGGCCCCAAAAGCCCCTGAAACCTTGAAAAACAGGAATTTTAAACAAATCTCACTCAAAAGACAAATCCCCCCACCCCTCACACACACAGAGACGCAGAGGCAGAGAGAGAGAGGGAGAGAATTCTCCAAAAAATCACATTCAAACCAAAATATCTCACTTCCTGTTGGTCACAGCTTATGACTATAAATTAGAAAGTTGTCCGGCTTGATGAGAACAATATACATAACGATTTTTGTGACTCTTCTTAAAACTAAGCCCCCATTTTTGACTAAAGGTGGCGCTACTGAGCCCCTCACCACGCCCGTTTCTGAAACTTTGCACATGTCTACTGGATAATAAATGTGATGTGTCTGTCGAGTTTCATCCAATTTCAAGTATGTTAAGAGTCTCAAAAGCATCCGAAAAGAATATTAAAGTTTGATGCGTTGCCACGGCAACAGTATCTAAGATATAAATAATCCTTTCACAGGTCTACATCTGCCGTGTGTCTACATTATACACATAAAGTTTTCACCATTGCAGGGGGCGCTGTCGAGCCCCCTTGCCACGCCCGGGTACCAGCTTCAGTCCGGCCCTGATGGCCGCGGGTTCTGACGTGTGTGCAAAATTTCAAGAGTTTTTGAGCATGTTAAGGGCCCCAAAAGTGCCCGAGAAGTAGAAAAAAAAAAAAAAATAAATAATAATAATAATAAATATAGCTGCGAGCAGCGATTACGGGCCCAAGCCGGTGGCACCGCAACCCCGGTGCCTTTAGGGTGGCGGTGCCGCCGGCTTTGGCCCTTTATCGCTGCTCGCAGCTATATATATATATATATATATATATATATATATATATATATATACACATACATATATATATTTATTTATTTATTCATTCATTCATTCATTTTTTTTTTTTTATTATTATTATTTTTTTTTTATTCTGATTTTATGATACACTCAAAATATTCCACAACAAATCCTTTAAATTTAATGTAAAAGTAAAAATGAAAGTAAGCAGTGTTGGGCTCACGTAACCCTCTCATCAGAATCAAAATGTTTCAACATTTGCGATGTATTTGGATGCTAAACTATTCTTTATTATAGGCTTTGTTCTTCACTCGTGTTCCAATATTGATGGAAAAAATCATCCTCTTCACATGCGCAAAAATTTGCTTGGAAACATCACAGTGGAGCGAGGGGTGCTTACTGTGAATGTACGAATTGTACTACTGACTATTTAGAGCAGTGTAATTTTTATATGTTAGGTTGACTATTTTATTATTATATTTTATTAAGGCTATAATGAACAGGCTGCGATGTCAAGATTGTAATGCTGGAGTGTGTGTGTGTGTGTGTGTGTGTGTGTGTGTGTGTGTGTGTGTTCATGTTTTTCTATCCCGGTGGGGACTTTAACCTGAATGCACACAGACTCATGGGGACTCGTGTCACAGTGGGGACCTAAATAGAGGTCCCCATGGGTAAACAAGATTATAAATCATACAGAATGAGTTTTTTTGGAAATGTAAAAATGCTGAAAGTTTTATGGGATAGGTAGGTTTAGGGGTAGGGTTAGTGTGAGGAGATAGAATATACAGTTTGTACAGTATAAAAACCATTAAGTCCATGGAGAGTACCCACAAAGATAGTAAACCGTGTGTGTGTGTGTGTGGCGTGGGCGCGATTGAACAGTAGACACATAAAAACATACTCCATCATTATACAGGACGACATTCAAACTGCAAAGTGTTAACTTATATTTGTGTACAGTTGCAATAAAACACAAAATTGTGCTTTTGTAAAATAATTTCAAGCCATCCACCCCCCGAAAGGCGCTAATTTTAAAATGAAACTAAAATGCTCATGGCTGCACGGGCATTCATAACGGTGCACGTCCACGGCGAGGAACGAGCAGAACAGAGTGAACGTTTTTCAGATAATTCCTACTTCCATAGGAATTCATTTGAAACGCTCGCTCAACCAATATAAATGTCAGTGCGGACGAACATATTTTACTTTAGTTTTTAAGTTAGCGATTAAAAAGCCCCCAGCGGTGTCACACGTCAGTTAACCGGTGGTAAAATATTCTCACCGTCACATACCTAGTATATTTATATATAGATATAATAGGCCTACCTGATTTTGAACACAAGAGGGCAGTATAGCACTATGTTTGACTTTATTTATGTATTGTTTAGACTAAACAACCATTCTGGCAGTTTTTAAACTTAAAATTCATTCTTAAATTGAAAAAAAAGAATAAAATGTTTAGTTGTGATGTTTGTATACTTTTATATAGAAATAAATGGTATATAATTACATTTTTAGAAAATTTGAGGCTTTTAGTTTTTCCTTTTGGACATTACTTTAATCCCTCGCCATAGCAAAACCGTTTGAGATATTTATTATCCGTTCACAATTTAGCATATTTAATGTATTTTCATCATGTTGAAAAAGTTTGGTGGGAATAAAATAAATAGTTTAAGAGGAGTGGCTAAAAATTCATAGGCTGATTTTGCAAAAAAATCCACATTCAGACCAAAATATCTGACTTCCTTTTGCTCTGAGCTAATGAATGTAAATTAGAAAGTTGTCCGGCTTGATGAGAACAATATAAAAACTTTTTTTTTTTACTGTATTTAAAACTAACCCCCCCACTTTTGTCAAAAGCATGTTGAAAGTGACACACTTCCTGCTGCCAGTTGGTGGCGCTATAACTTTGACTCACAATAGTCACATCCATCTGATCGGCCTCTTACCACGAACACACTGCTGAAGTTTCATCAAGATCAGTTGATGTATGCAGAAGTTATAACACTTCGTGTCTCTCTTTTCTCGCCATAAATTCGTTTCCTCACCACGGCCAAACCGTTCAAGATATCAAAAATCCGTCCGCAATTTAGCATCCTCAATGTCTTTACTTCATGCTGACTGAGTTTGGAGGTGATTGAATGAATTCTCTAGGAGGAGTACATCACATTCCACAGCAAGCGTTTTCCAAACAACCCATAATAGCTGACTTCCTGTTGGGCTGGCGTGAAACTTGTCAGAGGGAAAGTTGTTCGGCCCGACGAAATCTATATGTGTACCGAGTTTCATATTATTTCATGCAAGCGTGTTTGATATATGGACCAAGTTTTCAGACCCTGTTCAAGAGGGCGCTGTTGAGCCCCCCTGCCACGCCCGTTTATGAAACTTTTCACATGTCTACTGGCTAATAAGTGTTATGTGTCTGTCGAGTTTCATCCAATTTCAAGCATGTTAAGAGTCTCAAACGCATCCAAAAAGAATATTAAAACTTGATGCGTTGCCACGGCAACAGTATCTAAGATATCAATAATCCTTTCACAGGTCTACATCTGCCCTGTGTTTACATTATACACATAAAGTTTGAAGCAAATCGGGTAAAATTAAGAGGGTGACTTCAAAGCATTTTGAAAGTGACACACTTCCTGCTGCCAGTTGGTGGCGCTATAACTTTGACTCACAATAGTCACATCCATGTGATCGGCCTCTTACAACGAACACACTGCTGAAGTTTCATCAAGATCAGTTAATGTATGCAGAAGTTATAACACACTTCCTGTGTCCCATTATTCGCCATAAATTCGTTTCCTCGCCACGGCCAAACCGTTCGAGATATCAAAAATCCGTTCGCAAGAATTCATCCTCAATGTCTTGACTTTATTCTCACCGAGTTTGGTGGCGATCGGATGAAATCCCTAGGAGGAGTATTTCACATTCCATTGTATGCGTTTTCCAAACAACGTATAATAACCGACTTCCTGTTGGGCTTTTGTAAAACTTAGAGCACGAAAGTTGTTCGGCCCGATGAGATCTATATGTGTACTGAGTTTCATATTATTACATGCAAGCGTGTTTGATTTATGGACCAAGTTTTCGGACCCCATTCCAGGGGGCGCTGTCGAGCCCCCCTGCCACGCCCCAGTACCAGCTTCAGCCCGGCCCTGTTGGCCGCAGGTTCTGACGTGTGTGCAAAATTTCAAGAGTTTTTGAGCATGTTAAGGGCCCCAAAAGTGGCAAAAAGGCAAAAAAAAAATAATGAAGAAAAAAAAAAAAAATCCTTACGGAAACAATAGGGCCTTCGCCCTTTCAGGGCTTGGGCCCTAATAAACAATAATCCTACCGAAAACAATAGGGCCTTCGCCCTTTCAGGGCTTGGGCCCTAATAATAATAATCCTACCGAAAACAATAGGGCCTTCGCCCTTTCAGGGCTTGGGCCCTAATAATCCTACCGAAAACAATAGGGCCTTCGCCCTTTCAGGGCTTGGGCCCTAATAATAATAATAAATAATCCTACCGAAAACAATAGGGCCTTCGCCCTTTCAGGGCTTGGGCCCTAAATATAGCTGCGAGCAGCGATTGCGGGCCCAAGCCGGTGCCACCGCCACCCTGGTGCCTTTAGTTACACTAAAGGCACCAGGGTGGCGGTGTCACTGGCTTGGGCCCTCCATCGCTGCTCGCAGCTATATTTATATATATATATATATATATATATACAACAAAAAAACAACATATATGTAACATGTATGTATATGAACATGTAACATGTATGTATATAACATATACAACATGTATGTATATGTAACAACAAAAAAATATATATATATATATATATCAGACAAGTAATATTCTCTGTCTTGTCCCTTAATGTTTTTATATATTTATATATATATATATATATTTTTTTTTTTTTTTCTTGGATGCTAATCTATTGTTTATTATAGGCTTTATACTTCACTCACGTTCCAATATTGAAGGGAAAACTTCACATGCTCTTCACATGCGCAAAAATGTGCTTGGAAACATCACAGATGAGCAGTGATTTCTGTGAATAGTATGAATTGTACTACTGTCTATTTAAACAGAGCAGTGTAATTTTTATATGTTAGGTTGACTATTTTATTATTATATTTTATTAAGGCTATAATGAACAGGCTGCGATGTCAAGATTGCAATGCTGGAATGCACAATATGTTGTTGTTGTGTTTGTGTGTGTGTGCTTGTAATTTCCTACTTCTGAATTCTGAAAAAACAGAGTTTCTAATTATTGGACAAAAAACTTCCTCACGTAATAATCTAGAATACTGTCTAACACTTGATGGCTGCTCTGTTAAGTCTTCGTCGTCGGTTAGGAACCTGGGTGTGCTCTTTGATACCAATCTTTCATTTGAAAGTCACGTGTCTAGTATCTGTAAAACTGCATTTTTCCATCTTAAAAATATATCTAAATTACGCCATATGCTCTCATTGACAAATGCGGAACAGTTAGTTCATGCGTTCATGACCTCAAGGCTAGATTATTGTAATGCTCTACTGGGTGGTTGCCCTGCACGCTTAATAAACAAACTACAGCTGGTTCAAAACGCAGCAGCTCGAGTTCTTACCAGAACCAGGAAGTATGACCATATTAGCCCAGTTCTGTCAAAACTGCATTGGCTCCCTATTAAACATCGCATCAATTTTAAAATATTGCTGATTACTTACAAAGCACTGAATGGTTTAGCTCCGCAGTACTTGAGCGAGCTCTTAACGCATTATAGTCCGTCACGTCTATTACGATCTCAAAATTCCGGCCAGTTGATAATACCTAGAATATCAAAATCGACTGCTGGCGGTAGATCCTTTTCCTATTTAGCACCAAAACTCTGGAACAGTCTTCCTACCATTGTCCGGGAAGCAGACACACTCTGTCAGTTCAAAGCCAGATTAAAGACACATCTCTTTGACCTAGCTTTCACATAATACATTATAGACTTCTATAATTTAATGTTAGGCTGCATATAGTAGGTCAGCCGGAACCGGGAACACTTCCCAAAAATCCTGATGTACTCGTTACATCATGAGAAGAATGGCATCTACGCTAATTTTAGTGTCTGTGTTTATCCCGAGGTTTTCCTGCAGCCTGCCGGATCCAGGCCGTATCCAGATCTGACGAAGGACCTTCGCCTGGACCGATGACAACGCAGTGCTGAAGTGCCAACTAGTCTCTCCCTATGGAGGATCCCGCTACCACTCTACAGATAAGGCGTTGTCGGGAAAATTTGTCTCGCGGTCCTACCCCAAAGCAACAAATAAAATAAAATTCCTTATCAAAATTTATAAGGAAAGACAAGTATTCTGTTTAGGCTTGGCTTGTAGGGAATTCCAAACCTGCGTATATTCAAACGCACATAACTATAGAACCCATTCTAAATGCGCATGTGAACGCCATCGGTGTTTCTCACGGGTTCGCGTTTAGAGTCTGTGTGGAGAGAATGGTGTCGTCTTAGCGGCCCCTAATTTAATAACAAATGATCATTGCGACGGAAGCAAATCAATTAAAACTAACTTTAGATGGAAATAACTTAACTCTGCTGTACAGCCGAAACAATCTCTGTTGCCTTAAATTATACGCTTATCTCTGTAAAGCTGCTTTGGGACAATCTACATTGTTAAAAGCGCTATATAAATGAAGATGACTTGACTTGACTTGACTTGTGTGTGTGTGTGTGTGTGTGTGTGTGTGTGTGTGTGTGTGTGTGTGTGTGTGTGGGTGGGTGGCGCGGGCGCGGTCGAACAGTGGAAACATAAAAATATAGGCTACTCCGTAATTTTGTTCATACAGGACATCATTTAAATTGCAATGTGTTTACTTATATTTATGTACACTCACAATAAAACACAACATTGTGCTTTTGTAAAAAAACATTCAAGCAATCCCACCCCCGAAATGGCGCCATTTTTAAAATGAAACTAAAATGCTCACGGCTGCATGGGCAATATGTGTCTACAGCGAGGAATGAGCAGAACAGAGTGAATGTTTTTTAGTTCATTCCTACTGGACGTCCATATTTCACTTTCGCTTTTAAGGAAGCGATTTAAAAGCCCCCACTGCGCTGTCACACATCGATTAACCAGTGGGAAAAAATTCTCAGTCACATCGCTAATATATTTATATATATACAATGGGCCTACCTGATTTTGAACACAAGAGGGCAGTATAGGCCCTATGTATGACTTTTTTCTTTTTACTAAATAGCTCATTCTGGCTGTTTTTAAACTTGTATATAATTCTTGAATTAAAAAAAAAACTGAATAAACCCAAAACTGGGTTTAGATCTGATATTTGTATAATTTTATATAAAAATAAATAGTGTATAATTAAATTTTTAGAAGATCTGAGACGTTTTCTGATTCCTTTTTTGACATTACTTTAATCCCTCGCCATAGCAAAACCGTTTGAGATATTCAATATCCGTTCACAATTTAGCATCTTTAATGTATTTTCATCATGTTGAAAAAGTTTGGTGTGAATAAAATAAACCACTTAGCAGGAGTGGGTAAAAATGCAGAGGCTGAATTTGCAAATAAATCCACATTCAAACCAAAATATCTGACTTCCTCTTGGTCAGAGCTAATGATTGTAAATTAGAAAGTTGTCCGACTCGATGAGACCAATATACTTACTGATTTTTATAATTGTGGGTAAACCTAACCTTTTTGACAAAAGTGGGGGGGCACTTTTGTCAAAAACATTTTGAAAGTGACACACTTCCTGCTACCAGTTGGTGGCGCTATAACTTTGACTCACAATAGTTACATCCATCTGATCGGCCTCTTACCACCAACACACTGCTGAAGTTTCATCAAGATCAGTTAATGTATGCAGAAGTTATACCACTTCGTGTTTCTCTTTTCTCGCCATAAATGCGTTTCCACGCCACGGCCAAACCGTTCGAGATATCAAAAATCCGTCCGCAATTTAGCATCCTCAATGACTTGACTTCATGCACACAGAGTTTGGTGGCGATTTAATTAATTTTCTAGGAGGAGTGTTTCAAATTCCACAGCAAGCGTTCTCCAAACAACACATAATAGCTGACTTCCTGTTGGACGGAGCTAATAACTTAGAGTGCGGAAGTTGTTCGGCCCGATGAGATCTATATGTGTACCGAGTTTCATATTAATTCATGCAAGTGTGTTTGATATATGGACCAAGTTTTCAGACCGTGTTCAAGGGGGCGCTGTTGAGCCCCCCTGCCACGCCCGGTTACCAGCTTCAGCCCGGCACTGATGGCCGTGGGTTCTGAACTGTGTGCAAAGTTTCAAGAGTTTTTGAGCATGTTAAGGACCCCAAAAGCCCCTGAAACCTTGAAAAACTAAGATTAAATGGAATAGACAAATCCCCCTCCCCCCACACACACACAGACACACAGAGACTTAGGCTAGAGGCAGAGAGAGAGGGAGAAAATCCTCATTCAAACCAAAATATCTGACTTTCTGTTGGTCGGAGCTAAGGAGTATAAATTAGAAAGTTGTCCGGCTTGATGAGAACAATATACGTACCAAGTTTTGTGATTCTAGGAAAAACTAAGCCCCCATTTTTGACTAAAGGTGGCGCTACTGAGCCATTCCACCACACCCGTTTCTGAAACTTTGAACATGTCTACTGGCTAATAAATGTGATGTGTCTGTCGAGTTTCATCCAATTTCAAGCATGCCAAGAGTCTCAAAAGCATCCGAAAAGAATATTAAAGTTTGATGTTTTGCCATGGCAACAGTATCTAAGATATCAATAATCCTTTCACAGGTCTACATCTGCCGTGTGTCTACATTATACACATAAATTTTGAAGCAAATCGGGTAAAAATAAGAGAGTGATTTCAAAGCATTTTGAAAGTGACACACTTCCTGTTGTCAGTTGGTGGCGCTATAAATTTTACTCACAATAGTCACATCCATGTGATCGGCCTCTTACAACGAATACACTGCTGAAGTTTCAGCAAGATCAGTTAATGTATGCAGAAGTTATAACACACTTCCTGTGTCCCATTATTCGCCATAAATTAGTTTCCTCGCCACGGCCAAACCGTTCGAGATATCAAAAATCTGTTCGCAAGAATTCATCCTCAATGTCTTGACTTCATTCACACCGAGTTTGGCGGCGATCGGATGAATTCCCTAGGAGGAGTATTTCACATTCCATTGTATGCGTTTTCCAAACAACGTACAATAACCGACTTCCTGTTGGGCTTTTGTAAAACTTAGAGCACGAAAGTTGTGCGGCCCGATGAGATCTATATGTGTACTGAGTTTCATATTATTACATGCAAGCATGTTTGATATATGGACCAAGATTTCGGACCCCATTCCAGGGGGCGCTGTCGAGCCCCCCTGCCATGCCCGGGTACCAGCTTCAGCCCGGCCCTGATGGCCGCGGGTTCTGACCTGTGTGCAAAGTTTCAAGAGTTTTTGAGCATGTTAAGGGCCCCAAAAGAAAAAAAAATAATGAAGAAAAAGAAAAAGAAAAAGAAAAAAAAAAAAATATATATATATATATATATACATATATATGTATGTGTGTGTATGTATGTGTATATATATATATATATATATATATATATATATATATATATATATATATATATATATATATATATATATATATATATATATATATATATATATATATATAAATATAGCTGCGAGCAGCGATTACGGGCCCAAGCCGGTGGCACCGCAACCCCGGTGCCTTTAGTTACCTAAAGGCACCGGGGTGGCGGTACCGCCGGCTTGGGCCCTCCATCGCTGCTCGCAGCTATATTTATATATATATATATATATATATATATATATATACACATACATACACACACATACATATATATGTATATATATATATATATATATATATATATATATATATATATATATATATATATATATAAATTATTGTTCAAAAGTTTGGGGTCAGTAAGATTTTTAATGTTTTTAGGAGAAGTCTCTTCTGCTCACCAAGGCTGCATTTATTGATTAAAAATACAAACAAAAACAGTAATATTGTGAAATATTATTCCAATTTAAAACAGCTGTTTTCAATTTTTAAATATTTTACATAGTAATTCATTTCTGTGATCAAAGTTGAGTTTTCAGCATCATTACTCCAGTCTTCAGTGTCACATGATCCTTCAGAAATCATACTAATATGATGATTGATGCTCAATAAATATTCATTATTATTTTCAATGTTGAAAACAGTTGTGTACAGATTTTTTTTTTCAAAATGCTTTGATGAATGTTAGTTCAAAAGAACAGCATATATTTCAAATATATATTTTTAACATTATAAATGTCTTTACTGTAACTGTTGATCAGTTTAACTCATCCTTCATAAATAAAAGTACTGATTTATTTTATTTATTTACCCCAAAAATAAAATTTTAATTATTACTAACCCAAAACTTTTGAGCGGTAGTGTTTAACGTTACAAAAGCTTTAGATTTCAGATAAATGCTGTTCTTTTGAACTTTCTATTCATCAAAGACTGTACACAACTGTTTTCGACATTTAAAATAATAATGAATGTTTCTTGAGTATCAATCATCATATTAGAATAATTTCTGAAGGATCATGTGACAGTGACGACTGGAGTAATGATGCTGAAAACTCAGCTTTGATCACAGGAATAAATAACAGTTTAAAATATATTAAAATAGAAAGCAGCTGTTTTAAATTGGAATAATATTTTACAATATTACTGTTTTTGTTTGTATTTTTAATCAAATATATGCAGCCTTGGTGAGCAGAAGAAACTTCTCTGTTATGTGCGCGCCACAGACTGCACGCACGTCCGCTTAGAGTTCCGCCTTTTGCCTTCCGTCAATATTACGTTATTAGAAAAATATTTTTTTAGAGAATCGATTTTTTGACATTTGTGAATCGATTCAGAATCGTCCACGTCCGCATCGCGATGCATCTAAGAATAATTTTTTTCTCCCACCCCTAGATTTCATACAAATAAACAGTTACAATTAAGTCACTTACATTTTAGATGCAATGTTGACTGTTTTTGTTCTGTTTCAGCAGCGAAAATAGTTAAACAAAGATCACGGCAGAACCATCACTTATCACGTGTTTTCTCATAACTGAACGATTCAGCATTTTTAACGAATCGGTTGACTCAAAGATTGAATGATCAATCCATAAACATCTGTCTTAATCATGATCGACTCATTCGAACGAATCGTTTGAACGAATGAATCAATGACTCGCTTATTAAGATGGATGCCTGGCGACACCTAATGGCGGTTTAGTGTTGTTTATTCTTTCCCACATGTGTGTGATTTGTGTGTGCAACATTATCATTATTTTTCTTTCACTATTATATTAGCGATTTAAAAGCACCCACTCGTGTCACACGTCGATTAACCGGTGGGAAAATATCCTCAGACACATACCTAATAAATGTATATTTAAATACAATATTGGCCTACCTGGTTAAAAGTTTTATATACTATTTTGATGTCCTTTTGGACACAAGAGGGCAGTATAGCCCTATATGTTTGCTTTTTTGTTGAACCAAATAGCACTAAATAGCCTGTTTTAACTTTTTCATTCTTCTTGAATTGCAAAAACAGAATAAAATGGGTTTAGTTGTGATATTTGTATTCTTTTATATAGAAATAAATGGTATATAATTACATTTTTAGAAGATTTTTAGTGTTTCCTTTTTGGACATTATTTAATCCCTCGCCATAGCAAAACCGTTTAAGATATTTATTATCCATTCACAATTTAGCATATTTAATGTAGTTTCATCATGTTGAAAAAGTTTGGTACGAATAAAATAAATAGTTTAAGAGGAGTGGCTAAAAATTCAGAGGCTGATTTAGCAAAAAAAAAATCACATTCAGACCAAAATATCTGACTTCCTGATGGCCAGAGCTATTGAATGTAAATTAGAAAGTTGTCCGGCTTGATGAGAACAATATACAAACTATTTTTTCTTTACTGTAGTTAAAACTAACCCCCCCACTTTTGTCAAAAGCATGTTGAAAGTGACACACTTCCTGCTGCCAGTTGGTGGCGCTATAACTTTGACTCACAATAGCTACATCCATCTGATCGGCCTCTTACCACGAACACACTGCTGAAGTTTCATCAAGATCAGTTAATGTATGCAGAAGTTATTCCACTTCGTGTTTCTCTTTTCTCGCCATAAATTCGATTCCTCGCCACAGCCAAACCGTTCGAGATATCAAAAATCCGTTCGCAATTTAGCATCCTCAATGTCTTGACTTCATGCTGACTGAGTTTGGAGGTGATTGAATTAATTCTCTAGGAGGAGTACATCACATTCCACAGCAAGCGTTTTCCAAACAACCCATAATAGCCGACTTCCTGTTGGGCTGGCGTGAAACTTGACAGAGGGAAAGTTGTTCGGCCCCATGAAATCTATATGTGTACCGAGTTTCATATTAATTCATGCAAGCGTGTTTGATATATGGACCAAGTTTTCAGACCCTGTTCAAGAGGGCGCTGTTGAGCCCCCCTGCCACGCCCGTTTCTGAAACTTTTCACATGTCTACTGGCTAATAAGTGTTATGTGTCTGTCGAGTTTCATCCAATTTCAAGCATGTTAAGAGTCTCAAACGCATCCGAAAAGAATATTAAAATTTGATGCGTTGCCACGGCAACAGTATCTAAGATATCAATAATCCTTTCACAGGTTTACATCTGCCGTGTGTTTACATTATACACATAAAGTTTGAAGCAAATCAGGTAAAAGTAAGAGGGTGACTTCAAAGCATTTTGAAAGTGACACACTTCCTGCTGCCAGTTGGTGGCGCTATAACTTTGACTCACAATAGTCACATCCATGTGATCGGCCTCTTACAACGAATACACTGCTGAAGTTTCATCAAGATCAGTCAATGTATGCAGAAGTTATAACACACTTCCTGTGTCCCATTATTCGCCATAAATTAGTTTCCTCGCCACGGCCAAACTGTTCGAGATATCAAAAATCTGTTCGCAAGAATTCATCCTCAATGTCTTGACTTTATTCTCACCGAGTTTGGTGGCGATCGGATGAAATCCCTAGGAGGAGTATTTCACATTCCATTGTATGCGTTTTCCAAACAACGTATAATAACCGACTTCCTGTTGGGCTTTTGTAAAACTTAGAGCACGAAAGTTGTTCGGCCCGATGAGATCTATATGTGTACTGAGTTTCATATTATTACATGCAAGCGTGTTTGATTTATGGACCAAGTTTTCGGACCCCATTCCAGGGGGCGCCGTCGAGCCCCCCTGCCACGCCCCGGTACCAGCTTCAGCCCGGCCCTGATGGCCGCGGGTTCTGACGTGTGTGCAAAATTTCAAGAGTTTTTGAGCATGTTAAGGGCCCCAAAAGTGTCAAAAAGGCAAAAAAAAAAATAATGAAGAAAAAAAAAAATAATCCTTACGGAAACAATAGGGCCTTCGCCCTTTCAGGGCTTGGGCCCTAATAATCCTTACGAAAACAATAGGGCCTTCGCCCTTTCAGGGCTTGGGCCCTAATAATCCTTACGAAAACAATAGGGCCTTCGCCCTTTCAGGGCTTGGGCCCTAATAATCCTACCGAAAACAATAGGGCCTTCGCCCTTTCAGGGCTTGGGCCCTAATAATAATCCTAACGAAAACAATAGGGCCTTCGCCCTTTCAGGGCTTGGGCCCTAATAATCCTACCAAAAACAATAGGGCCTTCGCCCTTTCAGGGCTTGGGCCCTAATAATAATCCTAACGAAAACAATAGGGCCTTCGCCCTTTCAGGGCTAGGGCCCTAATAATAATAATAATAATAATAATAATCCTACCGAAAACAATAGGGCCTTCGCCCTTTCAGGGCTTGGGCCCTAAATATACAGGGAAAATCAGGGAATCAGACATGTCCAGGATGATTGTGACATCATCACAAAAGCCAAAAACACCTGAGGGTTGTTCCATAAAAGACGCTTAGAAAAGCGGGGATTAAACTCCAAAACCGGACTTGAATGAACAAATAAGTTGGGGCTAAAGTGGTTCCATAAAAGGTAATTGAAGTTCACGCAATCTCACTAATTTGATCCAGGTTTATCAAGTCTAGATAATTGCGTGTGCACGCGTTTTTGAAGCAGCCCTAGAGGTTGATCGTGGATCAAATCGATCCACCATCAAACAGCGTATATTTTGTGCTGTTTTGTGCGTTTGTGATTTTTTTCCCCCTCAGTGCAAAACTTACATTTTACAGTTTTATTCTCCATCTGTAAATGTTAGAAAGTCATGCAAATGTATCCATTTTGCTGCTAATCTTCATATTGAACGAGCGCTGCTGCGCGCCAAATGAGCGCAATAATTCTGACTAAAATATACATTTTGCTTGGAAAATTAATATGCGATATTTTATAACACTAGAAATATCTTCTAATTATAATAATTTATGTTCAAGATGAAAATTATCAGAGAATTCTTTCTCTACCCTGCCTCTTATAATAATTTATCTTTAGGATGTTGGATAAGTTGCAGTGAACTTCTAGCGAACAGAAGTACTTCAGTGAACAGAAGTAGCCTAATTCAGGGAAGATTATTTTAAGAAACTAAATATATAAAGATACAAAATATAGTTTTGGGTATAGGACCTATGCTACTTAATAAAGATGATGTATACTTATTTAGAATGCTGAGAATTACAGCTTTTAATGCAATACTTTTTTGGAGAAAGCAAGAATCCCCAGTTTTAAATAAGTAGATTTAGTTTCTAAAAGTACATTATGGAGAGGATAACATGAAATTAAGAGCAAATGTATACATTTTGAAAAGATATGTGCAACTCTAAAATCAAAGAATATTCCATAAAATAAAGGAATATATATTAGCCTACATTAACTACATGTTTATATAACCCTCCCTCCCTTTTATTTCTAGTTATTTATTTTTTTAATACATTTTTATTAATATTTATTTATTGTTTTTTGTCTTTTCCCCCTTTAATCATGCGTTTTTTAGGCTATGTGTTGGTGGGTATTATCACAAAAGAAAAAAAAAGTAGAGGGAAAAATAAATAATAAATGAATATTTATTGGGGGAAAATATGATGTCTTTAAAGGAACTGTCCATTTGTATAATTGTGTTAAATGTGTTTGAATTGAAAGCCACAATAAAGTACATAATATATATATATGCTAAAATATTTGTTATTTGGGCATTAGATGTGCCTTATTTAGAATCTTAAACCTACAAGTGTATTTTTATGATAGCAATAACTGTAAAGGGACTATTGTAATGGGGTAAATCAAATGTAGGCTAATATACTGTCAATTACTAAGCTCAGATTCATCTTACCAGTTAAAATTTATACTGTGCTTTTGTAATTATTTATTTTAAATTTTGTGATTTTAAATTCTGCTTTAAAAAGCTTTTTTTTTTAGATTGTGTTCTAATGTTCTTCTAATAATCATAAACATGTAATACAGCTGCCAAAAAACCCCAGAGAGAAATGTATTCATAAATCTTTAAAACAATCTAATTAAATCTTGGGCACAAAACATTCAGCCAGTAAAAAAAAGAAAACCTGTAGTATATAGTATTTATCTATCTATCTATCTATCTATCTATCTATCTATCTATCTATCTATCTATCTATCTATCTATCTATCTATCTATCTATCTATCTATCTATCTATCTATCTATCTATCTATCTATCTATCTATATATAGTGTCTAATTTATAATTGTAGCCTTATTTAAGTTGATTTTCTGTATACTGTGTATTTATTTTTGGACTAATAGTGGTTAATAAAGTCCAATAATAGTATGAGAGAGTGGTAATATCATTGTGTTCTTGTCGGTCAGTGTTAGAGGATCTGTGTAACAGCTGAGGCTTAGCCTGACAGTTAGCCTGCCCTGGACCAGGCTAGTTTCCCAGCATAAGTTGCCAGGGTAACTGAGTTTGAACTATTTTAAGTTTGCTTTATGAAACAGAATCCACAGACAATAAGTCTGACTAACCAAAATAAGCCTGGCTTGTATTCTAATCTTGTTTTATGGAACAACCCTCTGATCATGTTCCTCTTGGCTCTTTCTTGCCATAACAAATGTGCTTTATAAACTCACTGTTACAGCAGCCAGAGAGAGATGAATGGTAACTAAGAAGTCAAGGGACAAGAGACCAACTAAAGCAAATACTGATCTCCATTATGGTTACAACAAACTTTATTATTAACAAAATCTCTGTTAATTCTCAACAAGAACTTTTGTACATGTATGAAATAAATAACCGTAAACTGGTTTGTAAACTGGTTTCACACTAAGTGTTGCTGGAAGTCAGTTGTAGTTTTTTTGTTTCTCTTTTTTTCTGTTCTTGTTTCTCTGTCCTTCAGTGATTCTGCTTATCAGGTGTTCATTAGTGTCTCAATTCACTCACTTCTTTACATTCAAGTGGACTATCTAAGTGAACAAATGTAGGGAATAGTGAATGAGGGTATAGGTTGTGAATGGGAAAACATCCTCTGAGTGTCGATTTTGAGCACTGTATTCCTGTAGGCTATTTTTGTTTTCTACGGTATATTACTGTTTTAATGAAAAATGGTATGATATTGTCAGAATCTGGCCTTTTTTTACAGCAAGGGTTAACAGTGTAGGGTAAAATCCCAGTAATTCCATGGAAATAAAAAGGCTTCCTTTTACAGTACAGTTTCACTCTACTTACTGAGTAATTTGTCATGTTTTCCTTGGTAATGTTGCAGGACATACGAGGTAAAAAAATTGTGACTATATGGAAAAGGGAATTATCAGGTTATATTGTACAATTCCGGTAATACCATGGAAATAAACAAGAATTCGTTTTACAGTACAGTTGCACTTTACTTACTGAGTAAATTGTAAAAACATCTGCAAGAACATACTCAGTATTTAAAGGGTACATAACATACACAGTTTCACCTAATCTCATGTTAATCTTGAGTACCTATAGAGTAGTAGTGCATCCTTCTTATCTCCAAAAAGTCTTTAGTTTTATCATGTTTATAAAAGAAAAATACAGCTTTCCGATTCTCTCCGTAAAAAGCCGAGCTCCTGTATGCGTGCCGTGGGCGGAGCTATAGAGTCAAGCGCGTATATTCACTTATGTGCTGATTTCCAGCAAAAGACAGAAATCTGATCCAGTTGTACTTACATGAATGGGGTCTTTCATCACTGGGACCGCTCCACGTTTCAATAGCAATGAATTTGCAAATCCAGCCGCGTCGACCTGGGCCTTGTTAATAAAACATTCGTCACTGAAATGACCAGAACACAACCGCATTTGCTACACTCCGTTGCTGCCCCGGAAAAACAAACTGCATCCACTGTTCCAGCCCGGTCTCAGCCCAAAACGTCATGTAGTGACGGGTCTTGACCATACGGCAACATACGACGAAAAGGGTACCCCTAAAACGTCCATATGAGACGAAGACATAAGCGAACCAGCAGCGCCTCTTAGCGGTACCCTAACGCATACCTAAACCTACCCATAACCCGAATCGTCACATATGGACGTTTTAGGGGTACCCTTTTCGTCGTATGTTGCCGTATGGTCAAGACGCGTCAGTATGTGACGTTTTGGGGTGAGACTGTGTTACACTGTTCCTGTAACTCTGGATTCTTTGGGAAGCTGAACACGTTAAGCCTTCCCTCACATCCAAAAACACACTTTTTTCTTTAACAAATCCTATGCAGCGCTGCCGATGATTTCCTGTTGATTTCCTGTCTCGCTCTCCTCTGGTCGACATGTGCGCGGGCGCGCTTTCCGAGAGAAATGCTCATATAAGGAGTTCCACTCTCGTCTACGTCATTAGATCCACGATCGGAAAAAAACAGCCGAAACTTGTAACCCGGAAGTAAGATTTTCGGCACAGAAATTCTCCATTATTCGTCCAAAATATTTTTTTCAAACTTTGGCCATGTTTAGCATGAGAATCCATCTCTTTAACACTGTAAACAACTCTGAATACATGAAACACCATTGTACCCCCCCTTTAAGATGTGCCATGACATTCCTGTGGGGTAGTTACCAGGTAAGTGTAAGGTAAATTATTTGATAAACCCTCTATAAATGGGTGTAGCAATGACCAACAACTATGTAAGACGAGGTAATTTATTGGAAACTACCGTCTTAATTTCAAGATAGTAATAAATAAACATGGACTGTTACCAACATAACCCTAGGATAACAACAAACCTAACTTGAATTGATGGGTAATACTGGAGGTGTTTCTAAAAATTGGCTGCCTACATTCTGAGGAAGTACACAATTAAATCTGAGTTATTACCAACCTAAACAGGTAACAAGTACACAGTACTTTGTTGAGTTGATATTTAACAGTGGTGTTTTTTCCCCCTGGTAGTTTCTCTGTAATTGCATACTAATCACCTTAAGTAATTACACACTAAAATACTATAATTTACCATATGCTTACCAGGTAAATACTTTTAGTTATTAGTTTCTCTGTGTTTACATACTTGTTACCTGTGGTAATTACCAATAACCAACTATAACTTACCATATATTTACCAGGTAAATACCTAGTAATTAGGGGACTGTAAAAGGAAGGGTTACCAATGAGAGCAGTCTCAGTACTATGGTAAGGTCTAAATCCTGACTGGAAATCCTCGCAGATATCATTTCTTTCTAGAAAGGAACACAGCTGTGAGGATACTGCCTTTTCAGAAAAGGTGGATTCGAGATCGGCCTGTAATTGACTAATTCTGTGGGATCAAGTTGCTTTTTTTTAACCAGCGGTTTAATCATAGCCAGCTTAAAGGTTTTCGGTACATATCCTAGAGACAAAGATGAATTAGTGATAGTAAGAATAGATCTATGACCTCTGGAAGCATCTCTTTCAGTAGCTTAGTCGGTAAAGGGTCTAACATACATGTTGTCGATTTAGATGATTTAACGAGTTAAGTAAATTCATCCTCTCCTATAGCAACGAATGAATCAAATCTTTCTTCAAGGAGACTACAATGCACTGCCTGATGCGATACTGTAGTAGACGGTTGCATAGTTATAATTTTCTCCCTGATATTATCAATATTTTAAGTGAAGAAGTTCATAAAATCATTACTGCTGTGTTGCTTGGAAACTTCTGGGCTTGAAGCTTTCTTTTTCGTTAGTTTAGCCACCGTTTCAAATAAATACCTACACTGTTAGCCCTTGCTGTAAAAAAAGGCGTAATTCAGACAGTATCATACCATTTTCCATTAAAACAGTAATATACCGTAGAAAACAAAAATAGCCTACAGGAATATACTGTGAATTAACAGCGCTCAACATCGACACTCAGAGGCTGTTTTCCCAATCACACCCTATACCCTCATTCACTATTCCCTACATTAGTTCACTAATATAGTCCACTTGACAAAGTGAATGAAAAGAAGTGAGTGAATTGAGACACTGATGAAACACCTGATAAGCAGAATCACTGAAGGACAGAGAAACAAGAACAGAAAAAAGAGAAACACAAAAACTACAATTGACTACCAGCAACACTGAGTGTGAAACCAGTTTACGATTATTTCTTTCATACATGTACAAAAGTTCTTGTTGAGAATTAACAGAGATTTAGTTAATAATAAAGTTTGTTGTCACCATGATGGAGATCAGTATTTGCTTTAGTTGGTCTCTTGTCACTTGACTTCTTACCATTCATCTCTCTCTGACTGCTGTAACAGTAAGTTTATAAAACACATTTCTTATGGCAAGAAAAAGTCAAGAGGAAGATGATCCAGTGTTTTTATTCTTTTGTGATGATGTCACAGTCATCTTGGATTATCTGATTTTCAGATTTTTCCTGTATATATTCATTGAAATTATGGGTATGTCATATTTAGCATAAATCTGTGTATCTACAAAATGAAATCAAAATTTCTGTAATCATGTCTTCTGAAAAATAACAATCATATAGTGCATTCAATTTTATTTTACTCCTGCTTGGCTCAGACACACAGATATCAACAATCAGCATATGAATCTCAACAATGGTGAAAAGTTTCATGTCGCAATGCATGCTGGGTTCCAGGATAATATAAAAATCCCAGCATGCACTGCTGCATGAATAAAAAAAAAAGAAAAAATATTGCCACCATTGTTGAGATTAATGTGCTAAATTGTGATATCTCTGTGTTTCTAAAACATAGTGTAGCTTTTTTTTTGGTAACACTTTTGATCGAGGATAAAACTCTGAATGAATAAGAATTAATTCCTTAGTGAATGAACCGGCAATATGATGAATTTGTCACCATAAGCATTACAACCGCAATCATTCATAAACTGTGAGTGTGCACAAGTGTGACTTGCAAAAACACAGTAGCAAAAGAAAAATGAATGTTTTAGCATCAGCATCCCAACTAAAGCAAGCACTGATCTCTATAATGGTAACTTCAAACAAACATTTTCAGTTAAACATCTTAATAACAACTTCTGTAGATGTATGACAGAAATAAAGTCATACTGGTTAATAATAAGTGTAATAATGTGTAATGGCTGGAAGTCAGTTGTAGTTCTTGTGTTTCTCTATTTTCTGTTCTTGTGTTTCTCTTTTCTTCAGTGATTCTGCTTATTAACAGCAGGTGTTCATCACTAATGCTCAACAATCACTTACATATTCCCTTAATTATCTCACTGCAACACTGTCTCAATGTTACTTTTACTATTTGTAGTGTGGATTTTCCTGTGGGGTTGAAAGGGTTAACAGTGTAAGATAAAAAGTCACACCCACAAAATGTATTTTAACAGTAATAAACTGTAAGTTATAAAACAGGTATATACTGGCAACACTGTTGCCAGTATTTTACTGTAAAATCTTGTTTTTTGGGTCACCATTGTGCAGAAGAGTAGAGCCTGTGCTTCAGTCCAGGAGAAGATCTACAAACATTGATGATTTGCTGCATGTTGCTTTATTTAACAGACGGTGACTGTGTAGTTGCTGGTCCAGTGGAAATATCTTTATGTTCAATAGTTTTTTAGTGGTCTCAAATGAAAGAAGTTCACAGTAATACTTTGCTCACATTATTAATGCATTATAAATTTTAGTTAATACATTTAAATGACAGTTGGTCAATTTAAGGCAGTCGGTTTCTGCAAGTGTAATTAGTTAACTTGAATTAGAATTTAGTGCATTTTTACAGAAACAAACTAGATTACAGTAAAGAACTGTACAATTAACAGTATTTTACTGGCAACAGTGTTGCCAGTATTTTACTGTAAAAAAACCCGGTAAGGTCTAACAGTGTAGGATTATGTTTATTTTCTTCTAATAGGTTTGAAAAATAAGCAGATCTAGCAGCTTTTAAAGCCTTTCTGTAAGTAATTGAGCTCTCTTTCCATGAAATGCGAAATACCTCTAGTTTTGTTTTCCTCCAGTTGCGCTCCATTTTTCTGGCTGCTCTCTTAAGGGCCCGAGTGTGCTCGTTGTACCACGGCGTTGGACTATTTTCTTTAATCTTCTTTAAGCGCAACGGAGCAACTGTGTCTAAAGTGCTGGAAAAGAGAGAGTTAAACGTTTCTGTTGCAATATCGAGTTCTTCTAAGCTATCTGGGATGCTGAGATGATGAAACTGATCAGGAAGATTATTGATAAAGCAATCTTTAGTGGCAGAATTGATAGGTCTAACATATTTGTAACACGGAGTCGACTTTGCAGCCTTGGCTAAATGTAATTTACACGAGACTAGGAAATGATCTGAGATGTCATCGCTCTGCTGCAGAATTTCAACGGCATCAACATCTATTCCGTGTGATAATATTAGATCTAGAGTATGATTACGACAATGAGTAGGTCCTGACACGTGTTGTCTAACTCCTATAGAGTTAAGAATGTCTTTAAATGCCAATCCCAATGCATCTTTTTCATTATCTACATGTATATTAAAATCACCAACAATTAGGACTTTATCTACAGCCAGTAATAACTCTGATAGAAAATCAGCAAATTCTTTGATAAAGTCTGTATGGTACCCTGGATACAGTAGCCAGCACAAATGTTAAACATGATTTATCATTTACACTAGATAGTGTTACATTTAGCAACAACACTTCAAAAGAATTATATTTAAAACAAGACTTTTCAGTAATTCTGAAGATATTACTATAAATTACAGCAACACCTCCCCCTTTGCCCTTCAGACGAGGTTCATGTTTATAACAGTAATCTTGCGGGGCGGACTCATTTAAAGTAATATAATTGTCTTGTTTTAGCCAGGTTTCTGTCAAACACAGCACGTCTGTAATCATATCATTAACAATAAGTGCTTTTGAAGTAAGGGATCGAATATTCAGTAACCCAAGCTTTATCATTTGTTCATTCGTATTATGTCTGTTTTTTATTTGTTGAACATCAATTAAATTTTTACCCTTGAATGGGTTTAGGAGTTTTTTGTATGTCCTAATTCGGGGAACATACACAGTCTCTATATGATGATATCTAGGTGAAAGAGGCTCTATGTGATGGGACTTATCTGACCTTGGTGACGCGAGGCCGCTAGCAGACAGAAGGGGGTACAGAAATTGCTGTCCTTTTCAAAAAGCTCTATACAAATGCCTCCTTTCCTTTATCACAAGGTTATGGGTTTGTGTCACATATCCGACTTGTAAGTGGAAGCCTTTTTTCGCCAGTGTGTCTGATTTCAGTAGACCGGTTATAGCAGAAATGCATGGTTTTAAAAACGGGTGGTAAGACGTACATTTGTGACTTTCCAAATGCATATGAGAGAGACTAGTCTTAATCATAGATGGTCATTCTGTGAGTTGTTGGTGATGATATAAGCCCTTTCTGTTTAATATGATTTCTGGCCTTGAGTGTGAAGACCTTTCCATGAATGGAACTGGTTAAGGTGTCATTAGATGGCCTAAATGTGAACTTGGGTCATGTGATAACAGGAAGTGGTGGGAGAAATAATATCTAAAGGCTGAAGAAATATCCAGGAGGACATTCTTTCTCTAGCATATTGATCTCCCTTCTCTGGGTGACTTACTATTTCATATCTGTCTGATACTGTTTTGCCACTCCTTTTTTGCATTTTATATTTGAGTCTGATACTGCTTCGACACTTCTGTTCGACTATTTTATGTTTGAGTCTGATACTGCTTCGACATTTCTGTTCGACTATTTTATATTTGAGTTTGATACTGCTTCGACATTTCTGCTCGACTATCTTATATTTGAGTCTGATACTGCTTCGACATTTCTGCTCGACTATCTTATATTTGAGTCTGATACTGCTTCGACATTTCTGCTCGACTATCTTATATTTGAGTCTGATACTGCTTCGACATTTCTGCTCGACTATCTTATATTTGAGTCTGATACTGCTTCGACATTTCTGCTCGACTATCTTATATTTGAGTCTGATACTGCTTCGACATTTCTGTTCGACTATCTTATATTTGAGTCTGATACTGCTTCGACATTTCTGTTCGACTATCTTATATTTGAGTCTGATACTGCTTCGACATTTCTGCTCGACAATCTTATTGTATGGAGGGTCTCGTAAGGGCCGGTGGAGTGATGGAGGGTCTCATAAGGGCAGGTGGAGTAATGGAGGGTCTCATAAGAGCAGGAGGAGTGATGGAGGGTCTCATAAGGGCTGGTGGAGTTATGGAGGGTCTCATAAGGGCTGGTGGAGTTCTGGAGGGTCTCATAAGAGCAGGTGGAGTGATAGAGGGTCTCATAAGGGCAGGTGGCGTGATGGAGGGTCTCATAAGGGCAGGTGGCGTGATGGAAGGTCTCATAAGGGCAGGTGGCGTGATGGAGGGTCTCATAAGGGCAGGTGGCGTGATGGAGGGTCTCATAAGGGCAGGTGGAGTGATGGAGGGTCTCATAAGGGCAGGAGGAGTGATGGAGGGTCTCATAAGGGCAGGTGGAGTGATGGAGGGTCTCGTAAGGGCAGGTGGCGTGATGGAGGGTCTCATAAGGGCTGGTGGAGTTATGGAGGGTCTCATAAGGGCTGGTGGAGTTCTGGAGGGTCTCATAAGAGCAGGTGGAGTGATAGAGGGTCTCATAAGGGCAGGGGGCGTGATGGAGGGTCTCATAAGGGCAGGTGGCGTGATGGAGGGTCTCATAAGGGCTGGTGGAGTTATGGAGGGTCTCATAAGGGCTGGAGGAGTGATGGAGGGTCTCATAAGGGCAGGTGGAGTGATGGAGGGTCTCATAAGGGCAGGTGGAGTGATGGAGGGTCTCGTAAGGGCAGGTGGCGTGATGGAGGGTCTCATAAGGGCTGGTGGAGTTATGGAGGGTCTCATAAGGGCTGGAGGAGTGATGGAGGGTCCCGTCAGGGCAGGTGGAGTGATGGAGGGACTCATAAGGGCCGGTGGAGTGATGGAGGGACTCATAAGGGCCGGTGGAGTGATGGAGGGTCTCGTAAGGGCAGGTGGAGTGATGGAGGGTCTCGTAAGGGCCGGTGGGGTGATGGAGGGTCTCGTAAGGGCAGGTGGAGTGATGGAGGTTCTCGTAAGGGCAGGTGGAGTGATGGAGGGTCCCGTAAGGGCAGGTGGAGTGATGGAGGGTCCCGTAAGGGCAAGTGGCGTGATGGAGGGTCTCATAAGGGCAGGTGGAGTGATAGAGGGTCTCATAAGGGCAGGTGGAGTGATAGAGGGTCTCATAAGGGCAGGTGGAGTGATAGAGGGTCTCATAAGGGCAGGTGGCGTGATGGAGGGTCTCATAAGGGCAGGTGGAGTGATGGAGGGTCCCGTAAGGGCAGGTGGAGTGATGGAGGGTCCCGTAAGGGCAAGTGGCGTGATGGAGGGTCTCATAAGGGCAGGTGGAGTGATAGAGGGTCTCATAAGGGCAGGTGGAGTGATAGAGGGTCTCATAAGGGCAGGTGGAGTGATAGAGGGTCTCATAAGGGCAGGTGGCGTGATGGAGGGTCTCATAAGGGCAGGTGGAGTGATGGAGGGTCTCGTAAGGGCAGGTGGCGTGATGGAGGGTCTCGTAAGGGCAGGTGGCGTGATGGAGGGTCTCATAAGGGCAGGTGGCGTGATGGAGGGTCTCATAAGGGCAGGTGGCGTGATAGAGGGTCTCATAAGGGCAGGTGGCGTGATGGAGGGTCTCATAAGGGCAGGTGGCGTGATGGAGGGTCTCATAAGGGCAGGTTGAGTGATAGAGGGTCTCATAAGGGCAGGTGGCGTGATGGAGGGTCTCATAAGGGCAGGTGGAGTGATGGAGGGTCCCGTAAGGGCAGGTGGCGTGATGGAGGGTCTCATAAGGGCAGGTGGAGTGATAGAGGGTCTCATAAGGGCAGGTGGCGTGATGGAGGGTCTCATAAGGGCAGGTGGAGTGATAGAGGGTCTCATAAGGGCAGGTGGCGTGATGGAGGGTCTCATAAGGGCAGGTGGAGTGATGGAGGGTCTCATAAGGGCAGGTGGAGTGATGGAGGGTCCCGTAAGGGCAGGTGGCGTGATGGAGAGTCTCATAAGGGCAGGTGGAGTGATAGAGGGTCTCATAAGGGCAGGTGGAGTGATAGAGGGTCTCATAAGGGCAGGTGGAGTGATAGAGGGTCTCATAAGGGCAGGTGGCGTGATGGAGGGTCTCATAAGGGCAGGTGGAGTGATGGAGGATCTCATAAGGGCAGGTGGCGTGATGGAGGGTCTCGTAAGGGCAGGTGGCGTGATGGAGGGTCTCATAAGGGCAGGTGGCGTGATGGAGGGTCTCATAAGGGCAGGTGGCGTGATAGAGGGTCTCATAAGGGCAGGTGGCGTGATGGAGGGTCTCATAAGGGCAGGTGGCGTGATGGAGGGTCTCATAAGGGCAGGTTGAGTGATAGAGGGTCTCATAAGGGCAGGTGGCGTGATGGAGGGTCTCATAAGGGCAGGTGGAGTGATGGAGGGTCCCGTAAGGGCAGGTGGCGTGATGGAGGGTCTCATAAGGGCAGGTGGAGTGATAGAGGGTCTCATAAGGGCAGGTGGCGTGATGGAGGGTCTCATAAGGGCAGGTGGAGTGATAGAGGGTCTCATAAGGGCAGGTGGCGTGATGGAGGGTCTCATAAGGGCAGGTGGCGTGATGGAGGGTCTCATAAGGGCAGGTTGAGTGATAGAGGGTCTCATAAGGGCAGGTGGCGTGATGGAGGGTCTCATAAGGGCAGGTGGAGTGATAGAGGGTCTCATAAGGGCAGGAGGAGTGATGGAGGGTCTCATAAGGGCAGGTGGCGTGATGGAGGGTCTCATAAGGGCTGGTGGAGTGATGGAGGGTTTCATAAGGGCAGGTGGAGTTATGGAGGGTCTCATAAGGGCAGGTGGCGTGATGGAGGGTCTCATAAGGGCTGGTGGAGTGATAGAGGGTCTCATAAGGGCAGGTGGCGTGATGGAGGGTCTCATAAGGGCAGGTGGCGTGATGGAGGGTCTCATAAGGGCAGGTGGAGTGATAGAGGGTCTCATAAGGGCTGGTGGAGTTATGGAGGGTCTCATAAGAGCAGGAGGAGTGATGGAGGGTCTCATAAGGGCAGGTGGCGTGATGGAGGGTCTCATAAGGGCAGGTGGCGTGATGGAGGGTCTCATAAGGGCAGGTGGAGTGATAGAGGGTCTCATAAGGGCAGGAGGAGTGATGGAGGGTCTCATAAGGGCAGGTGGCGTGATGGAGGGTCTCATAAGGGCTGGTGGAGTGATAGAGGGTCTCATAAGGGCAGGTGGCGTGATGGAGGGTCTCATAAGGGCAGGTGGCGTGATGGAGGGTCTCATAAGGGCTGGTGGAGTTATGGAGGGTCTCATAAGGGCTGGTGGAGTTATGGAGGGTCTCATAAGAGCAGGAGGAGTGATGGAGGGTCTCATAAGGGCAGGTGGCGTGATGGAGGGTCTCATAAGGGCAGGTGGCGTGATGGAGGGTCTCATAAGGGCAGGTGGAGTGATGGAGGGTCTCATAAGGGCAGGTGGAGTGATGGAGGGTCTCGTAAGGGCAGGTGGCGTGATGGAGGGTCTCATAAGGGCTGGTGGAGTTATGGAGGGTCTCATAAGGGCTGGTGGAGTTATGGAGGGTCTCATAAGAGCAGGAGGAGTGATGGAGGGTCCCGTCAGGGCAGGTGGAGTGATGGAGGGACTCATAAGGGCCGGTGGAGTGATGGAGGGACTCATAAGGGCCGGTGGAGTGATGGAGGGTCTCGTAAGGGCAGGTTGAGTGATGGAGGGTCTCGTAAGGGCCGGTGGGGTGATGGAGGGTCTCGTAAGGGCAGGTGGAGTGATGGAGGGTCTCATAAGGGCTGGTGGAGTGATGGAGGGTCTCATAAGGGCTGGTGGAGTGATGGAGGGACTCATAAGTGCTGGTGGAGTGATGGAGGGACTCATAAGGTCTGGTGGAGTGATGGAGGGTTTTGTAAGGGCAGGTGGAGTGATGGAGGGTCTCGTCCATGGCACTATCTCCAGGATTCAGCTCTGTGCTCTTCATCCTCAGTGTTCACACCAGCCTGCAGACATTTCAGATCCTACAAAAATGCACAAACATAACACAAAAGCAGTCATTTTAACCGCACAATGTCATTTGATTTCAGTATTATTTAGAAGACAAAAACGTTTTTTTTTTTTCACAAATGAAAAAAAAAAACGATGATGGCGTTTATGATGGCGTTTTTTTCACGCCATCATCTTTCCTTGCAGGTCCTGCTCCACCACAAAAGCTCTGCAGCAAATGCACAGAAATCAAGAATCAGAAAAGTGCTGTAATAGCTCTGTTTGAAATTACAATAATTAAAATAAACAACAACTTAATATAAATAGTTGTTGTTATTCATTTCTGTACTATACTCACTCAAAGCCTTTGATGGCAGCATTCAGCTTCATGAGCCACTCTCCACCGGATAAACACACATCTGTTCATCTGTCCCTGTAACATCCTGACAAGATTCACATTACCTCTGTGATTTATGAACTCAACACTACATTTACATGTTGAGGTTGTTTTAACTTTTTATCCAACATAAATGTTTCTCAATTCATCAACTGCTAATGGACAAATAAAATAGATAACTTATGTTTAGTTACTTTATAGATTTGTTCTACATAATAGCACACATTCATCACTCAGATGTCTATTTCATGTTGTGATGTGCTCTTCTGCAATACTTATTGAAGATTTTCCTGTCAGATGTAAATATATATTTAAAATAAGCATCTTTAAGACGTATATGGTTTATGTAAATCCACTTTAGAGACGTAACTTGCGTGTCCTTACTGGAGCTCCCCTGTTAGCTATAACGTTACATAATAAAACGTGTTTTTACAGCAAAATCACAACTACACTATAGCCTACTCTTTTATGAATACAGAGGATTCGTACATACTTTTTCGCTCGTCAACTCTTTTTCCCTACTATATAGTAGGGAAGTATGTGGTTTCGAACGCAGCCTGTGAGTCCCGTGAGACAGCACATGGGTGGGGCTAACTCAACATGACAAATGTGATTGGTATGCAATAAAAAATGCCAGGGAAGTTGCAAATCACTGGATTGGTAAAAATAATGAGCAACATAAAATATTATTTTCTCTTTTTTTTATTTGACTTCATTTGAAAGTGGGCTTAATGGGTACACTTACACTAATTGATTAACATTAAGGATTTAGCCTAATATTTGTTTAAGGATACATCATATTTTTATCCAATATTCACTTTAAAACATACTGCACACATACTACACATTCTATTATTTAATATACATATTTTTAACTAAATTGTATTGTATTGAATTATATTGCACAACTGTAGAAAGCCTGAGCCTCAACCTAAGCATGTACAAATTGTAACTGACATTTGTATACAATTTTGTTTCACCAAATTGGTTATGTTCACTTAAGACATTGCCGACTGTGTTTACTTGAATACTATACACAGTGTTTTTTGTTTGTTTTTATTTACATAATATGTGTATTTCACAATTAAATGGCAATAAGCCACGACAGATAGCTGAATGCGCACTCAGATTCTGTCCGAGAGAAGCAGCTTTCTGTCTCCCAATCAGCGCAAGCACCGCATTTTAGTCTTTATTCACGACTTACTGAGCTTAAAGGAGCTGTATGTAAGAAATCTATTTCAATTAATCATAAAATGGCCCTGATGTGTCACTAGACATTAAGAAATCATGTTCATTTCAAATACTTATATCACTGACAACAGTAGTATGGCTAGGATATTGTCATTTAAAAAGTGGACTTGCAGCCCTCAACTGATATTGATGTTGTCATTTTGTGTTTTGGCCTGACGCGCCTCCCTCCACCTATCTACCAATCACGAAGTCAGTAGTGTTTCGGGATCCGGGTTGCCAGCTTTGCTCTAACCTACCCTAACTCTAGTCGGATAAAAATGTCTAACGTTACTAAATCAAAAAGACCTTGTTATAATTCAGAAATTCGTCGTGACAAAGTCCGAAATAAAACCAGAATTTGTATAGGAGATGCTTTTGAAAGATGGAGACGGCTGAAAACGGAGAAGAATTTGAACACAGATGCCAACGTAGCTAATTTTTTCCTGGACAGGTAAGATTCATCTAACTTATGCCTGGCTAACTTGTACTTGATGTCAATGCACATTTCATATATTCATGACAGTAGAACAAAGTTATGCATGTTCGTGCAAAGTAACGTAACGTTAGCTCACATGGACGTATGCTAACATTAGCAATGCATAGGAGCCCGTTTCTCTGTCATTATGCTGAGACGCTGAGGAAAACTTACTGTGCACGTCTCGTCGGAAGCTCATTGAAGCAGCCTACGTTTCTGCTGAATTCAGCTTATCTGGCAACCTCGAGTCAGGGGGGAGGGGGAGGGGATACACCGCTCTATAGTATTTTTAAAGTGATTGCAGTACCAGTTTTGGCCACAATCCTACATACAGTTCCTTTAACATTTTTAACACCTTTTAAACACCATGCACGTCCTTGTCCTTCTTTTATTCAAGCATGTTTCCTCACTCTAGTCTAGGTAACAATTACGTTAAGTAGCAGTGTGCTATGCGGATAATCTCTAACAACAGAAACTTATCATCACCACGAATATATCTTTTAACATAATACTATATTTTATCAACATATGTGTGCAATTTATAGCCTATTTTCATTCATAAAGCTTAAAGAAAACTTACTGCAATCGGATGAAATCCAGTCCCTGGATTTAGAAAGCGTAGTTGAAGGAAGAAACCCCGAGTAACGTACAGCGAGACTGCGCATGCGTGATGACAGGAAGTTACACGTTCGAACTATGAAATATTAAAAAATATTACGTTTTCTCAACTTAATTGTTAGTGTTCATTAAACAAAATAGTAGTACACTTGCAGTTAAATAGTTTTCATAAGTAAACTTAACATTGCATTCAAAAATTTGCCCACTCAACTTAAAATTTTAAACAGAGTTTTTTTACAGCTGGTTGTTCAGAGACAGAGGAGAGAGTTGAGAGTCTTGAAGAGTGATCGTGTGTTAGAGGAGCTGTTGATCTTGTTGTGGAAATATGAAGATTTTGCAGCATGAACATCAACAGAAAAGGAAGAGAGCAGAAACTGATACATACTCAGGTCAGATGTGTCTTTTGATTTGGGCCATTTCCTCTCCGCTGCCCTGAGTTCGGTCCAGTGTTCACGAAGAACCTCAGATCACCAGGGGTCAGAGGGAGAAGCACACACTGGCCTGGAGGAGAGAGGGCAGATATTGTCTAGAGAAGAGGTTAGAGTGGAGCATATGGTGTCCATTGCAGTATTCACATCCAGAGATGAGAACTGTGAGGTAGAGGTCTTCACGGGTCCAAAAATTCGTGCCCGAACCCGAAAGAGACCCGTAATGTGCTCAACCGAACCGACCCGGACCCGTCTATTATTTCAAAAGCTGGACCCGGACCCGTGCAGATCCGAGAAATGCCAAACCGGACCCGACCTGGACCCGTCTATTATTTGAAAGCTGGACCCGAAACCGCCGGGAAGACACAGACCCGACTGGACCCGATTGTCACATATTCCACCTTAAACTGCTATTACAAGTCAATAAACCTGTTGCGAAAAATACAACTTTTTGTCTTACCTAATTTAAGGAGCCGTGGTAGTGTAGTCTCCTCTCCCTTCCTTGTAACGTTACCTGACTGGCTGTGATCATGCATTACAATCCTCCGACAAGAAAGTTATTCATGTTATTCCTCTCGTTATTCCAAGTCCAAGCTTAATCCACTCATTATTTGAGCTTCAAAAGTCCACTTGATGTCAAGGTGACGGATCACAAATGCATCTTTGCACATGTAACTTACATTCTGACTCGAGTTAACTCGCATAATAACTTTGACTGTTTGCCCTTTTGAACTAACGTTAACGTTATAATAACGATTGCTCGTTCAGTGCCGTGGCAGCTGACGTTATTTATTTGCTATCATGTCCGTGCTCTCTGCTCTGCATCGAGTCTGAATCTGACCACTAAAACTTTAAGATTAAACAAGACGGTTGTTAATTTATATTGTAAAATCTAAAGCGTGGTTTGGCGGTCCCTCACTGAAGATCAGCTGGTAACTGGTTGCCATAGAAACATGACACGCGCTCGAGACTGCACATGCACGCTAGCTGGATCAACCTAAAATATGCTTGTTAACGCAATTTATTTTGAGTGTCCTAATTTTACAAGTTGCAAGTTACAAAAAAACACAAGCAGTGTCTAATCACGGCCGTGTTTTCTCCGAGTCTGATCTAATGACTCCGAGCGCACGGGTATTACACACAATGTTAAACAGACCCGGGACCCGAAGTAATAAATTCGGACCCGACCCGGACCCGGCTGATCATTTAAAATATAGACCCGAACCCGTACGGGTCCCGGGTCGTCGGGTCTCGGGTTCACTGTGAAGACCTCTACTGTGAGGGTGAGGGAAGAGAAGATGACACAGCAGAGGAGAGATGGGCGGGAGAAAGTGAGTGCAGGTTTGGTCTGAAAATGACTGGTGTCACAGGTGGTGGAGCAGGGGTAGAGAGTTGTAGACTCTGACTCGGGGGGATATATGACTACAATATGGATCTTACTGGGAGTTGTAAGTGTAATAGCATGATATTCAAATGAGTTGTTAATGCATAAAGAGAGAGTTGAGTATTTCCAGTTGTTAGAAATGAGAAGCCCTGCACCCCCACCTCCCCCCCAGACTGGTGTGAGCAGAAGAGAAGCTGTTAGAGAGAGTGTGAGAGGATGAGCGAATGGAACGCATATTAGCAATATTGCTGCTGCCTTCTCCGCGTGATGAAAGAGCGTTGTCGAGAGACAACAGGAATGTATTGAAAGCACATGTTGAGTAAGGGGAAAATAGGATAAAAGTGGGAAAGAAAAGGGAGAAGAAGATACTTAAGTGCCTTCCTGGTGTCCTTGATCGGTGGAGTCGCACAGGTAGAGTCGATGGTCTTTCCACGAGTCGGTCTTCACACGAGAGCTGAACACGAGGAGGCTGAACGCTTCCGTGATATAATGCTTTCAATGCTTGAGTGAGGACCACTGTCTCGGCCCAGCAATTAAGCAAATAATCCGAAAATGGGAAGAATCGAAACTAGTTGTTGGACAGCACTGCACTTAAGTGCAAAAAAGTTTTAATTGCAATACTTTGAAAATCTAAACGAGCCGCTGGAGGCGACACTTACGCCTGGATCAGATTACACCATTCCTAAAATCTTGTGTCGTGGACAAGAAACATGTCAGACTACAGGTTGCTTTCCGACCAGTCATCGCGTGCCGTCTCACACAAACAGTTGTGTGTGTGTGTGTGTGTGTGTGTGTGTGTGTGTGTGTGTGTGTGTGTGTGTGAAGGTAAAAATTAAAAATAAGCAGAGAATCGAAAACAGCCTTACCTTGAGTCAAACAGTAAAGTGAACAACAGGAGAACTGGATATTAAGAAGAAAACACTTGCACGCTCTCGCTGTTTCCGCGCACTGACCACTGGTCCTTCAGGAGAGGGTAGACGTCTCTCTCCGCCTTCTCCGCGGCTTCGATGACTCGTTTGCTGTATTTCTGGAACTGGTTTTCCTCCTCAACAAAGAGAGCGGTGTTCTTCGCCACAAAGTCTTTCTGTTCTTTTCTCGTACGGAGAGCCCTTGCACGCTTTTCAGCCTTTACAAAACCAGTGTTGCATTAGAGAGAAATTATGAGTTCAATGCATAGAATAAAACATATTAAGAGCTATACCCACCGTTTCTTGTATGTAGAGGTCTTGGAGTGCTGTTCTTTCTTCTTTAGCTTTCTGAGCTTTAAGTTGTTGCTTTTCCCTGGAGAGTTTATCTGCTTCCTTCAGTGCATTCAGCGTCTCCAGAGACTTCTGTTTTTCTTCCTCTGCCTTTCGGTGCAGCTCTCGCCTCTGACTTAGAGTTGAGAAAAATGTTTAATTCAATGAATGCATTTCAAATTATATATACTAGTGCAAAAAATGCCCGTGCAAAATCAGTTTTTGTGTGTGTTTTTAGTAATTGTTGGTTTGGTGTGTGCTCATTGTTACAATTACACAGCAAAAGTTCAGTGACATTTTTTTTTGTGCATGGTAAAAAGCACACAGTGAACTCCGAGAAAACGCTGCGCTTGAGTAAACAGTTTGTGTATAGGCCACTACAAATGATGCCCGTGAAAGAGACTGTGAACACATTGAATAGGATATGTTTAGTTGGTGAATAGCATAGGCTACTTACAGTAGCGATAACGTTAAGCGCACCAGAATGAAATATAATATTCAAAAGTAAACAGCATAGCTGACTTACAGATTCAGTTAACATCCACAAATGAATAAGCGTGTGGATTCAGGGAGCAGTGCAAAGTGCCCGTGCAAAATCAGCTTTTGTGTGTGTTTTTTAGTAATGGTTGGTTTCTTGGTAAAGAAAACACAATTTTACTCCAATTAATCAAAATGGATTTATCACGTTTTGGAACCAAACTATAATATTCAGAAGTAAACAGTGTAGCTGACAGATTGTCAGAATGTTTATTTTTAAACCACAACCTTCTTGGGGCTTCTTTGACTGATACAACTCTCTAGTGTCAGAATGTTTATTTTTAAACCACAACCTGATAAAAATGATATATTTAACGATATCTTTAGCATTTCTCATCCAAACAACG